>NW_028295723.1:1200000-1629150 GCF_964341445.2 Mesoplodon mirus
AGTAATATTCCCTTCAACCTGGAGAGCTGGGACCCATGGAATGGGTGCCATGCATTATTGCTTTAAAGGGTCTGCATTTGCTCACCCAATCTCACCAATCCTCTCAGTCCCAAGTGTCCAGCCTTATGCCACATCTAGCTGTCATTGTAGATAGGGTCATTCCAGGTTGCATCAGAGACCCTGAAGGAATTGTAAAGAATTTCCCTTTTTCTTTGTTCTGTTTTTGAAATTCCTTTTTAGAGTGGGTTTGAGCTGATTCTCGCTGCCATGTTTATGCCAGTCTAGACACACTTGAATCCCTTACGGAGACATATCAATACATAGGTTTTAAGATTCTTACTAGTCAGATCTATTCCTCTGCGGGAAATATGGGGTTTTGAGTCCCTTTCACTGAGGAAGGTGTAGGTCTTGTCTATTCCATAGTTGGATTTTGGAACGGTACCTGTGCTTATATCAAACTCTGGTTTGATGCATCACCCCACCTCTCCTTCCCCCTTAAGCAGGCATAAGAGTGTTTTCTAAATGTGAGACTCTGTTCTCTTTCCTAACTCAGTTCATGTGTAGCCATGTTTACAGGATCTTCCTAATTGATATCTTATGATAAGTTTCTTTTTCTGTGTGACTTCTTTCACTTAGAATCATCGTACCTGAATCCACTCATTTTGCTGCTACTGGTCTTATGACATTGATTTCGTGGCTGAGGGATATTCCATCGTAAGTAAGTTCCACAATGTTTTGAACCATTTTTATATTTCCTGGGATATTTCAGGTGTACCCAGGTTGAGGTTCTTGTAAGCAGTGCAGCCCTCAATTTGGGGGTGGCTGTGTCTTATGGATTTTCAGGTTTCCCAAGGTATATTCCCTAGACTGGAAGTGCCCTTGGCTCTGTAGCTCTGTTGTTTACTTGTTTTAGGGAACACAATGCACTCCTCCAGTGAGGCAGTTGGCAGCTTACATCCCGCCCATCAGCATAACAAGGCTCCCTGTTCTCCAGGGCCTGTCTTGCCTTTCTGGTTTTTACACATTTTGTGGATGTCCCTTTTGACCGGTGGGAAGTGATACTTCTTTGTAGTGCAGATTTGCATTGCCTGCTTGCTTGCTTGGCCACAAAGGGCGTATGCGTTTTCTCCTGAATATATTCAGGAGAAAACGCATACGCCCTTTTTGGCCAAGTGCATCATTGTCGAAGTTGTGCCCCTCTTCCTGTGCTTTACAGGCGATTCCAACGTACCTCTTGAAATCTGTTTCCTGCTATTCTGCCTCGCTTTCAAGTCCGCCTCGTTGCCTTCCCTCAACAGATTTTTGGACGATAGTTGGCCTTGATTACTCTGCCAGTTTGTGAATTGCTGTGCCCCTGAGCTCCATTTTTCAACTCCTTTCTTGTGAGCTGAACGCAAGTCCAAACTTTTGGTTCAGGACCTCTACTGGTTCCCGGTGGGTGGCTGAGACTTTGGTTCATTCTTCTTCCTGCCGGGAAATTAGAGTGACATGTGCCCATCCAAATGCCTAACAGCTACTCTCTCATTGGTTCTCCCTCTTCCCTTTCATCCTCTGCCAAATTGGCAACCTGTGCGAACCAGGAGCTTAAAGGGGCTGTCTCTCCAAGTTGGGAGATTGATAGGAAAGCAGTTGGAAAGTCAAACCGGAGCACCAGGAGAGGGACTCTTCGTTGAGTTTTAGAAACCTTTCGTATTCACAGTGTGTCCATTCTCTAGGTTTCCCGTACATGTTATAGCTGTAGTAATATTCCCTTCAACCTGGAGAGTTGGGACACATGGAATGGGTGCCATGCATTATTGCTTTAAAGGGTCTGCATTTGCTCACCCAATCTCACCAATCCTCTCAGTCCCAAGTGTCCAGCCTTATGCCACTTCCAGCTGTCATTGTAGATAGGGTTATTCCAGGTTGCATCAGAGACCCTGAAGGAATTGTAAAGAATTTCCCTGTTTCTTTGTTCTGTTTTTGAAATTCCTTTTTAGAGTGGGTTTGAGCTGATTCTCGCTGCCATGTTTATGCCAGTCTAGACACACTTGATTCCCTTACGGAGACATATCAATACATAGGTTTTAAGATTCTTACTAGTCAGATCTATTCCTCAGCGGGAAATATGGGGTTTTGAGTCCCTTTCACTGAGGAAGGTGTAGGTCTTGTCTATTCCATAGTTGGTTTTTGGAACGGTACCTGTGCTTATATCAAACTCTGGTTTGATGCATCACCCCACCTCTCCTTCCCCCTTAAGCAGGCATAAGAGTGTTTTCTAAATGTGAGACTCTGTTCTCTTGCCTAACTCAGTTCATGTGTAGCCATGTTTACAGGATCTTCCTAAGTGATATCTTATGATAAGTTTCTTTTCCTGTGTGACTTCTTTCACTTAGAATCATCGTACCTGAATCCACTCATTTTGCTGCTACTGGTCTTATGACATTGATTTCATGGCTGAGGGATATTCCATCGTGCGTAAGTTCCACGATGTTTGGAACCATTTTTATATTTCCTGGGATATTTCAGGTGTACCCAGGTTGAGGTTCCTGTAAGCAGTGCAGCCCTCAATTTGGGGGTGGCTCTCTCTTATGGATTTTCAGTTTTCCCAAGGTATATTCCCTAGACTGGACGTGTCCTTGGCTCTGTAGCTCTGTTGTTTACTTGTTTTAGGGAACACAATGCACTCCTCCAGTGAGGCAGTTGGCAACTTACATCCCGCCCATCAGCATAACAAGGCTCCCTGTTCTCCAGGGCCTGACTTGCCTTTCTGGGTTTTACACATTTTGTGGATGTCCCTTTTGACCGGTGGGAAGTGATACTTCTTTGTAGTGAAGATTTGCATTGCCCGCTTGCTTGCTTGGCCAAAAAGGGCGTATGCGTTTTCTCCTGAATATATTCAGGTGAAAACGCATACACCCTTTTTGGCCAAGTGCATCATTGTCGAAGTTGTGCCCCTCTTCCTGTGCTTTACAGGCAATTCCAACGTACCTCTTGAAATCTGTTTCCTTCTATTCTGCCTCGCTTTCAAGTCCGCCTCGTTGCCTTCCCTCAACAGATTTTTGAACGATTGTTGGCCTTGATTACTCTGCCAGTTTGCGAATTGCTGTTTCCCGGACCTCCATTTTCAACTCGTTTTTATTGAGCTGAACGCAAGTCCAAACTTTTGGTTCAGGACCTATACTGGTTCCCGGTGGGTGGCTGAGACTTTGGTTCATTCTTCTTCCTGCCGGGAAATTAGAGTGACATGTGCCCATCCAAATGCCTAACAGCTACTCTCTCATTGGTTCTCCCTCTTCCCTTTCATCCTCTGCCAAATTGGCAACCTGTGCGAACCAGGAGCTTAAAGGGGCTGTCTCTCCAAGTTGGGAGATTGATAGGAAAGCAGTTGGAAAGTCAAACCGCAGCACCAGGAGAGGGACTCTTCGTTGAGTTTTAGAAACCTTTCGTATTCACAGTGTGTCCATTCTCTAGGTTTCCCGTACATGTTATAGCTGTAGTAATATTCCCTTCAACCTGGAGAGTTGGGACCCATGGAATGGGTGCCATGCATTATTGCTTTAAAGGGTCTGCATTTGCTCACCCAATCTCACCAATCCTCTCAGTCCCAAGTGTCCAGCCTCATGCCACATCCAGCTGTCATTGTAGATAGGGTCATTCCAGGTTGCATCAGAGACCCTGAAGGAATTGTAAAGAATTTCCCTGTTTCTTTGTTCTGTTTTTGAAATTCCTTTTTAGAGTGGGTTTGAGCTGATTCTCGCTGCCCTGTTTATGCCAGTCTTGTCACACTTGATTCCCTTACGGAGACATATCAATACATAGGTTTTAAGATTCTTACTAGTCAGATCTATTCCTCTGCGGGAAATATGGGGTTTTGAGTCCCTTTCACTGAGGAAGGTGTAGGTCTTGTCTATTCCATAGTTGGTTTTAGGAACAGTACCTGTGCTTATATCAAAATCTGTTTTGATGCATCACCCCACCTCTCCTTCCCCCTTAAGCAGGCATAAGAGTGTTTTCTAAATGTGAGACTCTGTTCTCTTGCCTAACTCAGTTCATGTGTAGCCATGTTTACAGGATCTTCCTAAGTGATATCTTATGATAAGTTTCTTTTTCTCTGTGACTTCTTTCACTTAGAATCATCGTACCTGAATCCACTCATTTTGCTGCTACTGGTCTTATGACATTGATTTCATGGCTGAGGGATATTCCATCGTACGTAAGTTCCACAATATTTGGAACCATTTTTATATTTCCTGGGATATTTCCGGTGTACCCAGGTTGAGGTTCCTGTAAGCAGTGCAGCCCTCAATTTGGGGGTGGCTCTGTCTTATGGATTTTCAGTTTTCCCAAGGTATATTCCCTAGACTGGAAGTGCCCTTGGCTCTGTAGCTCTGTTGTTTACTTGTTTTAGGGAACACAGTGCACTCCTCCAGTGAGGGAGTTGGCAACTTACATCCCGCCAATCAGCATAACAAGGCTCCCTGTTCTCCAGGGCCTGCCTTGCCTTTCTGGTTTTTACACATTTTGTGGATGTCCCTTTTGACCGGTGGGAAGTGATACTTCTTTGTAGTGCAGATTTGCATTGCCCGCTTGCTTGCTTGGCCAAAAAGGGCGTATGCGTTTACTCCTGAATATATTCAGGAGAAAACACATACGCCCTTTTTGGCCAAGTGCATCATTTTCGAAGTTGTGCCCCTCTTCCTGTGCTTTACAGGCGAATCCAATGTACCTCTTGAAATCTGTTTCCTGCTATTCTGCCTCGCTTTCAGGTCCGCCTCGTTGCCTTCCCTCAACAGATTTTTGGACGATAGTTGGCCTTGATTACTCTGCCAGTTTGTGAATTGCTGTGCCCCTGAGCTCCATTTGTCAATTCGTTTTTTGTGAGCTGAACGCAAGTCCAAACTCTTGGTTCAGGACCTCTACTGGTTCCCGGTGGGTGGCTGAGACTTTGGTTAATTCTTCTTCCTGCCGGGAAATTAGAGTGACATGTGCCCATCCAAATGCCTAACAGTTACTCTCTCATTGGTTCTCCCTCTTCCCTTTCATCCTCTGCCAGATTGGCAACCTGTGCGTACCAGGAGCTTAAAGGGGCTGTCTCTCCAAGTTGGGAGATTGATAGGAAAGCAGTTGGAAAGTCAAACCGGAGCACCAGGAGAGGGGCTCTTCGTTGAGTTTTAGAAACCTTTCGTATTCACAGTGTGTCCATTCTCTAGGTTTCCCGTACATGTTATAGCTGTGGTAATATTCCCTTCAATCTGGAGAGATGGGACCCATGGAATGGGTGCCATGCATTATTGCTATAAAGGGTCTGCATTTGCTCACCCAATCTCACCAATCCTCTCAGTCCCAAGTGTCCAGCCTTATGCCACATCCAGCTGTCATTGTAGATAGGGTCATTCCAGGTTGCATCAGAGACCCTGAAGGAATTGTAAAGAATTTCCCTGTTTCTTTGTTCTGTTTTTGAAATTCCTTTTTAGAGTGGGTTGGAGCTGATTCTCGCTGCCATGTTTATGCCAGTCTAGACACACTTGATTCCCTTACGGAGACATATCAATACATAGGTTTTAAGATTCTTACTAGTCAGATCTATTCCTCTGCGGGAAATATGGGGTTTTGAGTCCCTTTCACTGAGAAAGGTGTAGGTCTTGTCTATTCCATAGTTGGTTTTTGGAACGGTACCTGTGCTTATATCAAACTCTGGTTTGATGCATCACCCCACCTCTCCTTCCCCCTTAAGCAGGCATAAGAGTGTTTTCTAAATGTGAGACTCTGTTCTCTTGCCTAACTCAGTTCATGTGTAGCCATGTTTACAGGATCTTCCTAAGTGATATCTTATGATAAGTTTCTTTTCCTGTGTGACTTCTTTCACTTAGAATCATCGTACCTGAATCCACTCATTTTGCTGCTCCTGTCTTATGACATTGATTACATGGCTGAGGGATATTCCATCGTACGTAAGTTCCACGATGTTTGGAACCATTTTTATATTTCCTGGGATAATTCAGGTGTACCCAGGTTGAGGTTCCTGTAAGCAGTGCAGCCCTCAATTTGGGGGTGGCTCTGTCTTATGGATTTTCAGTTTTCCCAAGGTATATTCCCTAGACTGGAAGTGCCCTTGGCTCTGTAGCTCTGTTGTTTACTTGTTTTAGGGAACACAATGCACTCCTCCAGTGAGGCAGTTGGCAACTTACATCCCGCCCATCAGCATAACAAGGCTCCCTGTTCTCCAGGGCCTGTCTTGCCTTTCTGGTTTTTACACATTTTGTGGATGTCCCTTTTGACCGGTGGGAAGTGATACTTCTTTGCAGTGCAGATTTGCATTGCCCGCTTGCTTGCTTGGCCAAAAAGGGCGTATGCGTTTTCTCCTGAATATATTCAGGTGAAAACGCATACGCCCTTTTTGGCCAAGTGCATCATTGTCGAAGTTGTGCCCCTCTTCCTGTGCTTTACAGGCGATTCAAACATACCTCTTGAAATCTGTTTCCTGCTATTCTGCCTCGCTTTCAAGTCCGCCTCGTTGCCTTCCCTCAACAGATTTTTGGACGATAGTTGGCCTTGATTACTCTGCCAGTTTGTGAATTGCTGTGCCCCTGAGCTCCATTTTTCAACTCGTTTCTTGTGAGCTGAACGCAAGTCCAAACTTTTGGTTCAGGACCTATACTGGTTCCCGGTGGGTGGCTGAGACTTTGGTTCATTCTTCTTCCTGCCGGGAAATTAGAGTGACATGTGCCCATCCAAATGCCTAACAGCTACTCCCTCATTGGTTCTCCCTCTTCCCTTTCATCCTCTGCCAGATTGGCAACCTGTGCGAACCAGGAGCTTAAAGGGTCTGTCTCTCCAAGTTGGGAGATTGATAGGAAAGCAGTTGGAAAGTCAAACCGGAGAACCAGGAGAGGGACACTTCGTTGAGTTTTAGAAACCTTTCGTATTCACAATGTGTCCATTCTCTAGGTTTCCCGTACATGTTATAGCTGTAGTAATATTCCCTTCAACCTGGAGAGTTGGGACTCATGGAATGGGTGCCATGCATTATTGCTTTAAAGGGTCTGCATTTGCTCACCCAATCTCACCAATCCTCTCAGTCCCAAGTGTCCAGCCTTATGCCACTTCCAGCTGTCATTGTAGATAGGGTCATTCCAGGTTGCATCAGAGACCCTGAAGGAATTGTAAAGAATTTCCCTGTTTCTTTGTTCTGTTTTTGAAATTCCTTTTTAGAGTGGGTTTGAGCTGATTCTCGCTGCCCTGTTTATGCCAGTCTAGACACACTTGATTCCCTTACGGAGACATATCAATACATAGGTTTTAAGATTCTTACTAGTCAGATCTATTCCTCAGCGGGAAATATGGGGTTTTGAGTCCCTTTCACTGAGGAAGGTGTAGGTCTTGTCTATTCCATAGTTGGTTTTTGGAACGGTACCTGTGCTTATATCAAACTCTGGTTTGATGCATCACCCCACCTCTCCTTCCCCCTTAAGCAGGCATAAGAGTGTTTTCTAAATGTGAGACTGTGTTCTCTTTCCTAACTCAGTTCATGTGTAGCCATGTTTACAGGATCTTCCTAAGTGATATCTTATGATAAGTTTCTTTTCCTGTGTGACTTCTTTCACTTAGAATCATCGTACCTGAATCCACTCATTTTGCTGCTACTGGTCTTATGACATTGATTTCATGGCTGAGGGATATTCCATCGTACGTAAGTTCCACAATGTTTTGAACCATTTTTATATTTCCTGGGATATTTCCGGTGTACCCAGGTTGAGGTTCTTGTAAGCAGTGCAGCCCTCAATTTGGGGGTGGCTCTGTCTTATGGATTTTCAGTTTTCCCTAGGTATATTCCCTAGACTGGAAGTGCCCTTGGCTCTGTAGCTCTGTTGTTTACTTGTTTTAGGGAACACAATGCACTCCTCCAGTGAGGCAGTTGGCAACTTACATCCCGCCCATCAGCATAACAAGGCTCCCTGTTCTCCAGGGCCTGCCTTGCCTTTCTGGTTTTTACACATTTTGTGGATGTCCCTTTTGACCGGTGGGAAGTGATACTTCTTTGTAGTGCAGATTTCCATTGCCCGCTTGCTTGCTTGGCCAAAAAGGGCATATGCGTTTTCTCCTGAATATATTCAGGTGAAAACGCATACGCCCTTTTGGCCAAGTGCATCATTGTCGAAGTTGTGCCCCTCTTCCTGTGCTTTACAGGCAATTCCAACGTACATCTTGAAATCTGTTTCCTGCTATTCTGCCTCGCTTTCAAGTCCGCCTCGTTGCCTTCCCTCAACAGATTTTTGAACGATAGTTGGCCTTGATTACTCTGCCAGTTTGTGAATTGCTGTGCCCCGGACCTCCATTTTCAACTCGTTTTTTGTGAGCTGAACGCAAGTCCAAACATTTGGTTCAGGACCTATACTGGTTCCCGGTGGGTGGCTGAGACTTTGGTTCATTCTTCTTCCTGCCGGGAAATTAGAGTGACATGTGCCCATCCAAATGCCTAACAGCTACTCTCTCATTGGTTCTCCCTCTTCCCTTTCATCCTCTGCCAAATTGGCAACCTGTGCGAACCAGGAGCTTAAAGGGGCTGTCTCTCCAAGTTGGGAGATTGATAGGAAAGCAGTTGGAAAGTCAAACCGGAGCACCAGGAGAGGGACTCTTCGTTGAGTTTTAGAAAACTTTCTTATTCAGAGTGTGTCCATTCTCTAGGTTTCCCGTACATGTTATAGCTGTAGTAATATTCCCTTCAACCTGGAGAGTTGGGACCCATGGAATGGGTGCCATGCATTATTGCTTTAAAGGGTCTACATTTGCTCACCCAATCTCACCAATCCTCTCAGTCCCAAGTGTCCCGCCTCATGCCACATCCAGCTGTCATTGTAGATAGGGTCATTCCAGGTTGCATCAGAGACCCTGAAGGAATTGTAAAGAATTTCCCTGTTTCTTTGTTCTGTTTTTGAAATTCCTTTTTAGAGTGGGTTTGAGCTGATTCTCGCTGCCATGTTTATGCCAGTCTAGACACACTTGATTCCCTTACGGAGACATATCAATACATAGGTTTTAAGATTCTTACTAGTCAGATCTATTCCTCTGCGGGAAATATGGGGTTTTGAGTCCCTTTCACTGAGGAAGGTGTAGGTCTTGTCTATTCCATAGTTGGTTTTTGGAACGGTACCTGTGCTTATATCAAACTCTGGTTTGATGCATCACCCCACCTCTCCTTCCCCCTTAAGCAGGCATAAGAGTGTTTTCTAAATGTGAGACTCTGTTCTCTTGCCTAACTCAGTTCATGTGTAGCCATGTTTACAGGATCTTCCTAAGTTATATCTTATGATAAGTTTCTTTTCCTGTGTGACTTCTTTCACTTAGAATCATCGTACCTGAATCCACTCATTTTGCTGCTACTGGTCTTATGACATTGATTTCATGGCTGAGGGATATTCCATCGTGCGTAAGTTCCACGATGTTTGGAACCATTTTTATATTTCCTGGGATATTTCAGGTGTACCCAGGTTGAGGTTCCTGTAAGCAGTGCAGCCCTCAATTTGGGGGTGGCTCTGTCTTATGGATTTTCAGTTTTCCCAAGGTATATTCCCTAGACTGGACGTGCCCTTGGCTCTGTAGCTCTGTTGTTTACTTGTTTTAGGGAACACAATGCACTCCTCCAGTGAGGCAGTTGGCAACTTACATCCCGCCCATCAGCATAACAAGGCTCCCTGTTCTCCAGGGCCAGTCTTGCCTTTCTGTGTTTTACACATTTTGTGGATGTCCCTTTTGACCGGTGGGAAGTGATACTTCTTTGTAGTGAAGATTTGCATTGCCCGCTTGCTTGCTTGGCCAAAAAGGGCGTATGCGTTTTCTCCTGAATATATTCAGGTGAAAACGCATACACCCTTTTTGGCCAAGTGCATCATTGTCGAAGTTGTGCCCCTCTTCCTGTGCTTTACAGGCAATTCCAACGTACCTCTTGAAATCTGTTTCCTTCTATTCTGCCTCGCTTTCAAGTCCGCCTCGTTGCCTTCCCTCAACAGATTTTTGAACGATTGTTGGCCTTGATTACTCTGCCAGTTTGCGAATTGCTGTTTCCCGGACCTCCATTTTCAACTCGTTTTTATTGAGCTGAACGCAAGTCCAAACTTTTGGTTCAGGACCTATACTGGTTCCCGGTGGGTGGCTGAGACTTTGGTTAATTCTTCTTCCTGCCGGGAAATTAGAGTGACATGTGCCCATCCAAATGCCTAACAGCTACTCTCTCATTGGTTCTCCCTCTTCCCTTTCATCCTCTGCCAAATTGGCAACCTGTGCGAACCAGGAGCTTAAAGGGGCTGTCTCTCCAAGTTGGGAGATTGATAGGAAAGCAGTTGGAAAGTCAAACCGCAGCACCAGGAGAGGGACTCTTCGTTGAGTTTTAGAAACCTTTCGTATTCACAGTGTTTCCATTCTCTAGGTTTCCCGTACATGTTATAGCTGTAGTAATATTCCCTTCAACCTGGAGAGTTGGGACCCATGGAATGGGTGCCATGCATTATTGCTTTAAAGGGTCTGCATTTGCTCACCCAATCTCACCAATCCTCTCAGTCCCAAGTGTCCAGCCTCATGCCACATCCAGCTGTCATTGTAGATAGGGTCATTCCAGGTTGCATCAGAGACCCTGAAGGAATTTTAAAGAATTTCCCTGTTTCTTTGTTCTGTTTTTGAAATTCCTTTTTAGAGTGGGTTTGAGCTGATTCTCGCTGCCATGTTTATGCCAGTCTTGTCACACTTGATTCCCTTACGGAGACATATCAATACATAGGTTTTAAGATTCTTACTAGTCAGATCTATTCCTCTGCGGGAAATATGGGGTTTTGAGTCCCTTTCACTGAGGAAGGTGTAGGTCTTGTCTATTCCATAGTTGGTTTTAGGAACGGTACCTGTGCTTATATCAAAATCTGGTTTGATGCATCACCCCACCTCTCCTTCCCCCTTAAGCAGTCATAAGAGTGTTTTCTAAATGTGAGACTCTGTTCTCTTGCCTAACTCAGTTCATGTGTAGCCATGTTTACAGGATCTTCCTAAGTGATATCTTATGATAAGTTTCTTTTTCTGTGTGACTTCTTTCACTTAGAATCATCGTACCTGAATCCACTCATTTTGCTGCTACTGGTCTTATGACATTGATTTCATGGCTGAGGGATATTCCATCGTACGTAAGTTCCACAATATTTGGAACCATTTTTTATTTCCTGGGATATTTCAGGTGTACCCAGGTTGAGGTTCCTGTAAGCAGTGCAGCCCTCAATTTGGGGGTGGCTCTGTCTTATGGATTTTCAGTTTTCCCAAGGTATATTCCCTAGACTGGAAGTGCCCTTGGCTCTGTATCTCTGTTGTTTACTTGTTTTAGGGAACACAGTGCACTCCTCCAGTGAGGGAGTTGGCAACTTACATCCCGCCAATCAGCATAACAAGGCTCCCTGTTCTCCAGGGCCTGTCTTGCCTTTCTGGTTTTTACACATTTTGTGGATGTCCCTTTTGACCGGTGGGAAGTGATACTTCTTTGTAGTGCAGATTTGCATTGCCCGCTTGCTTGCTTGGCCAAATAGGGCGTATGCGTTTACTCCTGAATATATTCAGGAGAAAACACATACGCCCTTTTTGGCCAAGTGCATCATTGTCGAAGTTGTGCCCCTCTTCCTGTGCTTTACAGGCGATTCCAATGTACCTCTTGAAATCTGTTTCCTGCTATTCTGCCTCGCTTTCAGGTCCGCCTCGTTGCCTTCCCTCAACAGATTTTTGGACGATAGTTGGCCTTGATTACTCTGCCAGTTTGTGAATTGCTGTGCCCCTGAGCTCCATTTTTCAATTCGTTTTTTGTGAGCTGAACGCAAGTCCAAACTTTTGGTTCAGGACCTCTACTGGTTCCCGGTGGGTGGCTGAGACTTTGGTTAATTCTTCTTCCTGCCGGGAAATTAGAGTGACATGTGCCCATCCAAATGCCTAACAGCTACTCTCTCATTGGTTCTCCCTCTTCCCTTTCATCCTCTGCCAGATTGGCAACCTGTGCGAACCAGGAGCTTAAAGGGGCTGTCTCTCCAAGTTGGGAGATTGATAGGAAAGCAGTTGGAAAGTCAAACCGGAGCACCAGGAGAGGGGCTCTTCGTTGAGTTTTAGAAACCTGTCGTATTCACAGTGTGTCCATTCTCTAGGTTTCCCGTACATGTTATAGCTGTGGTAATATTCCCTTCAACCTGGAGAGATGGGACCCATGGAATGGGTGCCATGCATTATTGCTATAAAGGGTCTGCATTTGCTCACCCAATCTCACCAATCCTCTCAGTCCCAAGTGTCCAGCCTTATGCCACATCCAGCTGTCATTGTAGATAGGGTCATTCCAGGTTGCATCAGAGACCCTGAAGGAATTGTAAAGAATTTCCCTGTTTCTTTGTTCTGTTTTTGAAATTCCTTTTTAGAGTGGGTTGGAGCTGATTCTCGCTGCCATGTTTATGCCAGTCTAGACACACTTGATTCCCTTATGGAGACATATCAATACATAGGTTTTAAGATTCTTACTAGTCAGATCTATTCCTCTGCGGGAAATATGGGGTTTTGAGTCCCTTTCACTGAGGAAGGTGTAGGTCTTGTCTATTCCATAGTTGGTTTTTGGAACGGTACCTGTGCTTATATCAAACTCTGGTTTGATGCATCACCCCACCTCTCCTTCCCCCTTAAGCAGGCATAAGAGTGTTTTCTAAATGTGAGACTCTGTTCTCTTGCCTAACTCAGTTCATGTGTAGCCATGTTTACAGGATCTTCCTAAGTGATATCTTATGATAAGTTTCTTTTTCTCTGTGACTTCTTTCACTTAGAATCATCGTACCTGAATCCACTCATTTTGTTGCTACTGGTCTTATGACATTGATTTCGTGGCTGAGGGATATTCCATCGTACGTAAGTTCCACAATGTTTTGAACCATTTTTATATTTCCTGGGATATTTCAGGTGTACCCAGGTTGAAGTTCTTGTAAGCAGTGCAGCCCTCAATTTGGGGGTGGCTGTGTCTTATGGATTTTCAGGTTTCCCAAGGTATATTACCTAGACTGGAAGTGCCCTTGGCTCTCTAGCTCTGTTGTTTACTTGTTTTAGGGAACACAATGCACTCCTCCAGTGAGGCAGTTGGCAGCTTACATCCCGCCCATCAGCATAACAAGGCTCCCTGTTCTCCAGGGCCTGTCTTGCCTTTCTGGTTTTTACACATTTTGTGGATGTCCCTTTTGACCGGTGGGAAGTGATACTTCTTTGTAGTGCAGATTTGCATTGCCCGCTTGCTTGCTTGGCCAAAAAGGGCGTATGGGTTTTCGCCTGAATATATTCAGGAGAAAACGCATACGCCCTTTTTGGCCAAGTGCATCATTGTCGAAGTTGTGCCCCTCTTCCTGTGCTTTACAGGCGATTCCAACGTACCTCTTGAAATCTGTTCCCTGCTATTCTGCCTCGCTTTCAAGTCCGCCTCGTTGCCTTCCCTCAACAGATTTTTGGACGATAGTTGGCCTTGATTACTCTGCCAGTTTGTGAATTGCTGTGCCCCTGAGCTCCATTTTTCAACTCGCTTTTTGTGAGCTGAACGCAAGTCTAAACTTTTGGTTCAGGACCTATACTGGTTCCCGGTGGGTGGCTGAGACTTTGGTTAATTCTTCTTCCTGCCGGGAAATTAGAGTGACATGTGCCCATCCAAATGCCTAACAGCTACTCCCTCATTGGTTCTCCCTCTTCCCTTTCATATTCTGCCAGATTGGCAACCTGTGCGAACCAGGAGCTTAAAGGGGCTGTCTCTCCAAGTTGGGAGATTGATAGGAAAGAAGTTGGAAAGTCAAACCGGAGCACCAGGAGAGGGACTCTTCGTTGAGTTTTAGAAACCTTTCGTATTCACAGTGTGTCCATTCTCTAGGTTTCCCGTACATGTTATAACTGTAGTAATATCCCCTTCAACCTGGAGAGTTGGGACCCATGGAATGGGTGCCATGCATTATTGCTTTAAAGGGTCTGCATTTGCTCACCCAATCTCACCAATCCTCTCAGTCCCAAGTGTCCAGCCTTATGCCACTTCCAGCTGTCATTGTAGATAGGGTCATTCCAGGATGCATCAGAGACCCTGAAGGAATTGTAAAGAATTTCCCTGTTTCTTTGTTTTGTTTTTGAAATTCCTTTTTAGAGTGGGTTTGAGCTGATTCTCGCTGCCCTGTTTATGCCAGTCTAGACACACTTGATTCCCTTACGGAGACATATCAATACATAGGTTTTAAGATTCTTACTAGTCAGATCTATTCCTCTGCGGGAAATATGGGGTTTTGAGTCCCTTTCACTGAGGAAGGTGTAGGTCTTGTCTATTCCATAGTTGGTTTTTGGAACGGTACCTGTGCTTATATCAAACTCTGGTTTGATGCATCACCCCACATCTCCTTCCCCCTTAAGCAGGCATAAGAGTGTTTTCTAAATGTGAGACTCTGTTCTCTTGCCTAACTCAGTTCATGTGTAGCCATGTTTACAGGATCTTCCTAAGTGATATCTTATGATAAGTTTCTTTTCCTGTGTGACTTCTTTCACTTAGAATCATCGTACCTGAATCCACTCATTTTGCTGCTACTGGTCTTATGACATTGATTTCATGGCTGAGGGATATTCCATCGTGCGTAAGTTCCACGATGTTTGGAACCATTTTCATATTTCCTGGGATATTTCAGGTGTACCCAGTTTGAAGTTCCTGTAAGCAGTGCAGCCCTCAATTTGGGGGTGGCTCTGTCTTATGGATTTTCAGTTTTCCCAAGGTATATTCCCTAGACTGGACGTGCCCTTGGCTCTGTAGCTCTGTTGTTTACTTGTTTTAGGGAACACAATGCACTCCTCCAGTGAGGCAGTTGGCAACTTACATCCCGCCCATCAGCATAAAAAGGCTCCCTGTTCTCCAGGGCCTGTCTTGCCTTTCTGTTTTTTTTTTTTTTTTTTTTTTTGCGGTTCGCGGGCTTCGCACTGTTGTGGCCTCTCCCGTTGCGGCGCACAGGCTCCGGACGCGCAGGCTCAGCGGCCATGACTCACGGGCGCAGCCTCTCCGCGGCATGTGGGATCCTCCCAGACTTGGGCACGAACCCGTGTCCCCTGCATCGGCAGGCGGACTCTCAACCACTTGCGCCACAAGGGAAGCCCGCCTTTCTGGTTTTTACACATTTTGTGGATGTCCCTTTTGACCGGTGGGAAGTGATACTTCTTTGTAGTGCAGATTTGCATTGCCCGCTTGCTTGCTTGGCCAAAAAGGGCGTATGCGTTTTCTCCTGAATATATTCAGGAGAAAACGCATACGCCCTTTTTGGCCAAGTGCATCATTGTCGAAGTTGTGCCCCTCTTCCTGTGTTTACAGGCAATTCCAACGTACCTCTTGAAATCTGTTCCCTGCTCTTCTGCCTCGCTTTCAAGTCCGCCTCGTTGCCTTCCCTTAACAGATTTTTGGACGATAGTTGGCCTTGATTACTCTGCCAGTTTGTGAATTGCTGTGCCCCTGAGCTCCATTTTTCAACTCGCTTTTTGTGAGCTGAACGCAAGTCCAAACTTTTGGTTCAGGACCTATACTGGTTCCCGGTGGGTGGCTGAGACTTTGGTTAATTCTTCTTCCTGCCGGGAAATTAGAGTGACATGTGCCCATCCAAATGCCTAACAGCTACTCTCTCATTGGTTCTCCCTCTTCCCTTTCATCCTCTGCCAGATTGGCAACCTGTGCGAACCAGTAGCTTAAAGGGGTTGTCTCTCCAAGTTGGGAGATTGATAGGAAAGCAGTTGGAAAGTCAAACCGCAGCACCAGGAGAGGGGCTCTTCGTTGAGTTTTAGAAACGTTTCGTATTCACAGTGTGTCCATTCTCTAGGTTTCCCGTACACGTTATAGCTGTAGTAATATTCCCTTCAACCTGGAGAGCTGGGACCCATGGAATGGGTGCCATGCATTATTGCTTTAAAGGGTCTGCATTTGCTCACCCAATCTCACCAATCCTCTCAGTCCCAAGTGTCCAGCCTCATGCCACATCCAGCTGTCATTGTAGATAGGGTCATTCCAGGTTGCATCAGAGACCCTGAAGGAATTGTAAAGAATTTCCCTGTTTCATTGTTCTGTTTTTGAAATTCCTTTTTAGAGTGGGTTTGAGCTGATTCTCGCTGCCATGTTTATGCCAGTCTAGACACACTTGATTCCCTTACGGAGACATATCAATACATAGGTTTTAAGATTCTTACTAGTCAGATCTATTCCTCTGCGGGAAATATGGGGTTTTGAGTCCCTTTCACTGAGGAAGGTGTAGGTCTTGTCTATTCCATAGTTGGATTTTGGAACGGTACCTGTGCTTATATCAAACTCTGGTTTGATGCATCACCCCACCTCTCCTTCCCCCTTAAGCAGGCATAAGAGTGTTTTCTAAATGTGAGACTCTGTTCTCTTTCCTAACTCAGTTCATGTGTAGCCATGTTTACAGGATCTTCCTAATTGATATCTTATGATAAGTTTCTTTTTCTGTGTGACTTCTTTCACTTAGAATCATCGTACCTGAATCCACTCATTTTGCTGCTACTGGTCTTATGACATTGATTTCGTGGCTGAGGGATATTCCATCGTACGTAAGTTCCACAATGTTTTGAACCATTTTTATATTTCCTGGGATATTTCAGGTGTACCCAGGTTGAGGTTCTTGTAAGCAGTGCAGCCCTCAATTTGGGGGTGGCTGTGTCTTATGGATTTTCAGGTTTCCCAAGGTATATTCCCTAGACTGGAAGTGCCCTTGGCTCTGTAGCTCTGTTGTTTACTTGTTTTAGGGAACACAATGCACTCCTCCAGTGAGGCAGTTGGCAACTTACATCCCGCCCATCAGCATAACAAGGCTCCCTGTTCTCCAGGGCCTGTCTTGCCTTTCTGGTTTTTACACATTTTGTGGATGTCCCTTTTGACCGGTGGGAAGTGATACTTCTTTGTAGTGCAGATTTGCATTGCCCGCTTGCTTGCTTGGCCAAAAAGGGCGTATGCGTTTTCTCCTGAATATATTCAGGAGAAAACTCATACGCCCTTTTTGGCCAAGGTCATCATTGTCGAAGTTGTGCCCCTCTTCCTGTGCTTTACAGGCGATTCCAACGTACCTCTTGAAATCTGTTTCCTGCTATTCTGCCTCGCTTTCAAGTCCGCCTCGTTGCCTTCCCTCAACAGATTTTTGGATGATAGTTGGCCTTGATTACTCTGCCAGTTTGTGAATTGCTGTGCCCCTGAGCTCCATTTTTCAACTCGTTTTTTTTGAGCTGAACGCAAGTCCAAACTTTTGGTTCAGGACCTATACTGGTTCCCGGTGGGTGGCTGAGACTTTGGTTAATTCTTCTTCCTGCCGGGAAATTAGAGTGACATGTGCCCATCCAAATGCCTAACAGCTACTCCCTCATTGGTTCTCCCTCTTCCCTTTCATCTTCTGCCAGATTGGCAACCTGTGCGAACCAGGAGTTTAAAGGGGCTGTCTCTCCAAGTTGGGAGATTGATAGGAAAGCAGTTGGAAAGTCAAACCGGAGCACCAGGAGAGGGACTCTTCGTTGAGTTTTAGAAACCTTTCGTATTCACAGTGTGTCCATTCTCTAGGTTTCCCGTACATGTTATAGCTGTAGTAATATTCCCTTCAACCTGGAGAGTTGGGACCCATGGAATGGGTGCCATGCATTATTGCTTTAAAGGGTCTCAATTTGCTCACCCAATCTCACCAATCCTCTCAGTCCCAAGTGTCCAGCCTCATGCCACTTCCAGCTGCCATTGTAGATAGGGTCATTCCAGGTTGCATCAGAGACCCTGAAGGAATTGTAAAGAATGTCCCTGTTTCTTTGTTTTGTTTTTGAAATTCCTTTTTAGACTGGGTTTGAGCTGATTCTCGCTGCCCTGTTTATGTCAGTCTAGACACACTTGATTCCCTTATGGAGACATATCAATACATAGGTTTTAAGATTTTTACTAGTCAGATCTATTCCTCTGCGGGAAATATGGGGTTTTGAGTCCCTTTCACTGAGGAAGGTGTAGGTCTTGTCTATTCCATAGTTGGTTTTTGGAATGGTACCTGTGCTTATATCAAACTCTGGTTTGATGCATCACCCCACCTCTCCTTCCCCCTTAAGCAGGCATAAGAGTGTTTTCTAAATGTGAGACTCTGTTCTCTTTCCTAGCTCAGTTCATGTGTAGCCATGTTTACAGGATCTTCCTAAGTGATATCTTATGATAAGTTTCTTTTTCTGTGTGACTTTTTCACTTAGAATCATCGTACCTGAATCCACTCATTTTGCTGCTACTGGTCTTATGACATTGATTTCATGGCTGAGGGATATTCCATCGTACGTAAGTTCCACAATGTTTTGAACCATTTTTATATTTCCTGGGATATTTCCGGTGTACCCAGGTTGAGGTTCTTGTAAGCAGTGCAGCCCTCAATTTGGGGGTGGCTCTGTCTTATGGATTTTCAGTTTTCCCAAGGTATATTCCCTAGACTGGAAGTGACCTTGGCTCTGTAGCTCTGTTGTTTACTTGTTTTAGGGAACACAATGCACTCCTCCAGTGAGGCAGTTGGCAACTTACATCCCGCCCATCAGCATAACAAGGCTCCCTGTTCTCCAGGGCCTGACTTGCCTTTCTGGTTTTTACACATTTTGTGGAAGTCCCTTTTGACCGGTGGGAAGTGATACTTCTTTGTAGTGCAGATTTGCATTGCCCGCTTGCTTGCTTGGCCAAAAAGGGCGTATGCGTTTTCTCCTGAATATATTCAGGTGAAAACGCATACGCCCTTTTTGGCCAAGTGCATCATTGTCGAAGTTGTGCCCATCTTCCTGTGCTTTAAAGGCAATTCCAACGTACCTCTTGAAATCTGTTTCCTGCTATTCTGCCTCACTTTCAAGTCCGCCTCGTTGCCTTCCCTCAACAGATTTTTGGACGATAGTTAGCCTTGATTACTCTGCCAGTTTGTGAATTGCTGTGCCCCTGAGCTCCATTTTTCAACTCGTTTCTTGTGAGCTGAACGCAAGTCCAAACTTTTGGTTCAGGACCTCTACTGGTTCCCGGTGGGTGGCTGAGACTTTGGTTAATTCTTCTTCCTGCCGGGAAATTAGAGTGACATGTTCCCATCCAAATGCCTAACAGCTACTCTCTCATTGCTTCTCCCTCTTCCCTTTCATCCTCTGCCAGATTGGCAACCTGTGCGAACCAGGAGCTTAAAGGGGCTGTCTCTCCAAGTTGGGAGATTGATAGGAAAGCAGTTGGAAAGTCAAAGCCCAGCACCAGGAGAGGGACTCTTCGTTGAGTTTTAGAAACCTTTCGTATTCACAGTGTGTCCATTCTCTAGGTTTCCCGTACATGTTATAGCTGTAGTACTATTCCCTTCAACCTGGAGAGTTGGGACCCATGGAATGGGTGCCATGCATTATTGCTTTAAAGGGTCTGCATTTGCTCACCCAATCTCACCAATCCTCTCAGTCCCAAGTGTCCAGCCTCATGCCACATCCAGCTGTCATTTTAGATAGGGTCATTCCAGGTTGCATCAGAGACCCTGAAGGAATTGTAAAGAATTTCCCTGTTTCTTTGTTTTGTTTTTGAAATTCCTTTTTAGAGTGGGTTTGAGCTGATTCTCGCTGCCATGTTTATGCCAGTCTTGTCACACTTGATTCCCTTATGGAGGCATATCAATACATAGGTTTTAAGATTCTTACTAGTCAGATCTATTCCTCTGCGGGAAATATGGGGTTTTGAGTCCCTTTCACTGAGGAAGGTGTAGGTCTTGTCTATTCCATAGTTGGATTTTGGAACGGTACCTGTGCTTATATCAAACTCTGGTTTGATGCATCACCCCACCTCTCCTTCCCCCTTAAGCAGGCATAAGAGTGTTTTCTAAATGTGAGACTCTGTTCTCTTTCCTAACTCAGTTCATGTGTAGCCATGTTTACAGGATCTTCCTAATTGATATCTTATGATAAGTTTCTTTTTCTGTGTGACTTCTTTCACTTAGAATCATCGTACCTGAATCCACTCATTTTGCTGCTACTGGTCTTATGACATTGATTCCGTGGCTGAGGGATATTCCATCGTACGTAAGTTCCACAATGTTTTGAACCATTTTTATATTTCCTGGGATATTTCAGGTGTACCCAGGTTGAGGTTCTTGTAAGCAGTGCAGCCCTCAATTTGGGGGTGGCTGTGTCTTATGGATTTTCAGGTTTCCCAAGTTATATTCCCTAGACTGGAAGTGCCCTTGGCTCTGTAGCTCTGTTGTTTACTTGTTTTAGGGAACACAATGCACTCCTCCAGTGAGGCAGTTGGCAGCTTACATCCCGCCCATCAGCATAACAAGGCTCCCTGTTCTCCAGGGCCTGTCTTGCCTTTCTGGTTTTTACACATTTTGTGGATGTCCCTTTTGACCGGTGGGAAGTGATACTTCTTTGTAGTGCAGATTTGCATTGCCCGCTTGCTTGCTTGGCCAAAAAGGGCGTATGTGTTTTCTCCTGAATATATTCAGGAGAAAACGCATACACCCTTTTTGGCCAAGTGCATCATTGTCGAAGTTGTGCCCCTCTTCCTGTGCTTTACAGGCGATTCCAACGTACCTCTTGAAATCTGTTCCCTGCTATTCTGCCTCGCTTTCAAGTCCGTCTCGTTGCCTTCCCTCAACAGATTTTTGGACGATAGTTGGCCTTGATTACTCTGCCAGTTTGTGAATTGCTGTGCCCCTGAGCTCCATTTTTCAACTCGTTTTTTGTGAGCTGAACGCAAGTCCAAACTTTTGGTTCAGGACCTCTACTGGTTCCCAGTGGGTGGCTGAGACTTTGGTTCATTCTTCTTCCTGCCGGGAAATTAGAGTGACATGTGCCCATCCAAATGCCTAACAGCTACTCTCTCATTGGTTCTCCCTCTTCCCTTTCATCCTCTGCCAAATTGGCAACCTGTGCGAACCAGTAGCTTAAAGGGGCTGTCTCTCCAAGTTGGGAGATTGATAGGAAAGCAGTTGGAAAGTCAAACCGCAGCACCAGGAGAGGGACTCTTCGTTGAGTTTTAGAAACCTGTCGTATTCACAGTGTGTCCATTCTCTAGGTTTCCCGTACATGTTATAGCTGTGGTAATATTCCCTTCAACCTGGAGAGTTGGGACCCATGGAATGGGTGCCATGCATTATTGCTTTAAAGGGTCTGCATTTGCTCACCCAATCTCACCAATCCTCTCAGTCCCAAGTGTCCAGCCTCATGCCACATCCAGCTGTCATTGTAGATAGGGTCATTCCAGGTTGCATCAGAGACCCTGAAGGAATTGTAAAGAATTTCCCTGTTTCTTTGTTCTGTTTTTGAAATTCCTTTTTAGAGTGGGTTTGAGCTGATTCTCGCTGCCATGTTTATGCCAGTCTAGACACACTTGATTCCCTTACGGAGACATATCAATACATAGGTTTTAAGATTCTTACTAGTCAGATCTATTCCTCTGCGGGAAATATGTGGTTTTGAGGCCCTTTCACTGAGGAAGGTGTAGGTCTTGTCTATTCCATAGTTGGTTTTTGGAACGGTACCTGTGCTTATATCAAACTCTGGTTTGATGCATCACCCCACCTCTCCTTCCCCCTTAAGCAGGCATAAGAGTGTTTTCTAAATGTGAGACTCTGTTCTCTTGCCTAACTCAGTTCATGTGTAGCCATGTTTACAGGATCTTCCTAAGTGATATCTTATGATAAGTTTCTTTTCCTGTGTGACTTCTTTCACTTAGAATCATCGTACCTCAATCCACTCATTTTGCTGCTACTGGTCTTATGACATTGATTTCATGGCTGAGGGATATTCCATCGTACGTAAGTTCCACAATGTTTGGAACCATTTTTATATTTCCTGGGATATTTCAGGTGTACCCAGGTTGAGGTTCCTGTAAGCAGTGCAGCCCTCAATTTGGGGGTGGCTCTGTCTTATGGATTTTCAGTTTTCCCAAGGTATATTCCCTAGACTGGAAGTGCCCTTGGCTCTGTAGCTCTGTTGTTTACTTGTTTTAGGGAACACAGTGCACTCCTCCAGTGAGGCAGTTGGCAACTTACATCCCGCCCATCAGCATAACAAGGCTCCCTGTTCTCCAGGGCCTGCCTTGCCTTTCTGGTTTTTACACATTTTGTGGATGTCCCTTTTGACCGGTGGGAAGTGATACTTCTTTGTAGTGCAGATTTGCATTGCCCGCTTGCTTGCTTGGCCAAAAAGGGCGTATGGGTTTTCGCCTGAATATATTCAGGAGAAAACGCATACGCCCTTTTTGGCCAAGTGCATCATTGTCGAAGTTGTGCCCCTCTTCCTGTGCTTTACAGGCGATTCCAACGTACCTCTTGAAATCTGTTCCCTGCTATTCTGCCTCGCTTTCAAGTCCGCCTCGTTGCCTTCCCTCAACAGATTTTTGGACGATAGTTGGCCTTGATTACTCTGCCAGTTTGTGAATTGCTGTGCCCCTGAGCTCCATTTTTCAACTCGCTTTTTGTGAGCTGAACGCAAGTCTAAACTTTTGGTTCAGGACCTATACTGGTTCCCGGTGGGTGGCTGAGACTTTGGTTAATTCTTCTTCCTGCCGGGAAATTAGAGTGACATGTGCCCATCCAAATGCCTAACAGCTACTCCCTCATTGGTTCTCCCTCTTCCCTTTCATATTCTGCCAGATTGGCAACCTGTGCGAACCAGGAGCTTAAAGGGGCTGTCTCTCCAAGTTGGGAGATTGATAGGAAAGAAGTTGGAAAGTCAAACCGGAGCACCAGGAGAGGGACTCTTCGTTGAGTTTTAGAAACCTTTCGTATTCACAGTGTGTCCATTCTCTAGGTTTCCCGTACATGTTATAACTGTAGTAATATCCCCTTCAACCTGGAGAGTTGGGACCCATGGAATGGGTGCCATGCATTATTGCTTTAAAGGGTCTGCATTTGCTCACCCAATCTCACCAATCCTCTCAGTCCCAAGTGTCCAGCCTTATGCCACTTCCAGCTGTCATTGTAGATAGGGTCATTCCAGGATGCATCAGAGACCCTGAAGGAATTGTAAAGAATTTCCCTGTTTCTTTGTTTTGTTTTTGAAATTCCTTTTTAGAGTGGGTTTGAGCTGATTCTCGCTGCCCTGTTTATGCCAGTCTAGACACACTTGATTCCCTTACGGAGACATATCAATACATAGGTTTTAAGATTCTTACTAGTCAGATCTATTCCTCTGCGGGAAATATGGGGTTTTGAGTCCCTTTCACTGAGGAAGGTGTAGGTCTTGTCTATTCCATAGTTGGTTTTTGGAACGGTACCTGTGCTTATATCAAACTCTGGTTTGATGCATCACCCCACATCTCCTTCCCCCTTAAGCAGGCATAAGAGTGTTTTCTAAATGTGAGACTCTGTTCTCTTGCCTAACTCAGTTCATGTGTAGCCATGTTTACAGGATCTTCCTAAGTGATATCTTATGATAAGTTTCTTTTCCTGTGTGACTTCTTTCACTTAGAATCATCGTACCTGAATCCACTCATTTTGCTGCTACTGGTCTTATGACATTGATTTCATGGCTGAGGGATATTCCATCGTGCGTAAGTTCCACGATGTTTGGAACCATTTTCATATTTCCTGGGATATTTCAGGTGTACCCAGTTTGAAGTTCCTGTAAGCAGTGCAGCCCTCAATTTGGGGGTGGCTCTGTCTTATGGATTTTCAGTTTTCCCAAGGTATATTCCCTAGACTGGACGTGCCCTTGGCTCTGTAGCTCTGTTGTTTACTTGTTTTAGGGAACACAATGCACTCCTCCAGTGAGGCAGTTGGCAACTTACATCCCGCCCATCAGCATAAAAAGGCTCCCTGTTCTCCAGGGCCTGTCTTGCCTTTCTGTTTTTTTTTTTTTTTTTTTTTTGCGGTTCGCGGGCTTCGCACTGTTGTGGCCTCTCCCGTTGCGGCGCACAGGCTCCGGACGCGCAGGCTCAGCGGCCATGACTCACGGGCGCAGCCTCTCCGCGGCATGTGGGATCCTCCCAGACTTGGGCACGAACCCGTGTCCCCTGCATCGGCAGGCGGACTCTCAACCACTTGCGCCACAAGGGAAGCCCGCCTTTCTGGTTTTTACACATTTTGTGGATGTCCCTTTTGACCGGTGGGAAGTGATACTTCTTTGTAGTGCAGATTTGCATTGCCCGCTTGCTTGCTTGGCCAAAAAGGGCGTATGCGTTTTCTCCTGAATATATTCAGGAGAAAACGCATACGCCCTTTTTGGCCAAGTGCATCATTGTCGAAGTTGTGCCCCTCTTCCTGTGTTTACAGGCAATTCCAACGTACCTCTTGAAATCTGTTCCCTGCTCTTCTGCCTCGCTTTCAAGTCCGCCTCGTTGCCTTCCCTTAACAGATTTTTGGACGATAGTTGGCCTTGATTACTCTGCCAGTTTGTGAATTGCTGTGCCCCTGAGCTCCATTTTTCAACTCGCTTTTTGTGAGCTGAACGCAAGTCCAAACTTTTGGTTCAGGACCTATACTGGTTCCCGGTGGGTGGCTGAGACTTTGGTTAATTCTTCTTCCTGCCGGGAAATTAGAGTGACATGTGCCCATCCAAATGCCTAACAGCTACTCTCTCATTGGTTCTCCCTCTTCCCTTTCATCCTCTGCCAGATTGGCAACCTGTGCGAACCAGTAGCTTAAAGGGGTTGTCTCTCCAAGTTGGGAGATTGATAGGAAAGCAGTTGGAAAGTCAAACCGCAGCACCAGGAGAGGGGCTCTTCGTTGAGTTTTAGAAACGTTTCGTATTCACAGTGTGTCCATTCTCTAGGTTTCCCGTACACGTTATAGCTGTAGTAATATTCCCTTCAACCTGGAGAGCTGGGACCCATGGAATGGGTGCCATGCATTATTGCTTTAAAGGGTCTGCATTTGCTCACCCAATCTCACCAATCCTCTCAGTCCCAAGTGTCCAGCCTCATGCCACATCCAGCTGTCATTGTAGATAGGGTCATTCCAGGTTGCATCAGAGACCCTGAAGGAATTGTAAAGAATTTCCCTGTTTCATTGTTCTGTTTTTGAAATTCCTTTTTAGAGTGGGTTTGAGCTGATTCTCGCTGCCATGTTTATGCCAGTCTAGACACACTTGATTCCCTTACGGAGACATATCAATACATAGGTTTTAAGATTCTTACTAGTCAGATCTATTCCTCTGCGGGAAATATGGGGTTTTGAGTCCCTTTCACTGAGGAAGGTGTAGGTCTTGTCTATTCCATAGTTGGATTTTGGAACGGTACCTGTGCTTATATCAAACTCTGGTTTGATGCATCACCCCACCTCTCCTTCCCCCTTAAGCAGGCATAAGAGTGTTTTCTAAATGTGAGACTCTGTTCTCTTTCCTAACTCAGTTCATGTGTAGCCATGTTTACAGGATCTTCCTAATTGATATCTTATGATAAGTTTCTTTTTCTGTGTGACTTCTTTCACTTAGAATCATCGTACCTGAATCCACTCATTTTGCTGCTACTGGTCTTATGACATTGATTTCGTGGCTGAGGGATATTCCATCGTACGTAAGTTCCACAATGTTTTGAACCATTTTTATATTTCCTGGGATATTTCAGGTGTACCCAGGTTGAGGTTCTTGTAAGCAGTGCAGCCCTCAATTTGGGGGTGGCTGTGTCTTATGGATTTTCAGGTTTCCCAAGGTATATTCCCTAGACTGGAAGTGCCCTTGGCTCTGTAGCTCTGTTGTTTACTTGTTTTAGGGAACACAATGCACTCCTCCAGTGAGGCAGTTGGCAACTTACATCCCGCCCATCAGCATAACAAGGCTCCCTGTTCTCCAGGGCCTGTCTTGCCTTTCTGGTTTTTACACATTTTGTGGATGTCCCTTTTGACCGGTGGGAAGTGATACTTCTTTGTAGTGCAGATTTGCATTGCCCGCTTGCTTGCTTGGCCAAAAAGGGCGTATGCGTTTTCTCCTGAATATATTCAGGAGAAAACGCATACGCCCTTTTTGGCCAAGTGCATCATTGTCGAAGTTGTGCCCCTCTTCCTGTGCTTTACAGGCGATTCCAACGTACCTCTTGAAATCTGTTCCCTGCTATTCTGCCTCGCTTTCAAGTCCGCCTCGTTGCCTTCCCTCAACAGATTTTTGGATGATAGTTGGCCTTGATTACTCTGCCAGTTTGTGAATTGCTGTGCCCCTGAGCTCCATTTTTCAACTCGTTTTTTTTGAGCTGAACGCAAGTCCAAACTTTTGGTTCAGGACCTATACTGGTTCCCGGTGGGTGGCTGAGACTTTGGTTAATTCTTCTTCCTGCCGGGAAATTAGAGTGACATGTGCCCATCCAAATGCCTAACAGCTACTCCCTCATTGGTTCTCCCTCTTCCCTTTCATCTTCTGCCAGATTGGCAACCTGTGCGAACCAGGAGTTTAAAGGGGCTGTCTCTCCAAGTTGGGAGATTGATAGGAAAGCAGTTGGAAAGTCAAACCGGAGCACCAGGAGAGGGACTCTTCGTTGAGTTTTAGAAACCTTTCGTATTCACAGTGTGTCCATTCTCTAGGTTTCCCGTACATGTTATAGCTGTAGTAATATTCCCTTCAACCTGGAGAGTTGGGACCCATGGAATGGGTGCCATGCATTATTGCTTTAAAGGGTCTCAATTTGCTCACCCAATCTCACCAATCCTCTCAGTCCCAAGTGTCCAGCCTCATGCCACTTCCAGCTGCCATTGTAGATAGGGTCATTCCAGGTTGCATCAGAGACCCTGAAGGAATTGTAAAGAATGTCCCTGTTTCTTTGTTTTGTTTTTGAAATTCCTTTTTAGACTGGGTTTGAGCTGATTCTCGCTGCCCTGTTTATGTCAGTCTAGACACACTTGATTCCCTTATGGAGACATATCAATACATAGGTTTTAAGATTTTTACTAGTCAGATCTATTCCTCTGCGGGAAATATGGGGTTTTGAGTCCCTTTCACTGAGGAAGGTGTAGGTCTTGTCTATTCCATAGTTGGTTTTTGGAATGGTACCTGTGCTTATATCAAACTCTGGTTTGATGCATCACCCCACCTCTCCTTCCCCCTTAAGCAGGCATAAGAGTGTTTTCTAAATGTGAGACTCTGTTCTCTTTCCTAGCTCAGTTCATGTGTAGCCATGTTTACAGGATCTTCCTAAGTGATATCTTATGATAAGTTTCTTTTTCTGTGTGACTTTTTCACTTAGAATCATCGTACCTGAATCCACTCATTTTGCTGCTACTGGTCTTATGACATTGATTTCATGGCTGAGGGATATTCCATCGTACGTAAGTTCCACAATGTTTTGAACCATTTTTATATTTCCTGGGATATTTCCGGTGTACCCAGGTTGAGGTTCTTGTAAGCAGTGCAGCCCTCAATTTGGGGGTGGCTCTGTCTTATGGATTTTCAGTTTTCCCAAGGTATATTCCCTAGACTGGAAGTGACCTTGGCTCTGTAGCTCTGTTGTTTACTTGTTTTAGGGAACACAATGCACTCCTCCAGTGAGGCAGTTGGCAACTTACATCCCGCCCATCAGCATAACAAGGCTCCCTGTTCTCCAGGGCCTGACTTGCCTTTCTGGTTTTTACACATTTTGTGGAAGTCCCTTTTGACCGGTGGGAAGTGATACTTCTTTGTAGTGCAGATTTGCATTGCCCGCTTGCTTGCTTGGCCAAAAAGGGCGTATGCGTTTTCTCCTGAATATATTCAGGTGAAAACGCATACGCCCTTTTTGGCCAAGTGCATCATTGTCGAAGTTGTGCCCATCTTCCTGTGCTTTAAAGGCAATTCCAACGTACCTCTTGAAATCTGTTTCCTGCTATTCTGCCTCACTTTCAAGTCCGCCTCGTTGCCTTCCCTCAACAGATTTTTGGACGATAGTTAGCCTTGATTACTCTGCCAGTTTGTGAATTGCTGTGCCCCTGAGCTCCATTTTTCAACTCGTTTCTTGTGAGCTGAACGCAAGTCCAAACTTTTGGTTCAGGACCTCTACTGGTTCCCGGTGGGTGGCTGAGACTTTGGTTAATTCTTCTTCCTGCCGGGAAATTAGAGTGACATGTTCCCATCCAAATGCCTAACAGCTACTCTCTCATTGCTTCTCCCTCTTCCCTTTCATCCTCTGCCAGATTGGCAACCTGTGCGAACCAGGAGCTTAAAGGGGCTGTCTCTCCAAGTTGGGAGATTGATAGGAAAGCAGTTGGAAAGTCAAAGCCCAGCACCAGGAGAGGGACTCTTCGTTGAGTTTTAGAAACCTTTCGTATTCACAGTGTGTCCATTCTCTAGGTTTCCCGTACATGTTATAGCTGTAGTACTATTCCCTTCAACCTGGAGAGTTGGGACCCATGGAATGGGTGCCATGCATTATTGCTTTAAAGGGTCTGCATTTGCTCACCCAATCTCACCAATCCTCTCAGTCCCAAGTGTCCAGCCTCATGCCACATCCAGCTGTCATTTTAGATAGGGTCATTCCAGGTTGCATCAGAGACCCTGAAGGAATTGTAAAGAATTTCCCTGTTTCTTTGTTTTGTTTTTGAAATTCCTTTTTAGAGTGGGTTTGAGCTGATTCTCGCTGCCATGTTTATGCCAGTCTTGTCACACTTGATTCCCTTATGGAGGCATATCAATACATAGGTTTTAAGATTCTTACTAGTCAGATCTATTCCTCTGCGGGAAATATGGGGTTTTGAGTCCCTTTCACTGAGGAAGGTGTAGGTCTTGTCTATTCCATAGTTGGATTTTGGAACGGTACCTGTGCTTATATCAAACTCTGGTTTGATGCATCACCCCACCTCTCCTTCCCCCTTAAGCAGGCATAAGAGTGTTTTCTAAATGTGAGACTCTGTTCTCTTTCCTAACTCAGTTCATGTGTAGCCATGTTTACAGGATCTTCCTAATTGATATCTTATGATAAGTTTCTTTTTCTGTGTGACTTCTTTCACTTAGAATCATCGTACCTGAATCCACTCATTTTGCTGCTACTGGTCTTATGACATTGATTCCGTGGCTGAGGGATATTCCATCGTACGTAAGTTCCACAATGTTTTGAACCATTTTTATATTTCCTGGGATATTTCAGGTGTACCCAGGTTGAGGTTCTTGTAAGCAGTGCAGCCCTCAATTTGGGGGTGGCTGTGTCTTATGGATTTTCAGGTTTCCCAAGTTATATTCCCTAGACTGGAAGTGCCCTTGGCTCTGTAGCTCTGTTGTTTACTTGTTTTAGGGAACACAATGCACTCCTCCAGTGAGGCAGTTGGCAGCTTACATCCCGCCCATCAGCATAACAAGGCTCCCTGTTCTCCAGGGCCTGTCTTGCCTTTCTGGTTTTTACACATTTTGTGGATGTCCCTTTTGACCGGTGGGAAGTGATACTTCTTTGTAGTGCAGATTTGCATTGCCCGCTTGCTTGCTTGGCCAAAAAGGGCGTATGTGTTTTCTCCTGAATATATTCAGGAGAAAACGCATACACCCTTTTTGGCCAAGTGCATCATTGTCGAAGTTGTGCCCCTCTTCCTGTGCTTTACAGGCGATTCCAACGTACCTCTTGAAATCTGTTCCCTGCTATTCTGCCTCGCTTTCAAGTCCGTCTCGTTGCCTTCCCTCAACAGATTTTTGGACGATAGTTGGCCTTGATTACTCTGCCAGTTTGTGAATTGCTGTGCCCCTGAGCTCCATTTTTCAACTCGTTTTTTGTGAGCTGAACGCAAGTCCAAACTTTTGGTTCAGGACCTCTACTGGTTCCCAGTGGGTGGCTGAGACTTTGGTTCATTCTTCTTCCTGCCGGGAAATTAGAGTGACATGTGCCCATCCAAATGCCTAACAGCTACTCTCTCATTGGTTCTCCCTCTTCCCTTTCATCCTCTGCCAAATTGGCAACCTGTGCGAACCAGTAGCTTAAAGGGGCTGTCTCTCCAAGTTGGGAGATTGATAGGAAAGCAGTTGGAAAGTCAAACCGCAGCACCAGGAGAGGGACTCTTCGTTGAGTTTTAGAAACCTGTCGTATTCACAGTGTGTCCATTCTCTAGGTTTCCCGTACATGTTATAGCTGTGGTAATATTCCCTTCAACCTGGAGAGTTGGGACCCATGGAATGGGTGCCATGCATTATTGCTTTAAAGGGTCTGCATTTGCTCACCCAATCTCACCAATCCTCTCAGTCCCAAGTGTCCAGCCTCATGCCACATCCAGCTGTCATTGTAGATAGGGTCATTCCAGGTTGCATCAGAGACCCTGAAGGAATTGTAAAGAATTTCCCTGTTTCTTTGTTCTGTTTTTGAAATTCCTTTTTAGAGTGGGTTTGAGCTGATTCTCGCTGCCATGTTTATGCCAGTCTAGACACACTTGATTCCCTTACGGAGACATATCAATACATAGGTTTTAAGATTCTTACTAGTCAGATCTATTCCTCTGCGGGAAATATGTGGTTTTGAGGCCCTTTCACTGAGGAAGGTGTAGGTCTTGTCTATTCCATAGTTGGTTTTTGGAACGGTACCTGTGCTTATATCAAACTCTGGTTTGATGCATCACCCCACCTCTCCTTCCCCCTTAAGCAGGCATAAGAGTGTTTTCTAAATGTGAGACTCTGTTCTCTTGCCTAACTCAGTTCATGTGTAGCCATGTTTACAGGATCTTCCTAAGTGATATCTTATGATAAGTTTCTTTTCCTGTGTGACTTCTTTCACTTAGAATCATCGTACCTCAATCCACTCATTTTGCTGCTACTGGTCTTATGACATTGATTTCATGGCTGAGGGATATTCCATCGTACGTAAGTTCCACAATGTTTGGAACCATTTTTATATTTCCTGGGATATTTCAGGTGTACCCAGGTTGAGGTTCCTGTAAGCAGTGCAGCCCTCAATTTGGGGGTGGCTCTGTCTTATGGATTTTCAGTTTTCCCAAGGTATATTCCCTAGACTGGAAGTGCCCTTGGCTCTGTAGCTCTGTTGTTTACTTGTTTTAGGGAACACAGTGCACTCCTCCAGTGAGGCAGTTGGCAACTTACATCCCGCCCATCAGCATAACAAGGCTCCCTGTTCTCCAGGGCCTGCCTTGCCTTTCTGGTTTTTACACATTTTGTGGATGTCCCTTTTGACCGGTGGGAAGTGATACTTCTTTGTAGTGCAGATTTGCATTGCCCGCTTGCTTGCTTGGCCAAAAAGGGCGTATGTGTTTACTCCTGAATATATTCAGGAGAAAACGCATACGCCCTTTTTGGCCAAGTGCATCATTGTCGAAGTTGTGCCCCTCTTCCTGTGCTTTACAGGCGATTCCAACGTACCTCTTGAAATCTGTTCCCTGCTATTCTGCCTCGCATTCAAGTCCGCCTCGTTGCCTTCCCTCAACAGATTTTTGGACGATAGTTGGCCTTGATTACTCTGCCAGTTTGTGAATTGCTGTGCCCCTGAGCTCCATTTTTCAACTCGCTTTTTGTGAGCTGAACGCAAGTCCAAACTTTTGGTTCAGGAGCTATACTGGTTCCCGGTGGGTGGCTGAGACTTTGGTTAATTCTTCTTCCTGCCGGGAAATTAGAGTGACATGTGCCCATCCAAATGCCTAACAGCTACTCTCTCATTGGTTCTCCCTATTCCCTTTCATCCTCTGCCAGATTGGCAAACTGTGCGAACCAGTAGCTTAAAGGGGCTGTCTCTCCAAGTTGGGAGATTGATAGGAAAGCAGTTGGAAAGTCAAACCACAGCACCAGGAGAGGGACTCTTCGTTCAGTTTTAGAAACCTTTCGTATTCACAGTGTGTCCATTCTCTAGGTTTCCCGTACATGTTATAGCTGTAGTAATATTCCCTTCAACCTGGAGAGTTGGGACCCATGGAATGGCTGCCATGCATTATTGCTTTAAAGGGTCTGCATTTGCTCACCCAATCTCACCAATCCTCTCAGTCCCAAGTGTCCAGCCTCATGCCATATCCAGCTGTCATTGTAGATAGGGTCATTCCAGGTTTCATCAGAGACCCTGAAGGAATTGTAAAGAATTTCCCTGTTTCTTTGTTTTGTTTTTGAAATTCCTTTTTAGAGTGGGTTTGAGCTGATTCTCGCTGCCATGTTTATGCCAGTCTTGTCACACTTGATTCCCATACGGAGACATATCAATACATAGGTTTTAAGATTCTTACTAGTCAGATCTATTCCTCTGCGGGAAATATGGGATTTTGAATCCCTTTCACTGAGGAAGGTGTAGTTCTTGTCTATTCCATAGTTGGATTTTGGAACGGTACCTGTGCTTATATCAAACTCTGGTTTGATGCATCACCCCACCTCTCCTTCCCCCTTAAGCAGGCATAAGAGTGTTTTCTAAATGTGAGGCTCTGTTCTCTTTCCTAACTCAGTTCCTGTGTAGCCATGTTTACAGGATCTTCCTAATTGATATCTTATGATAAGTTTCTTTTTCTGTGTGACTTCTTTCACTTAGAATCATCGTACCTGAATCCACTCATTTTGCTGCTACTGGTCTTATGACGTTGATTTCATGGCTGAGGGATATTCCATCGTACGTAAGTTCCACAATGTTTGGAACCATTTTTATATTTCCTGGGATATTTCAGGTGTACCCAGGTTGAGGTTCCTGTAAGCAGTGCAGCCCTCAATTTGGGGGTGGCTCTGTCTTATGGATTTTCAGTTTTCCCAAGGTATATTCCCTAGACTGGAAGTGCCCTTGGCTCTGTAGCTCTGTTGTTTACTTGTTTTAGGGAACACAGTGCACTCCTCCAGTGAGGCAGTTGGCAACTTACATCCCGCCCATCAGCATAACAAGGCTCCCTGTTCTCCAGGGCCTGCCTTGCCTTTCTGGTTTTTACACATTTTTTGGATGTCCCTTTTGACCGGTGGGAAGTGATACTTCTTTGTAGTGCAGATTTGCATTGCCCGCTTGCTTGCTTGGCCAAAAAGGGCATATGCGTTTTCTCCTGAATATATTCAGGAGAAAACGCATACGCCCTTTTTGGCCAAGTGCATCATTGTCGAAGTTGTGCCCCTCTTCCTGTGCTTTACAGGCGATTCCAACGTACCTCTTGAAATCTGTTTCCTGCTATTCTGCCTCGCTTTCAAGTCCGCCTCGTTGCCTTCCCTCAACAGATTTTTGGACGATAGTTGGCCTTGATTACTCTGCCAGTTTGTGAATTGCTGTGCCCCTGAGCTCCATTTTTCAACTCGCTTTTTGTGAGCTGAACGCAAGTCCAAACTTTTGGTTCAGGACCTATACTGGTTCCCGGTGGGTGGCTGAGACTTTGGTTAATTCTTCTTCCTGCCGGGAAATTAGAGTGACATGTGCCCATCCAAATGCCTAACAGCTACTCCCTCTTTGGTTCTCCCTCTTCCCTTTCATCCTCTGCAGATTGGCAACCTGTGCGAACCAGGAGCTTAAAGGGGCTGTCTCTCCAAGTTGGGAGATTGATAGGAAAGCAGTTGGAAAGTCAAACCGGAGCACCAGGAGAGGGGCTCTTCGTTGAGTTTTAGAAACCTTTCGTATTCACAGTGTGTCCATTCTCTAGGTTTCCCGTACATGTTATAGCTGTGGTAATATTCCCTTCAACCTGGAGAGCTGGGACCCGTGGAATGGGTGCCATGCATTATTGCTTTAAAGGGTCTGCATTTGCTCACCCAATCTCACCAATCCTCTCAGTCCCAAGTGTCCAGCCTTATGCCACATCCAGCTGTCATTGTAGATAGGGTCATTCCAGGTTGCATCAGAGACCCTGAAGGAATTGTAAAGAATTTCCCTGTTTCATTGTTCTGTTTTTGAAATTCCTTTTTAGAGTGGGTTTGAGCTGATTCTCGCTGCCCTGTTTATGCCAGTCTAGACACACTTGATTCCCTTACGGAGACATATCAATACATAGGTTTTAAGATTCTTACTAGTCAGATCTATTCCTCTGCGGGAAATATGGGGTTTTGAGTCCCTTTCACTGAGGAAGGTGTAGGTCTTGTCTATTCCATAGTTGGTTTTTGGAACGGTACCTGTGCTTATATCAAACTCTGGTTGGATGCATCACCCCACCTCTCCTTCCCCCTTAAGCAGGCATAAGAGTGTTTTCTAAATGTGAGACTCTGTTCTCTTGCCTAACTCAGTTCATGTGTAGCCATGTTTACAGGATCTTCCTAAGTGATATCTTATGATAAGTTTCTTTTCCTGTGTGACTTCTTTCACTTAGAATCATCGTACCTGAATCCACTCATTTTGCTGCTACTGGTCTTATGACATTGATTTCATGGCTGAGGGATATTCCATCGTGCGTAAGTTCCACGATGTTTGGAACCATTTTTATATTTCCTGGGATATTTCAGGTGTACCCAAGTTGAGGTTCCTGTAAGCAGTGCAGCCCTCAATTTGGGGGTGGCTCTGTCTTATGGATTTTCAGTTTTCCCAATGTATATTCCCTAGACTGGACGTGCCCTTGGCTCTGTAGCTCTGTTGTTTACTTGTTTTAGGGAACACAATGCACTCCTCCAGTGAGGCAGTTGGCAACTTACATCCCGCCCATCAGCATAACAAGGCTCCCTGTTCTCCAGGGCCTGTCTTGCCTTTCTGGTTTTTACACATTTTGTGGATGTCCCTTTTGACCGGTGGGAAGTGATACTTCTTTGTAGTGCAGATTTGCATTGCCCGCTTGCTTGCTTGGCCAAAAAGGGCGTATGCGTTTTCTCCTGAATATATTCAGGAGAAAACGCATACGCCCTTTTTGGCCAAGTGCATCATTGTCGAAGTTGTGCCCCTCTTCCTGTGCTTTACAGGCGATTCCAACGTACCTCTTGAAATCTGTTTCCGGCTATTCTGCCTCGCTTTCAAGTCCGCCTCGTTGCCTTCCCTCAACAGATTTTTGGACGATAGTTGGCCTTGATTACTCTGCCAGTTTGTGAATTGCTGTGCCCCTGAGCTCCATTTTTCAACTCGCTTTTTGTGAGCTGAACGCAAGTCCAAACTTTTGGTTCAGGACCTATACTGGTTCCCGGTGGGTGGCTGAGACTTTGGTTAATTCTTCTTCCTGCCGGGAAATTAGAGTGACATGTGCCCATCCAAATGCCTAACAGCTACTCTCTCATTGGTTCTCCCTCTTCCCTTTCATCCTCTGCCAGATTGGCAACCTGTGCGAACCAGTAGCTTAAAGGGGCTGTCTCTCCAAGTTGGGAGATTGATAGGAAAGCAGTTGGAAAGTCAAACCGCAGCACCAGGAGAGGGACTCTTCGTTGAGTTTTAGAAAGTTTTCGTATTCACAGTGTGTCCATTCTCTAGGTTTCCCGTACATGTTATAGCTGTAGTAATATTCCCTTCAACCTGGAGAGTTGGGACCCATGGAATGGGTGCCATGCATTATTGCTTTAAAGGGTCTGCATTTGCTCACCCAATCTCACCAATCCTCTCAGTCCCAAGTGTCCAGCCTCATGCCACATCCAGCTGTCATTGTAGATAGGGTCATTCCAGGTTGCATCAGAGACCCTGAAGGAATTGTAAAGAATTTCCCTGTTTCTTTGTTTTGTTTTTGAAATTCCTTTTTAGAGTGGGTTTGAGCTGATTCTCGCTGCCCTGTTTATGCCAGTCTTGTCACACTTGATTCCCTTACGGAGACATATCAATACATAGGTTTTAAGATTCTTACTAGTCAGATCTATTCCTCTGCGGGAAATATGGGGTTTTGAGTCCCTTTCACTGAGGAAGGTGTAGGTCTTGTCTATTCCATAGTTGGATTTTGGAACGGTACCTGTGCTTATATCAAACTCTGGTTTGATGCATCACCCCACCTCTCCTTCCCCCTTAAGCAGGCATAAGAGTGTTTTCTAAATGTGAGACTCTGTTCTCTTTCCTAACTCAGTTCATGTGTAGCCATGTTTACAGGATCTTCCTAATTGATATCTTATGATAAGTTTCTTTTTCTGTGTGACTTCTTTCACTTAGAATCATCGTACCTGAATCCACTCATTTTGCTGCTACTGGTCTTATGACATTGATTTCGTGGCTGAGGGATATTCCATCGTACGTAAGTTCCACAATGTTTTGAACCATTTTTATATTTCCTGGGATATTTCAGGTGTACCCAGGTTGAGGTTCTTGTAAGCAGTGCAGCCCTCAATTTGGGGGTGGCTGTGTCTTATGGATTTTCAGGTTTCCCAAGGTATATTCCCTAGACTGGAAGTGCCCTTGGCTCTGTAGCTCTGTTGTTTACTTGTTTTAGGTAACACAATGCACTCCTCCAGTGAGGCAGTTGGCAGCTTACATCCCGCCCATCAGCATAACAAGGCTCCCTGTTCTCCAGGGCCTGTCTTGCCTTTCTGGTTTTTACACATTTTGTGGATGTCCCTTTTGACCGGTGGGAAGTGATACTTCTTTGTAGTGCAGATTTGCATTGCCCGCTTGCTTGCTTGGCCAAAAAGGGCGTATGCGTTTTCTCCTGAATATATTCAGGAGAAAACGCATACGCCCTTTTTGGCCAAGTGCATCATTGTCGAAGTTGTGCCCCTCTTCCTGTGCTTTACAGGCGATTCCAACGTACCTCTTGAAATCTGTTCCCTGCTATTCTGCCTCGCTTTCAAGTCCGCCTCGTTGCCTTCCCTCAACAGATTTTTGAACGATTGTTGGCCTTGATTACTCGGCCAGTTTGTGAATTGCTGTGCCCCGGACCTCCATTTTCAACTCGTTTTTAGTGAGCTGAACGCAAGTCCAAACTTTTGGTTCAGCACCTATACTGGTTCCCGGTGGGTGGCTGAGACTTTGGTTAATTCTTCTTCCTGCCGGGAAATTAGAGTGACATGTGCCCATCCAAATGCCTAACAGCTACTCTCTCTTTGGTTCTCCCTCTTCCCTTTCATCCTCTGCCAAATTGGCAACCTGTGCGAACCAGGAGCTTAAAGGGGCTGTCTCTCCAAGTTGGGAGATTGATAGGAAAGCAGTTGGAAAGTCAAACCGGAGCACCAGGAGAGGGACTCTTCGTTGAGTTTTAGAAACCTTTCGTATTCAGAGTGTGTCCATTCTCTAGGTTTCCCGTACATGTTATAGCTGTAGTAATATTCCCTTCAACCTGGAGAGTTGGGACCCATGGAATGGGTGCCATGCATTATTGCTTTAAAGGGTCTGCATTTGCTCACCCAATCTCACCAATCCTCTCAGTCCCAAGTGTCCAGCCTCATGCCACATCCAGCTGCCATTGTAGATAGGGTCATTCCAGGTTGCATCAGAGACCCTGAAGTAATTGTAAAGAATTTCCCTGTTTCTTTGTTCTGTTTTTGAAATTCCTTTTTAGAGTGGGCTTGAGCTGATTCTCACTGCCCTGTTTATGCCAGTCTTGACACACTTGATTCCCTTATGGAGACATATCAATACATAGGTTTTAAGATTCTTACTAGTCAGATCTATTCCTCTGCGGGAAATATGGGGTTTTGAGTCCCTTTCACTGAGGAAGGTGTAGGTCTTGTCTATTCCATAGTTGGTTTTTGGAACAGTACCTGTGCTTATATCAAAATCTGGTTTGATGCATCACCCCACCTCTCCTTCCCCCTTAAGCAGGCATAAGAGTGTTTTCTAAATGTGAGACTCTGTTCTCTTGCCTAACTCAGTTCATGTGTAGCCATGTTTACAGGATCTTCCTAAGTGATATCTTATGATAAGTTTCTTTTTCTGTGTGACTTCTTTCACTTAGAATCATCGTACCTGAATCCACTCATTTTGCTGCTACTGGTCTTATGACATTGATTTCATGGCTGAGGGATATTCCATCGTACGTAAGTTCCACAATGTTTGGAACCATTTTTATATTTCCTGGGATATTTCAGGTGTACCCCGGTAAATGTTCCTGTAAGCAGTGCAGCCCTCAATTTGGGGGTGGCTCTGTCTTATGGATTTTCAGTTTTCCCAAGGTATATTCCCTAGACTGGAAGTGCCCTTGGCTCTGTAGCTCTGTTGTTTACTTGTTTTAGGGAACACAGTGCACTCCTCCAGTGAGGCAGTTGGCAAATTACATCCCGCCCATCAGCATAACAAGTCTCCCTGTTCTCCAGGGCCTGCCTTGCCTTTCTGGTTTTTACACATTTTGTGGATGTCCCTTTTGACCTGTGGGAAGTGATACTTCTTTGTAGTGCAGATTTGCATTGCCCGCTTGCTTGCTTGGCCAAAAACGGGTGTATGCGTTTACTCCTGAATATATTCAGGAGAAAACGCATACGCCCTTTTTGGCCAAGTGCATCTTTGTCGAAGTTGTGCCCGTCTTCCTGTGCTTTACAGGCGATTCCAATATACCTCTTGAAATCTGTTTCCTGCTATTCTGCCTCGCTTTCAGGTCCGCCTCGTTGCCTTCCCTCAACAGATTTTTGGACGATAGTTGGCCTTGATTACTCTGCCAGTTTGTGAATTGCTGTGCCCCTGAGCTCCATTTTTCAATTCGTTTTTTGTGACCTGAACGCAAGTCCAAACTTTTGGTTCAGGACCTATAGTGGTTCCCGGTGGGTGGCTGAGACTTTGGTTAATTCCTCTTCCTGCCGGGAAATTAGAGTGACATGTGCCCATCCAAATGCCTAACAGCTACTCTCTCATTGGTTCTCCCTCTACCCTTTCATCCTCTGCCAGATTGGCAACCTGTGCGAACCAGGAGCATAAAGGGGCTGTCTCTCCAAGTTGGGAGATTGATAGGAAAGCAGTTGGAAAGTCAAACCGGAGCACCAGGAGAGGGGCTCTTCGTTGAGTTTTAGAAACCTTTCGTATTCACAGTGTGTCCATTCTCTAGGTTTCCCGTACATGTTATAGCTGTGGTAATATTGCCTTCAACCTGGAGAGCTGGGACCCGTGGAATGGGTGTCATGCATTATTGCTTTAAAGGGTCTGCATTTGCTCACCCAATCTCACCAATCCTCTCAGTCCCAAGTGTCCAGCCTTATGCCACATCCAGCTGTCATTGTAGATAGGGTCATTCCAGGATGCATCAGAAACCCTGAAGGAATTGTAAAGAATTTCCCTGTTTCATTGTTCTGTTTTTGAAATTCCTTTTTAGAGTGGGTTTGAGCTGATTCTCGCTGCCCTGTTTATGCCAGTCTAGACATACTTGATTCCCTTACGGAGACATATCAATACATAGGTTTTAAGATTCTTACTAGTCAGATCTATTCCTCTGCGGGAAATATGGGATTTTGAGTCCCTTTTACTGAGGAAGGTTTAGGTCTTGTCTATTCCATAGTTGGTTTATGGAACGGTACCTGTGCTTATATCAAACTCTGGTTTGATGCATCACCCCACCTCTCCTTCCCCCTTAAGCAGGCATAAGAGTGTTTTCTAAATGTGAGACTCTGTTCTCTTGCCTAACTCAGTTCATGTGTAGCCATGTTTACAGGATCTTCCTAAGTGATATCTTATAATAAGTTTCTTTTCCTGTGTGACTTCTTTCACTTAGAATCATCTTACCTGAATCCACTCATTTTGCTGCTACTGATCTTATGACATTGATTTCATGGCTGAGGGATATTCCATCGTACGTAAGTTCCACGATGTTTGGAACCATTTTTATATTTCCAGGGATATTTAAGGTGTACCCAGGTTGAGGTTCCTGTAAGCAGTGCAGCCCTCAATTTGGGGGTGGCTCTGTCTTATGGATTTTCAGTTTTCCCAAGGTATATTCCCTAGTTTGGAAGAGCCCTTGGCTGTGTAGCTCTGTTGTTTACTTGTTTTAGGGAACACAATGCACTCCTCCAGTGAGGCAGTTGGCAACTTCCATCCCGCCCATCAGCATAACAAGGCTCCCTGTTCTCCAGGGCCTGTCTTGCCTTTCTGGTTTTTACACATTTTGTGGATGTCCCTTTTGACTGGTGGGAAGTGATACTTCTTTGTAGTGCAGATTTGCATTGCCCGCTTGCTTGCTTGGCCAAAAAGGGCGTATGCGTTTACTCCTGAATATATTCAGGAGAAAACGCATACGCCCTTTTTGGCCAAGTGCATCATTGTCGAAGTTGTGCCCCTCTTCCTGTGCTTTACAGGCGATTCCAACGTACCTCTTGAAATCTGTTTCCGGCTATTCTGCCTCGCTTTCAAGTCCGCCTCGTTGCCTTCCCTCAACAGATTTTTGGACGATAGTTGGCCTTGATTACTCTGCCATTTTGTGAATTGCTGTGCCCCTGAGCTCCATTTTTCAACTCGTTTCTTGTGAGCTGAACGCAAGTCCAAACTTTTGGTTCAGGACCTATACTGGTTCCCGGTGGGTGGCTGAGACTTTGGTTAATTCTTCTTCCTGCCGGGAAATTAGAGTGACATGTGCCCATCCAAATGCCTAACAGCTACTCTCTCATTGGTTCTCCCTCTTCCCTTTCATCCTCTGCCAGATTGGCAACCTGTGCGAACCAGGAGCTTAAAGGGGCTGTCTCTCCAAGTTGGGAGATTGATAGGAAAGCAGTTGGAAAGTCAAACCGGAGCACCAGGAGAGGGGCTCTTCGTTGAGTTTTAGAAACCTTTCGTATTCACAGTGTGTCCATTCTCTAGGTTTCCCGTACATGTTATAGCTGTAGTAATATTCCCTTCAACCTGGAGAGCTGGGACCCATGGAATGGGTGCCATGCATTATTGCTTTAAAGGGTCTGCATTTGCTCACCCAATCTCACCAATCCTCTCAGTCCCAAGTGTCCAGCCTTATGCCACATCCAGCTGTCATTGTAGATAGGGTCATTCCAGGTTGCATCAGAGACCCTGAAGGAATTGTAAAGAATTTCCCTGTTTCATTGTTCTGTTTTTGAAATTCCTTTTTAGAGTGGGTTTGAGCTGATTCTCGCTGCCATGTTTATGCCAGTCTAGACACACTTGATTCCCTTACGGAGACATATCAATACATAGGGTTTAAGATTCTTACTAGTCAGATCTATTGCTCTGCGGGAAATATGGGGTTTTGAGTCCCTTTCACTGAGGAAGGTGTAGGTCTTATCTATTCCATAGTTGGTTTTTGGAACGGTACCTGTGCTTATATCAAACTCTGGTTTGATGCATCACCCCACCTCTCCTTCCCCCTTAAGCAGGTATAAGAGTGTTTTCTAAATGTGAGTCTCTGTTCTCTTGCCTAACTCAGTTCATGTGTAGCCATGTTTACAGGATCTTCCTAAGTGATATCTTATGATAAGTGTCTTTTCCTGTGTGACTTCTTTCACTTAGAATCATCGTACCTGAATCCACTCATTTTGCTGCTACTGGTCTTATGACATTGATTTCATGGCTTAGGGATATTCCATCGTACGTAAGTTCCACGATGTTTGGAACCATTTTTATGTTTCCTGGGATATTTCAGGTGTACCCAGGTTGAGGTTCCTGTAAGCAGTGCAGCCCTCAATTTGGGGGTGGCTCTGTCTTATGGATTTTCAGTTTTCTCAAGGTATATTCCCTAGACTGGAAGTGCCCTTGGCTCTGTAGCTCTGTTGTTTACTTGTTTTAGGGAACACAATGCACTCCTCCAGTGAGGCAGTTGGCAACTTCCATCCCGCCCATCAGCATAACAAGGCTCCCTGTTCTCCAGGGCCTGTCTTGCCTTTCTGGTTTTTACACATTTTGTGGATGTCCCTTTTGACTGGTGGGAAGTGATACTTCTTTGTAGTGCAGATTTGCATTGCCCGCTTGCTTGCTTGGCCAAAAAGGGCGTATGCGTTTTCTCCTGAATATATTCAGGAGAAAATGCATACGCCCTTTTTGGCCAAGTGCATCATTGTCGAAGTTGTGCCCCTCTTCCTGTGCTTTACAGGCGATTCCAACGTACCTCTTGAAATCTGTTTCCTGCTATTCTGCCTCGCTTTCAAGTCCGCCTCGTTGCCTTCCCTCAACAGATTTTTGGACGATAGTTAGCCTTGATTACTCTGCCAGTTTGTGAATTGCTGTGCCCCTGAGCTCCATTTTTCAACTCGTTTCTTGTGAGCTGAACGCAAGTCCAAACTTTTGGTTCAGGACCTATACTGGTTCCCGGTGGGTGGCTGAGACTTTGGTTAATTCTTCTTTCTGCCGGGAAATTAGAGTGACATGTGCCCATCCAAATGCCTAACAGCTACTCTCTCATTGGTTCTCCCTCTTCCCTTTCATCCTCTGCCACATTGGCAACCTGTGCGAACCAGGAGCTTAAAGGGGCTGTCTCTCCAAGTTGGGAGATTGATAGGAAAGCAGTTGGAAAGTCAAACCGGAGCACCAGGAGAGGGGCTCTTCGTTGAGTTTTAGAAACCTTTCGTATTCACAGTGTGTCCATTCTCTAGGTTTCCCGTACATGTTATAGCTGTGGTAATATTCCCTTCAACCTGGAGAGCTGGGACCCATGGAATGGGTGCCATGCATTATTGCTTTAAAGGGTCTGCATTTGCTCACCCAATCTCACCAATCCTCTCAGTCCCAAGTGTCCAGCCTTATGGCACATCCAGCTGTCATTGTAGATAGGGTCATTCCAGGTTGCATCAGAGACCCTGAAGGAATTGTAAAGAATTTCCCTGTTTCTTTGTTCTGTTTTTGAAATTCCTTTTTAGAGTGGGTTTGAGCTGATTCTCGCTGCCCTGTTTATGCCAGTCTAGACACACTTGATTCCCTTACGGAGACATATCAATACATAGGTTTTAAGATTCTTACTAGTCAGATCTATTCCTCTGCGGGAAATATGGTGTTTTGAGTCCCTTTCACTGAGGAAGGTGTAGGTCTTGTCTATTCCATAGTTGGTTTTTGGAATGGTACTTGTGCTTATATCAAAATCTGGTTTGATGCATCACCCCACCTAACCTTCCCCCTTAAGCAGGCATAAGAGTGTTTTCTAAATGTGAGACTCTGTTCTCTTTGCTAACTCAGTTCATGTGTGGCCATGTTTACAGGATCTTCCTAAGTGATATCTTATGATAAGTTTCTTTTTCTGTGTGACTTCTTTCACTTAGAATCATCGTACCGGAATCCACTCATTTTGCTGCTACTGGTCTTATGACATTGATTTCGTGGCTGAGGGATTTTCCATCGTACATAAATTCCACAATATTTTGAACCATTTTTATATTTCCTGGGATATTTCAGGTGTGCCCAGGTTGAGGTTCTTGTAAGCAGTGCAGCCCTCAATTTGGGGGCGGCTGTGTCTTATTGATTTTCAGTTTTCCCAAGGTATATTCCCTAGACCTGAAGTGCCCTTGGCTCTGTATCTCTGTTGTTTACTTGTTTTAGGGAACACAATGCACTCCTCCAGTGAGGCAGTTGGCAGCTTACATCCCGCCCATCAGCATAACAAGGCTCCCTGTTCTCCAGGGCCTGTCTTGCCTTTCTGCTTTTTACATATTTTGTGGATGTCCCTTTTGACCGGTAGGAAGTGATACTTCTTTGTAGTGCAGATTTGCATTGCCCGCTGGCTTGCTTGGCCAAAAAGGGCGTATGCGTTTTCTCCTGATTATATTCAGGAGAAAACGCATACGCCCTTTTTGGCCAAGTGCATCATTGTCGAAATTGTGCCCCTCTTCCTGTGCTTTAAAGGCAATTCCAACGTACCTCTTGAAATCTGTTTCCTGCTATTCTGCCTAGCTTTCAAGTCCGCCTCGTTGCCTTCCCTCAACAGATTTTTGGACGATTGTTGGCCTTGATTACTCTGCCAGTTTGTGAATTGCTGTGCCCCGGACCTCCATTTTCAACTCGTTTTTAGTGAGCTGAACGCAAGTCCAAACTTTTGGTTCAGGACCTATACTGGTTCCCGGTGGGTGGCTGAGACTTTGGTTAATTCTTCTTCCTGCCGGGAAATTAGAGTGACATGTGCCCATCCAAATGCCTAACAGCTACTCTCTCATTGGTTCTCCCTCTTCCCTTTCATCCTCTGCCAAATTGGCAACCTGTGCGAACCAGGAGCTTAAAGGGGCTGTCTCTCCAAGTTGGGAGATTGATAGGAAAGCAGTTGGAACGTCATACCGGAGCACCAGGAGAGGGACTCTTCGTTGAGTTTTAGAAACATTTTGTATTCAGAGTGTGTCCATTCTCTAGGTTTCCCGTACATGTTATAGCTGTAGTAATATTCCCTTCAACCTGGAGAGTTGGGACCCATGGAATGGGTGCCATGCATTATTGCTTTAAAGGGTCTGCATTTGCTCACCCAATCTCACCAATCCTCTCAGTCCCAAGTGTCCAGCCTCATGCCACATCCAGCTGTCATTGTAGATAGGGTCATTCCAGGTTGCATCAGAGACCCTGAAGGAATTGTAAAGAATTTCCCTGTTTCTTTGTTTTGTTTTTGAAATTCCTTTTTAGAGTGTGTTTGAGCTGATTCTCGCTGCCATGTTTATGCCACTCTTGTCACACTTGATTCCCTTACGGAGACATATCAATACATAGGTTTTAAGATTCTTACTAGTCAGATCTATTCCTCTGCGGGAAATATGGGGTTTTGAGTCCCTTTCACTGAGGAAGGTGTAGGTCTTGTCTATTCCATAGTTGGTTTTTGGAACGGTACCTGTGCTTATATCAAACTCTGGTTGGATGCATCACCCCACCTCTCCTTCCCCCTTAAGCAGGCATAAGAGTGTTTTCTAAATGTGAGAGTCTGTTCTCTTTCCTAACTCAGTTCATGTGTAGCCATGTTTACAGGATCTTCCTAACTGATATCTTATGATAAGTTTCTTTTTCTGTGTGACTTCTTTCACTTAGAATCATCGTACCTGAATCCACTCATTTTGCTGCTACTGGTCTTATGACATTGATTTCATGGCTGAGGGATATTCCATCGTTTGTAAGTTCCACAAAGTTTTGAACCATTTTTATATTTCCTGGGATATTTCAGGTGTACCCAGGTTGAGGTTCTTGTAAGCAGTGCAGCCCTCAATTTGGGGGTTGCTGTGTCTTATTGATTTTCAGTTTTCCCAAGGTATATTCCCTAGACTGGAAGTGCCCTTGGCTCTGTAGCTCTGTTGTTTACTTGTTTTAGGGAACACAATGCACTCCTCCAGTGAGGCAGTTGGCAACTTACATCCCGCCCATCAGCATAACAAGGCTCCCTGTTCTCCAGGGCCTGTCTTGTCTTTCTGGTTTTTACACACTTTGTGGATATCCCTTTTGACCCGTGGGAAGTGATACTTCTTTGTAGTGCAGATTTGCATTGCCCGCTTGCTTGCTTGGCCAAAAAGGGCGTATGCGTTTTCTCCTGAATATATTTAGGAGAAAACGCATACGCCCTTTTTGGCCAAGGGCATCATTGTCGAAGTTGTGCCCCTCTTACTGTGCTTTACAGGCGAGGACCACCCTGGCTGGCCTGCAGGCACCAAGTTGGCCTGCGTGCTGTCGCTGTTGTGGCTCCACGGTCCTTCCTCTAGGCTTTCAAGCCCTTGTACATATTCAGGTGTTTTACCTGGAAAGGGTGGGAACAGTTCAGCAGCAGCAGGCCTGGGGCTCAGCTCACGTTTACTCACAGATACCTCGGCACGGTCCCCCAGCTTTGCAATGAGGACGCTCCTTGCGTGGGGGGATGGGTTGCTGGCTGTATGGGAGATGATTCCCCACCTCTGACCAATTTCAGAATTGTTTACCACTGGAGCAAGTGCCCTGCTAAGTTTTTCCTGTGTATAACTTGTGGGTTCAGGTTTTTTTTTTCTTTTATGGTTCAAGTTAGATTTTATTCCTCTTTTATGTATTTATAGATATAAGCATGGAAATAATTCATTCCTATAAATACATCTGTGTGACGGGAAGAATTTTTTCTGTTTTATTTTTAAATTTTATTTTTTAAAATTTTGAAATTTAATTTTATTTATGTTTTTAAACTGCACATTATTATTAGTTATGTATTTTATGCATATACATGTATACAGGTCAATCCCAATCTCCCAACTCATCCCACCACCACCACCCCATGGCTTCCCACACTTGGTGTCCATACGTTTGTTCTCTACCTCTGTGTCTCTATTTCTTCCCTGCAAACCAGTTCATCTGTACCATTTTTTAGGTTCCACATATATGCATTAATATACAATATTTGTTTTCCTCTTTCTGACTTACTTCATTCTGTATGACAGTCTCTCGATCCATCGATGTCTCTACAAATGACCCAGTTTCATTCCTTTTAATGGCCGAGTAATATTCCATTTTATATATGTACCACATCTTTATCCATTCATCTGTCTGTGGGCATTTAGGTTGCTTCCATTACCTGGCTATTGTAAATAGTGCTGCAAAGAACACTGTGGTGAATGTGCCTTTTTGAAATACGGTTTTCTCTGGGTATATGCCCAGAAGTGGGATTGGTGGATCAGATGTTAATTCTATTTCTAATTTTTTTAAGGAAACTCCATACTGTTCTCCATAGTGACTGTATCAATTTACATTCCCACCAATAGTGGAAGAGGGCTCCTTTTGTCCACAACCTCCCCAGAATTGGTTGTTTGTAGATTTTCTGATGATGCCGATTCTAACAGGTGTGAGGTGATACCTCATTGTAGTTTTGATTTGCATTTCTCTAATAATTAGTGCTGTTGAGCAGCTTTTCATGTGCGTCTTGGCCATCTCTGTGTCTCCTTTGAAGAAACGTCTCTTTAGATCTTCTGCCCATTTTTTTTGGGTTGTTTGTTTTTTTTTTAATATTAAGCTGCATGAGCTGTTTATATATATTGGAGATTAAACCTCTGTCCATTGATTCGTCTGCAACGATTTTCGCCCATTCTGAGGGATGCCTTTTTCCATTCCCGTTTTTTTTAACAAAAAAGGAAAGAAAGGAAAAGAAGCAGAACACTAATGTGCGTAAAATATGCCTTTTGAAACGGTCGTTTTGAAATATGGACGTCCTTTAAATTTTTTGGTCGATATGTGACCCCAGGATTTGTTTTCAGGACACGTGTCATTTACAGGCCTGCAATGATTTTGAATATCAACTGAACATTAGCATTGGGATTAATCTGCTGTTGTGTGAAACGGCCACAAGGTGGCAGCAGTTCACCCTTACCAAATCTGGTTACTAGGGCAAGAGAGCCTCAGTGGAAGTGGTGTTCTAGATTGGAGTTTAGAATAGAATGTGCCAGGAGAAAGCCCCTCACGTTTGTCTCACTACTTCTTGTTCGTGTTTTTAATTTAATTTTTTATTTTTTATTACAGCAAGTTTGATTACAATGTTTGGCTTGTTGTAGGTGTGGAAGATGTGGTTCTTTTACACATATAGACATGTCTGTTCTTCCTGGGATCCTTTTCCCATGTACGTTATGACAGAATGTTGAGTAGTCCTCTCTTGGTATTCTGTAGGTCTTTGGTGATTATATATGTTACCTGTGTTTGTATATGTCTGTTAACCCCGATATCGTAATGAAACCAATCCTCACACCTTTCCATTGGTGAACCATAAGTTTGTTTAATGAATCTGTGATTGCCCTTCTCCGTGGAAATATCTGCCCTGGTATCCATTTTTAGGTAACACCTATAAGTGATATGATATGATATGTGTCTTCCACTTTCTGACTTACTACAAGTCACGTGATTACTTCTAGACTCATCTACGGTGCTGCAAATGGCATTGTGTCCTTTTTTCCCTTGGCTTCTCTTCTGCCTTAGCGGGGTCCATTTTCAACAATGTGATTCCCTGAGGGTTGTGGATTAGCTGACCTGGGCAGCCTTACCCTGCCGGCCCGCCCTCCCCAGGTGTGCCTCGTTGAGGTCAATATAAACAGCGCTCCAGGCAGCAATAGCCCCTGAAGCTGTGCCTGACTCCATATTCTCTGCCCCGTCAGCAGTCTCGGGGCTGTGCTGCTGGGAGGGAGTGAGGGGCCACAGCTTTGTGGTTGGCCCGGTGTGGGTGGGGTTCTGCTGGCCTTTCTGCAGGAGTTGCCAGGCTACCGCCTGTAAAGAAGAGGTTGTGTCACCCATACCTTCCGCTGGAATTTCTCTCCGGACAGAGGTGAGGAAGGAAAAAAGCAGTGGGGGCCGGGACAGGAGGGGTATCTCAGGCAGGGCAATGGAAAGCTTCTGGAAGAGCGCCCGGGGACAGGACCACCCTGGCTGGCCTGCAGGCACCAAGTTGGCCTGCGTGCTGTCGCTGGTGTGGCTCCACGGTCCTTCCTCTAGGCTTTCAAGCCCTTGTATATATTCAGGTGTTTTACCTGGAAAGGGTGGGAACAGTTCAGCAGTAGCTGGCCTGGGACTCAGCTCACGTTTACTCACAGATGCCTCGGCACGGTCCCCCAGCTTTGCAATGAGGACGCTCCTTGCGTGGGGGGTGGGTTGATGGCTGTATGGGAGATGGTTCCCCACCTCTGACCAATTTCAGAATTGTTTACCACTGGAGCAAGTGCCCTGATAGGGTTTTCCTCTGTATAACTCGTGGGTTCAGGTTTTTTTTCTTTTATGGTTCAAGTTAGAATTTATTCCTCTTTTATGTATTTATAGATATAAGCATGGAAATAATTCATTCCTATAAATACATCTGTGTGATGGGAAGAACTTTTTTCTGTTTTATTTTTAAATTTTATTTTTTTAAAATTTTGAAATTTAATTTTATTTATTTTTTTATACAGCACGTTATTATTAGTTATGTATTTTATGCATATACATGTATACAGGTCAATCCCAAACTCCCAACTCATCCCACCACCACCACCCCATGGCTTCCCACACTTGGTGTCCATACGTTTGTTCTCTACCTCTGTGTCTCTATTTCTTCCCTGCAAACCAGTTCATCTGTACCATTTTTTTAGGTTCCACATATATGCATTAATATACAATATTTGTTTTCCTCTTTCTGACTTACTTCATTCTGTATGACAGTCTCTCGATCCATCGATGTCTCTACAAATGACCCAGTTTCATTCCTTTTTATGGCCGAGTAATATTCCATTTTATATATGTAACACATCTTTATCCATTCATCTGTCTGTGGGCATTTAGGTTGCTTCCATTACCTGGCTATTGTAGATAGTGCTGCAACGAATATTGTGGTGAATGTGCCTTTTTGAAATACGGTTTTCTCTGGGTATATGCCCAGAAGTGGGATTGCTGGATCAGATGGTAATTCTATTTCTAGTTTTTTTAAGGAAACTCCATACTGTTCTCCATAGTGACTGTATCAATTTACATTCCCACCAAAAGTGGAAGAGGGCTCCTTTTGTCCACACCCTCCCCAGAATTGGTTGTTTGTAGATTTTCTGATGATGCTGATTCTGACAGGTGTGAGGTGAAATCTCATTGTAGTTTTGATTTGCATTTCTCTGATAATTAGTGCTGTTGAGCAGCTTTTCATGTGCGTCTTGGCCATCTCTGTGTCTCCTTTGAAGAAACGTCTCTTTAGATCTTCTGCCCATTTTTTTTGGGTTGTTTGTTTTTTTAATATTAAGCTGCATGAGCTGTTTATATATATTGGATATTAAACCTCTGTCCATTGATTCGTCTGCAACGATTTTCGCCCATTCTGAGGGATGCCTTTTTCCATTCCCGTGTTTTTTAACAAAAAAGGAAAGAAAGGGAAAGAAGCAGAACACTAATGTGCCTAAAATATGCCTTTTGAAACGGTCGTTTTGACATATGGACGTCCTTTGAATTTTTTGGTCGATATGTGACCCCAGGATTTGTTTTCAGGGCAGGTGTCATTTACAGGCCTGCAATGATTTTGAATATCAACTGACCATTAGCGTTGGGATTAAAGCTGCTGTTGTGTGAAACGGCCACAAGGTGGCAGCAGTTCACCCTTACCAAATCTGGTTACTAGGGCAAGAGAGCCTCAGTGGAAGTGGTGTTCTAGATTGGAGTTTAGAATGGAATGTGCCAGGAGAAAGACCCTCACGTTTGTCTCACTACTTCTTGTTCGTGGTTTTAATTTAATTTTTTATTTTTTATTACAGGAAGTTTGATTACAATGTTTGGCTTGTTGTAGGTGTGGAAGATGTGGTTCTTTTTCACATATACAGATGTCTGTTCTTCCTGGGATACTTTTCCCATGTATGTTATGACAGAATATTGAGTAGTCCTCTATTGGTATTCTGTAGGTCTTTGGTGATTATATATGTCACCTGTGTTTGTATATGTCTGTTAACCCCGATATCGTAATGAAACCAATCCTCACACCGTTCCATTGGTGAACCATAAGTCTGTTTAATGAATCTGTGATTGCCCTTCTCCGTGGAAATATCTGCCCTGGTATCCATTTTTAGTTAACACCTATAAGTGATATGATATGATATGTGTCTTCCAATTTCTGACTTACTACAAGTCACGTGATTACTTCTAGACTCATCTACAGTGCTGCAAATGGCATTGTGTACTTTTTTCCCTTGGCTTCTCTTCTGCCTTAGCGGGGTCCATTTTCAACAATGTGATTCCCTGAGGGCTGTGGATTAGCTGACCTGGGCAGCCTTACCCTGCCAGCCCGCCCTCCCCAGGTGTGCCTCGTTGAGGTCAATATAAACAGCGGTCCAGGCAGCAATAGCCCCTGAAGTTGTGCCTGACTCCATATTCTCTGCCCCGTCAGCCGTCTCGGGGCTGTGCTGGTGGGAGGGAGTGAGGGGCCACAGCTTTGTGGGTGGCCCGGTGTGAGTGGGGTTCTGCTGGCCTTTCTGCAGGAGTTGCCAGGCTGCCGCCTGTAAGGAAGAGGTTGTGTCACCCATACCTTCCGCTGGAATTTCTCTCCGGACAGAGGTGAGGAAGGAAAAAAAGCAGTGGGGGCCGGGACAGGAGGGGTATCTCAGGCAGGGCAATGGAAATCTTCTGGAAGAGCGCCCGGGGACAGGACCACCCTGGCTGGCCTGCAGGCACCAAGTTGGCCTGCGTGCTGTCGCTGGTGTGGCTCCACGGTCCTTCCTCTAGGCTTTCAAGCCCTTGTACATATTCAGGTGTTTTACCTGGAAAGGGTGGGAACAGTTCAGCAGCAGCTGGCCAGGGGCTCAGCTCACGTTTACTCACAGATGCCTCGGCACGGTCCCCAAACTTTGCAATGAGGTCGCTCCTTGCGTTGGGGGTGGGTTGCTGGCTGTATGGGAGATGATTCCCCACCTCTGATCAATTTCATAATTGTTTACCACTGGAGCAAGTGCCCTGATAGGGTTTTCCTCTGTATAACTCGTGGGTTCAGGTTTTTTTTTCTTTTATGGTTCAAGTTAGATTTTATTCCTCTTTTATGTATTTATAGATATAAGCATGGAAATAATTCATTCCTATAAATACATCTGTGTGACGGGAAGAACTTTTTTCTGTTTCATTTTTAAATTTTATTTTTTAAAATTTTGAAATTTAATTTTATTTATTTTTTTATACAGCACATTATTATTAGTTATGTATTTTATGCATATACATGTACACAGGTCAATCCCAAACTCCCAACTCATCCCACCACCACCACCCAATGGCTTCCCACACTTGGTGTCCATACGTTTGTTCTCTACCTCTGTGTCTCTATTTCTTCCCTGCAAACCAGTTCATCTGTACCATTTTTAGGCTCCACATATATGCATTAATATACAATATTTGTTTTCCTCTTTCTGACTTACTTCATTCTGTATGACAGTCTCTCGATCCATCGATGTCTCTACAAATGACCCAGTTTCATTCCTTTTTATGGCCGAGTAATATTCCATTTCATATATGTACCACATCTTTATCCATTCATCTGTCTGTGGGCATTTAGGTTGCTTCCATTACCTGGCTATTGTAAATAGTGCTGCAATGAACATTGTGGTGAATGTGCCTTTTTGATTTACGGTTTTCTCTGGGTATATGCCCAGAAGTGGGATTGCTGGATCAGATGGTAATTCTATTTTTAGTTTTTTTAAGGAAACTCCATACTGTTCTCCATAGTGACTGTATCAATTTACATTCCCACCAATTGTGGAAGAGGGCTCCTTTTGTCCACACCCTCCCCAGAATTGGTTGTTTGTAGATTTTCTGATGATGCCGATTCTTACAGGTGTGAGGTGAAACCTCATTGTAGTTTTGATTTGTATTTCTCTAATAATTAGTGCTGTTGAGCAGCTTTTCATGTGCGTCTTAGCCATCTCTGTGTCTCCTTTGAAGAAACGTCTCTTTAGATCTTCTGCCCATTTTTTTGCGGTTTTTTGTTTTTTTAATATTAAGCTGAATGAGCTGTTTATATATATTGGAGATTAAACCTCTGTCCTTTGATTCGTCTGCAACGATTTTCGCCCATTCTGAGGGATGCCTTTTTCCATTCCCGTGTTTTTTAACAAAAAAGGAAAGAAAGGAAAAGAAGCAGAACACTAATGTGCGTAAAATATGCCTTTTGAAACGGTCGTTTTGAAATATGGACGTCCTTTGAATTTTTTGGTCGATATGTGACCCCAGGATTTGTTTTCAGGGCAGGTGTCATTTACAGACCTGCAATGATTTTGAATATCAACTGACCATTAGTGTTGGGATTAAAGCTGCTGTTGTGTGAAACGGCCACAAGGTGGCAGCAGTTCACCCTTGCCAAATCTGGTTACTAGGGCAAGAGAGCCTCAGTGGAAGTGGTGTTCTAGATTGGAGTTTAGAATGGAATGTGCCAGGAGAAAGCCCCTCACGTTTGTCTCACTACTTCTTGTTCGTGTTTTTAATTTAATTTTTTATTTTTTATTACAGCAAGTTTGATTACAATGTTTGGCTTGTAGGTGTGGAAGATGTGGTTCTTTTACACATATACAGATGACTGTTTTTCCTGGGATCCTTTTCCCACGTACGTTATGACAGAATGTTGAGTAGTCCTCTCTTGGTATTCTGTAGGTCTTTGGTGATTATATATGTCACCTGTGTTTGTATATGTCTGTTAACCCCAATATCGTAATGAAACCAATCCTCACACCTTTCCATTGGTGAACCATAAGTTTGTTTAATGAATCTGTGATTGCCCTTCTCCGTGGAAATATCTGCCCTGGTATCCATTTTTAGGTAACACCTATAAGTGATATGATAGGATATGTGTCTTTCACTTTCTGACTTACTACAAGTCACGTGATTACTTCTAGACTCATCTACGGTGCTGCAAATGGCATTGTGTCCTTTTTTCCCTTGGCTTCTCTTCTGCCTTAGCGGGGTCCATTTTCAACAATGTGATTCCCTGAGGGTTGTGGATTAGCTGACCTGGGCAGCCTTACCCTGCCGGCCCGCCCTCCCCAGGTGTGCCTCGTTGAGGTCAATATAAACAGCGCTCCAGGCAGCAATAGCCCCTGAAGCTGTGCCTGCCTCCATATTCTCTGCCCCGTCAGCAGTCTCGGGGCTGTGCTGGTGGGAGGGAGTGAGGGGCCACAGCTTTGTGGGTGGCCCGGTGTGAGTGGGGTTCTGCTGGCCTTTCTGCAAGTGTTGCCAGGCTGCCGCCTGTAAAGAAGAGGTTGTGTCACCCATACCTTCCGCTGGAATTTCTCTCCGGACAGAGGTGAAGAAGGAAAAAAGCAGTGGGGGCCGGGACAGGAGGGGTATCTCAGGCAGGGCAATGGAAAGCTTCTGGAAGAGCGCCCGGGGCCAGGACCACCCTGGCTGGCCTGCAGGCACCAAGTTGGCCTGCGTGCTGTCGCTGGTGTGGCTCCACGGTCCTTCCTCTAGGCTTTCAAGCCCTTGTACATATTCAGGTGTTTTACCTGGAAGGGGTGGGAACTGTTCAGCAGCAGCTGGCCTGGGGCTCAGCTCACGTTTACTCACAGATGCCTCGGAACGGTCCCCCAGCTTTGCAATGAGGACGCTCCTTGCGTGGGGGGTGGGTTGCTGGCTGTATGGGAGATGGTTCCCCACCTCTGACCAATTTCAGAATTGTTTACCACTGGAGCAAGTGCCCTGATAGGGTTTTCCTCTGTATAACTCGTGGGTTCAGGATTTTTTTTCTTTTATGGTTCAAATTAGATTTTATTCCTCTTTTATGTATTTATAGATATAAGCATGGAAATAATTCATTCCTATAAATACATCTGTGTGATGGGAAGAACTTTTTTCTGTTTTATTTTTAAATTTTATTTTTTAAAATTTTGAAATTTAATTTTATTTATTTTTTTTATACAGCACGTTATTATTAGTTATGTATTTTATGCATATACATATATACAGGTCAATCCCAAACTCCCAACTCATCCCACCACCACCAACCCATGGCTTCCCACACTTGGTGTCCATACGTTTGTTCTCTACCTCTGTGTCTCTATTTCTTCCCTGCAAACCAGTTCATCTGTACCATTTTTAGGCTCCACATATATGCGTTAATATACAATATTTGTTTTCCTCTTTCTGACTTACTTCATTCAGTATGACAGTCTATCGATCCATTGATGTCTCTACAAATGACCCAGTTTCATTCCTTTTTATGGCCGAGTAATATTCCATTTTATATATGTACCACATCTTTATCCATTCATCTGTCTGTGGGCATTTAGGTTGCTTCCATTACCTGGCTATTGTAAATAGTGCTGCAACGAACATTGTGGTGAATGTGCCTTTTTGAAATACGGTTTTCTCTGGGTATATGCCCAGAAGTGGGATTGCTGGATCAGATGGTAATTCTATTTTTAGTTTTTTTAAGGAAACTCCATACTGTTCTCCATAGTGACTGTATCAATTTACATTCCCACCAATTGTGGAAGAGGGCTCCTTTTGTCCACACCCTCCCCAGAATTGGTTGTTTGTAGATTTTCTGATGATGCCGATTCTTACAGGTGTGAGGTGAAACCTCATTGTAGTTTTGATTTGTATTTCTCTAATAATTAGTGCTGTTGAGCAGCTTTTCATGTGCGTCTTAGCCATCTCTGTGTCTCCTTTGAAGAAACGTCTCTTTAGATCTTCTGCCCATTTTTTTGCGGTTTTTTGTTTTTTTAATATTAAGCTGCATGAGCTGTTTATATATATTGGAGATTAAACCTCTGTCCATTGATTCGTCTGCAACGATTTTCGCCCATTCTGAGGGATGCCTTTTTCCATTCCCGTGTTTTTTAACAAAAAAGGAAAGAAAGGAAAAGAAGCAGAACACTAATGTGCGTAAAATATGCCTTTTGAAACGGTCGTTTTGAAATATGGACGTCCTTTGAATTTTTTGGTCGATATGTGACCCCAGGATTTGTTTTCAGGGCAGGTGTCATTTACAGGCCTGCAATGATTTTGAATATCAACTGACCATTAGCACTGGGATTAAAGCTGCTGTTGTGTGAAACGGCCACAAGGTGGCAGCAGTTCACCCTTACCAAATCTGGTTACTAGGGCAAGAGAGCCTCAGTGGAAGTGGTGTTCTAGATTGGAGTTTAGAATGGAATGTTCCAGGAGAAAGCCCCTCACGTTTGTCTCACTACTTCTTGTTCATGTTTTTAATTTAATTTTTTATTTTTTATTACAGCAAGTTTGATTACAATGTTTGGCTTGTTGTAGGTGTGGAAGATGTGGTTCTTTTACACATATAGACATGTCTGTTCTTCCTGGGACCCTTTTCCCATGTACGTTATGACAGAATGTTGAGTAGTCCTCTCTTGGTATTCTGTAGGTCTTTGGTGATTATATATGTCACCTGTGTTTGTATATGTCTGTTAACCCCGATATCGTAATGAAACCAATTCTCACAACTTTCCATTGGTGAACCATAAGTTTGCTTAATGAATCTGTGATTGCCCTTCTCCGTGGAAATATCTGCCCTGGGATCCATTTTTAGGTAACACCTATAAGTGATATGATATGATATGTGTCTTCCACTTTCTGACTTACTAAAAGTCACGTGATTACTTCTAGACTCATCTACGGTGCTGCAAATGGCATTGTGTCCTTTTTTCCCTTGGCTTCTCTTCTGCCTTAGCGGGGTCCATTTTCAACAATGTGATTCCCTGAGGGTTGTGGATTAGCTGACCTGGGCAGCCTTACCCTGCCGGCCCGCCCTCCCCAGGTGTGCCTCGTTGAGGTCAATATAAACAGCGCTCCAGGCAGCAATAGCCCTTGAAGCTGTGCCTGACTCCATATTCTCTGCCCCATCAGCAGTCTCGGGGCTGTGTTGGTGGAAGGGGGTGAGGGGCCACAGCTTTGTGGGTGGCCCGTTGTGAGTGGGGCTCTACTGGCCTTTCTGCAGGAGTTGCCAGGCTGCCGCCTGTAAAGAAGAGGTTGTGTCACACATGCCTTCCGCTGGAATTTCTCTCCGGACAGAGGTGAAGAAGGAAAAAAGCAGTGGGGGCCGGGACAGGAGGGGTATCTCAGGCAGGGCAATGGAAAGCTTCTGGAAGAGCGCCCAGGGCCAGAACCACCCTGGCTGGCCTGCAGGCACCACGTTGGCCTGCTTGCTGTCGCTGGTGTGGCTCCACGGTCCTTCCTCTAGGCTTTCAAGCCCTTGTATATATTCAGGTGTTTTACCTGGAAAGGGTGGGAACAGTTCAGCAGTAGCTGGCCTGGGGCTCAGCTCACGTTTACTCACAGATGCCTCGGCACGGTCCCCCAGCTTTGCAATGAGGACGCTCCTTGCGTGGGGGGTGGGTTGATGGCTGTATGGGAGATGGTTCCCCGCCTCTGACCAATTTCATAATTGTTTACCACTGGAGCAAGTGCCCTGATAGGGTTTTCCTCTGTATAACTCGTGGGTTCAGGTTTTTTTTTCTTTTATGGTTCAAGTTAGATTTTATTCCTCTTTTATGTATTTATAGATATAAGCATGGAAATAATTCATTCCTATAAATACATCTGTGTGACGGGAAGAACTTTTTTCTGTTTCATTTTTAAATTTTATTTTTTAAAATTTTGAAATTTAATTTTATTTATTTTTTTATACAGCACATTATTATTAGTTATGTATTTTATGCATATACATGTACACAGGTCAATCCCAAACTCCCAACTCATCCCACCACCACCACCCAATGGCTTCCCACACTTGGTGTCCATACGTTTGTTCTCTACCTCTGTGTCTCTATTTCTTCCCTGCAAACCAGTTCATCTGTACCATTTTTAGGCTCCACATATATGCATTAATATACAATATTTGTTTTCCTCTTTCTGACTTACTTCATTCTGTATGACAGTCTCTCGATCCATCGATGTCTCTACAAATGACCCAGTTTCATTCCTTTTTATGGCCGAGTAATATTCCATTTCATATATGTACCACATCTTTATCCATTCATCTGTCTGTGGGCATTTAGGTTGCTTCCATTACCTGGCTATTGTAAATAGTGCTGCAATGAACATTGTGGTGAATGTGCCTTTTTGATTTACGGTTTTCTCTGGGTATATGCCCAGAAGTGGGATTGCTGGATCAGATGGTAATTCTATTTTTAGTTTTTTTAAGGAAACTCCATACTGTTCTCCATAGTGACTGTATCAATTTACATTCCCACCAATTGTGGAAGAGGGCTCCTTTTGTCCACACCCTCCCCAGAATTGGTTGTTTGTAGATTTTCTGATGATGCCGATTCTTACAGGTGTGAGGTGAAACCTCATTGTAGTTTTGATTTGTATTTCTCTAATAATTAGTGCTGTTGAGCAGCTTTTCATGTGCGTCTTAGCCATCTCTGTGTCTCCTTTGAAGAAACGTCTCTTTAGATCTTCTGCCCATTTTTTTGCGGTTTTTTGTTTTTTTAATATTAAGCTGAATGAGCTGTTTATATATATTGGAGATTAAACCTCTGTCCTTTGATTCGTCTGCAACGATTTTCGCCCATTCTGAGGGATGCCTTTTTCCATTCCCGTGTTTTTTAACAAAAAAGGAAAGAAAGGAAAAGAAGCAGAACACTAATGTGCGTAAAATATGCCTTTTGAAACGGTCGTTTTGAAATATGGACGTCCTTTGAATTTTTTGGTCGATATGTGACCCCAGGATTTGTTTTCAGGGCAGGTGTCATTTACAGACCTGCAATGATTTTGAATATCAACTGACCATTAGCGTTGGGATTAAAGCTGCTGTTGTGTGAAACGGCCACAAGGTGGCAGCAGTTCACCCTTGCCAAATCTGGTTACTAGGGCAAGAGAGCCTCAGTGGAAGTGGTGTTCTAGATTGGAGTTTAGAATGGAATGTGCCAGGAGAAAGCCCCTCACGTTTGTCTCACTACTTCTTGTTCGTGTTTTTAATTTAATTTTTTATTTTTTATTACAGCAAGTTTGATTACAATGTTTGGCTTGTAGGTGTGGAAGATGTGGTTCTTTTACACATATACAGATGACTGTTTTTCCTGGGATCCTTTTCCCACGTACGTTATGACAGAATGTTGAGTAGTCCTCTCTTGGTATTCTGTAGGTCTTTGGTGATTATATATGTCACCTGTGTTTGTATATGTCTGTTAACCCCGATATCGTAATGAAACCAATCCTCACACCTTTCCATTGGTGAACCATAAGTTTGTTTAATGAATCTGTGATTGCCCTTCTCCGTGGAAATATCTGCCCTGGTATCCATTTTTAGGTAACACCTATAAGTGATATGATAGGATATGTGTCTTTCACTTTCTGACTTACTACAAGTCACGTGATTACTTCTAGACTCATCTACGGTGCTGCAAATGGCATTGTGTCCTTTTTTCCCTTGGCTTCTCTTCTGCCTTAGCGGGGTCCATTTTCAACAATGTGATTCCCTGAGGGTTGTGGATTAGCTGACCTGGGCAGCCTTACCCTGCCGGCCCGCCCTCCCCAGGTGTGCCTCGTTGAGGTCAATATAAACAGCGCTCCAGGCAGCAATAGCCCCTGAAGCTGTGCCTGCCTCCATATTCTCTGCCCCGTCAGCAGTCTCGGGGCTGTGCTGGTGGGAGGGAGTGAGGGGCCACAGCTTTGTGGGTGGCCCGGTGTGAGTGGGGTTCTGCTGGCCTTTCTGCAAGTGTTGCCAGGCTGCCGCCTGTAAAGAAGAGGTTGTGTCACCCATACCTTCCGCTGGAATTTCTCTCCGGACAGAGGTGAAGAAGGAAAAAAGCAGTGGGGGCCGGGACAGGAGGGGTATCTCAGGCAGGGCAATGGAAAGCTTCTGGAAGAGCGCCCGGGGCCAGGACCACCCTGGCTGGCCTGCAGGCACCAAGTTGGCCTGCGTGCTGTCGCTGGTGTGGCTCCACGGTCCTTCCTCTAGGCTTTCAAGCCCTTGTACATATTCAGGTGTTTTACCTGGAAGGGGTGGGAACTGTTCAGCAGCAGCTGGCCTGGGGCTCAGCTCACGTTTACTCACAGATGCCTCGGAACGGTCCCCCAGCTTTGCAATGAGGACGCTCCTTGCGTGGGGGGTGGGTTGCTGGCTGTATGGGAGATGGTTCCCCACCTCTGACCAATTTCAGAATTGTTTACCACTGGAGCAAGTGCCCTGATAGGGTTTTCCTCTGTATAACTCGTGGGTTCAGGATTTTTTTTCTTTTATGGTTCAAATTAGATTTTATTCCTCTTTTATGTATTTATAGATATAAGCATGGAAATAATTCATTCCTATAAATACATCTGTGTGATGGGAAGAACTTTTTTCTGTTTTATTTTTAAATTTTATTTTTTAAAATTTTGAAATTTAATTTTATTTATTTTTTTTATACAGCACGTTATTATTAGTTATGTATTTTATGCATATACATATATACAGGTCAATCCCAAACTCCCAACTCATCCCACCACCACCAACCCATGGCTTCCCACACTTGGTGTCCATACGTTTGTTCTCTACCTCTGTGTCTCTATTTCTTCCCTGCAAACCAGTTCATCTGTACCATTTTTAGGCTCCACATATATGCGTTAATATACAATATTTGTTTTCCTCTTTCTGACTTACTTCATTCAGTATGACAGTCTATCGATCCATTGATGTCTCTACAAATGACCCAGTTTCATTCCTTTTTATGGCCGAGTAATATTCCATTTTATATATGTACCACATCTTTATCCATTCATCTGTCTGTGGGCATTTAGGTTGCTTCCATTACCTGGCTATTGTAAATAGTGCTGCAACGAACATTGTGGTGAATGTGCCTTTTTGAAATACGGTTTTCTCTGGGTATATGCCCAGAAGTGGGATTGCTGGATCAGATGGTAATTCTATTTTTAGTTTTTTTAAGGAAACTCCATACTGTTCTCCATAGTGACTGTATCAATTTACATTCCCACCAATTGTGGAAGAGGGCTCCTTTTGTCCACACCCTCCCCAGAATTGGTTGTTTGTAGATTTTCTGATGATGCCGATTCTTACAGGTGTGAGGTGAAACCTCATTGTAGTTTTGATTTGTATTTCTCTAATAATTAGTGCTGTTGAGCAGCTTTTCATGTGCGTCTTAGCCATCTCTGTGTCTCCTTTGAAGAAACGTCTCTTTAGATCTTCTGCCCATTTTTTTGCGGTTTTTTGTTTTTTTAATATTAAGCTGCATGAGCTGTTTATATATATTGGAGATTAAACCTCTGTCCATTGATTCGTCTGCAACGATTTTCGCCCATTCTGAGGGATGCCTTTTTCCATTCCCGTGTTTTTTAACAAAAAAGGAAAGAAAGGAAAAGAAGCAGAACACTAATGTGCGTAAAATATGCCTTTTGAAACGGTCGTTTTGAAATATGGACGTCCTTTGAATTTTTTGGTCGATATGTGACCCCAGGATTTGTTTTCAGGGCAGGTGTCATTTACAGGCCTGCAATGATTTTGAATATCAACTGACCATTAGCGTTGGGATTAAAGCTGCTGTTGTGTGAAACGGCCACAAGGTGGCAGCAGTTCACCCTTACCAAATCTCTTTACTAGGGCAAGAGAGCCTCAGTGGAAGTGGTGTTCTAGATTGGAGTTTAGAATGGAATGTGCCAGGAGAAAGCCCCTCACGTTTGTCTCACTACTTCTTGTTCATGTTTTTAATTTAATTTTTTATTTTTTATTACAGCAAGTTTGATTACAATGTTTGGCTTGTTGTAGGTGTGGAAGATGTGGTTCTTTTACACATATAGACATGTCTGTTCTTCCTGGGACCCTTTTCCCATGTACGTTATGACAGAATGTTGAGTAGTCCTCTCTTGGTATTCTGTAGGTCTTTGGTGATTATATATGTCACCTGTGTTTGTATATGTCTGTTAACCCCGATATCGTAATGAAACCAATTCTCACAACTTTCCATTGGTGAACCATAAGTTTGCTTAATGAATCTGTGATTGCCCTTCTCCGTGGAAATATCTGCCCTGGGATCCATTTTTAGGTAACACCTATAAGTGATATGATATGATATGTGTCTTCCACTTTCTGACTTACTAAAAGTCACGTGATTACTTCTAGACTCATCTACGGTGCTGCAAATGGCATTGTGTCCTTTTTTCCCTTGGCTTCTCTTCTGCCTTAGCGGGGTCCATTTTCAACAATGTGATTCCCTGAGGGTTGTGGATTAGCTGACCTGGGCAGCCTTACCCTGCCAGCCCGCCCTCCCCAGGTGTGCCTCGTTGAGGTCAATATAAACAGCGCTCCAGGCAGCAATAGCCCTTGAAGCTGTGCCTGACTCCATATTCTCTGCCCCATCAGCAGTCTCGGGGCTGTGTTGGTGGAAGGGGGTGAGGGGCCACAGCTTTGTGGGTGGCCCGTTGTGAGTGGGGCTCTACTGGCCTTTCTGCAGGAGTTGCCAGGCTGCCGCCTGTAAAGAAGAGGTTGTGTCACACATGCCTTCCGCTGGAATTTCTCTCCGGACAGAGGTGAAGAAGGAAAAAAGCAGTGGGGGCCGGGACAGGAGGGGTATCTCAGGCAGGGCAATGGAAAGCTTCTGGAAGAGCGCCCAGGGCCAGAACCACCCTGGCTGGCCTGCAGGCACCACGTTGGCCTGCTTGCTGTCGCTGGTGTGGCTCCACGGTCCTTCCTCTAGGCTTTCAAGCCCTTGTATATATTCAGGTGTTTTACCTGGAAAGGGTGGGAACAGTTCAGCAGTAGCTGGCCTGGGGCTCAGCTCACGTTTACTCACAGATGCCTCGGCACGGTCCCCCAGCTTTGCAATGAGGACGCTCCTTGCGTGGGGGGTGGGTTGATGGCTGTATGGGAGATGGTTCCCCGCCTCTGACCAATTTCATAATTGTTTACCACTGGAGCAAGTGCCCTGATAGGGTTTTCCTCTGTATAACTCGTGGGTTCAGGTTTTTTTTTCTTTTATGGTTCAAGTTAGATTTTATTCCTCTTTTATGTATTTATAGATATAAGCATGGAAATAATTCATTCCTATAAATACATCTGTGTGACGGGAAGAACTTTTTTCTGTTTCATTTTTAAATTTTATTTTTTAAAATTTTGAAATTTAATTTTATTTATTTTTTTATACAGCACATTATTATTAGTTATGTATTTTATGCATATACATGTACACAGGTCAATCCCAAACTCCCAACTCATCCCACCACCACCACCCCATGGCTTCCCACACTTGGTGTCCATACGTTTGTTCTCTACCTCTGTGTCTCTATTTCTTCCCTGCAAACCAGTTCATCTGTACCATTTTTAGGCTCCACATATATGCATTAATATACAATATTTGTTTTCCTCTTTCTGACTTACTTCATTCTGTATGACAGTCTCTCGATCCATCGATGTCTCTACAAATGACCCAGTTTCATTCCTTTTTATGGCCGAGTAATATTCCATTTCATATATGTACCACATCTTTATCCATTCATCTGTCTGTGGGCATTTAGGTTGCTTCCATTACCTGGCTATTGTAAATAGTGCTGCAATGAACATTGTGGTGAATGTGCCTTTTTGATTTACGGTTTTCTCTGGGTATATGCCCAGAAGTGGGATTGCTGGATCAGATGGTAATTCTATTTTTAGTTTTTTTAAGGAAACTCCATACTGTTCTCCATAGTGACTGTATCAATTTACATTCCCACCAATTGTGGAAGAGGGCTCCTTTTGTCCACACCCTCCCCAGAATTGGTTGTTTGTAGATTTTCTGATGATGCCGATTCTTACAGGTGTGAGGTGAAACCTCATTGTAGTTTTGATTTGTATTTCTCTAATAATTAGTGCTGTTGAGCAGCTTTTCATGTGCGTCTTAGCCATCTCTGTGTCTCCTTTGAAGAAACGTCTCTTTAGATCTTCTGCCCATTTTTTTGCGGTTTTTTGTTTTTTTAATATTAAGCTGAATGAGCTGTTTATATATATTGGAGATTAAACCTCTGTCCTTTGATTCGTCTGCAACGATTTTCGCCCATTCTGAGGGATGCCTTTTTCCATTCCCGTGTTTTTTAACAAAAAAGGAAAGAAAGGAAAAGAAGCAGAACACTAATGTGCGTAAAATATGCCTTTTGAAACGGTCGTTTTGAAATATGGACGTCCTTTGAATTTTTTGGTCGATATGTGACCCCAGGATTTGTTTTCAGGGCAGGTGTCATTTACAGACCTGCAATGATTTTGAATATCAACTGACCATTAGCGTTGGGATTAAAGCTGCTGTTGTGTGAAACGGCCACAAGGTGGCAGCAGTTCACCCTTGCCAAATCTGGTTACTAGGGCAAGAGAGCCTCAGTGGAAGTGGTGTTCTAGATTGGAGTTTAGAATGGAATGTGCCAGGAGAAAGCCCCTCACGTTTGTCTCACTACTTCTTGTTCGTGTTTTTAATTTAATTTTTTATTTTTTATTACAGCAAGTTTGATTACAATGTTTGGCTTGTTGTAGGTGTGGAAGATGTGGTTCTTTTACACATATACAGATGACTGTTTTTCCTGGGATCCTTTTCCCACGTACGTTATGACAGAATGTTGAGTAGTCCTCTCTTGGTATTCTGTAGGTCTTTGGTGATTATATATGTCACCTGTGTTTGTATATGTCTGTTAACCCCGATATCGTAATGAAACCAATCCTCACACCTTTCCATTGGTGAACCATAAGTTTCTTTAATGAATCTGTGATTGCCCTTCTCAGTGGAAATATCTGCCCTGGTATCCATTTTTAGGTAACACCTATAAGTGATATGATATGATATGTGTCTTTCACTTTCTGACTTACTACAAGTCACGTGATTACTTCTAGACTCATCTACAGTGCTGCAAATGGCATTGTGTCCTTTTTTCCCTTGGCTTCTCTTCTGCCTTAGTGGGGTCCATTTTCAACAATGTGATTCCCTGAGGGTTGTGGATTAGCTGACCTGGGCAGCCTTACCCTGCCAGCCCGCCCTCCCCAGGTGTGCCTCATTGAGGTCAATATAAACAGCGCTCCAGGCAGCAATAGCCCCTGAAGCTGTGCCTGACTCCATATTCTCTGCCCCGTCAGCAGTCTCGGGGCTGTGCTGGTCGGAGGGAGTGAAGGGCCACAGCTTTGTGGGTGGCCCGGTGTGAGTGGGGTTCTGCTGGCCTTTCTGCAGGAGTTGCCAGGCTGCTGCCTGTAAAGAAGAGGTTGTGTCACCCATACATTCCGCTGGAATTTCTCTCCGGACAGAGGTGAGGAAGGAAAAAAGCAGTGGGGGCCGGGACAGGAGGGGTATCTCAGGCAGGGCAATGGAAAGCTTCTGGAAGAGCGCCCGGGGACAGGACCACCCTGGCTGGCCTGCAGGCACCAAGTTGGCCTGCGTGCTGTCGCTGGTGTGGCTCCACGGTCCTTCCTCTAGGCTTTCAAGCCCTTGTACATATTCAGGTGTTTTACCTGGAAAGGGTGGGAACAGTTCAGCAGCAGTTGGCCAGGGGCTCAGCTCACGTTTACTCACAGATGCCTCGGCACGGTCCCAAAACTTTGCAATGAGGTCGCTCCTTGCGTGGGGGGTGGGTTGATGGCTGTATGGGAGATGCTTCCACACCTCTGACCAATTTCATAATTGTTTACCACTGGAGCAAGTGCCCTGATAGGGTTTTCCTCTGTATAACTCGTGGGTTCAGGGTTTTTTTTCTTTTATGGTTCAAGTTAGATTTTATTCCTCTTTTATGTATTTATAGATATAAGCATGGAAATAATTCATTCCTATAAATACATCTGTGTGACGGGAAGAACTTTTTTCTCTTTTATTTTTAAATTTTATTTTTTAAAATTTTGAAATTTAATTTTATTTATTTTTTTATACAGCACATTATTATTAGTTATGTATTTTATGCATATACATGTACACAGGTCAATCCCAAACTCCCAACTCATCCCACCACCACCACCCCATGGCTTCCCACACTTGGTGTCCATACGTTTGTTCTCTACCTCTGTGTCTCTATTTCTTCCCTGCAAACCAGTTCATCTGTACCATTTTTAGGCTCCACATATATGCATTAATATACAATATTTGTTTTCCTCTTTCTGACTTACTTCATTCTGTATGACAGTCTCTCGATCCATCGATGTCTCTACAAATGACCCAGTTTCATTCCTTTTTATGGCCGAGTAATATTCCATTTCATATATGTACCACATCTTTATCCATTCATCTGTCTGTGGGCATTTAGGTTGCTTCCATTACCTGGCTATTGTAAATAGTGCTGCAATGAACATTGTGGTGAATGTGCCTTTTTGATTTACGGTTTTCTCTGGGTATATGCCCAGAAGTGGGATTGCTGGATCAGATGGTAATTCTATTTTTAGTTTTTTTAAGGAAACTCCATACTGTTTTCCATAGTGACTGTATCAATTTACATTCCCACCAATTGTGGAAGAGGGCTCCTTTTGTCCACACCCTCCCCAGAATTGGTTGTTTGTAGATTTTCTGATGATGCCGATTCTAACAGGTGTGAGGTGAAACCTCATTGTAGTTTTGATTTGCATTTCTCTGATAATTAGTGCTGTTGAGCAGCTTTTCATGTGCGTCTTGGCCATCTCTGTGTCTCCTTTGAAGAAACGTCTCTTTAGATCTTCTGCCCATTTTTTTGGGTTGTTTGTTTTTTTAATATTAAGCTGCATGAGCTGTTTATATATATTGGAGATTAAACCTCTGTCCATTGATTCGTCTGCAACGATTTTCGCCCATTCTGAGGGATGCCTTTTTCCATTCCCGTGTTTTTTAACAAAAAAGGAAAGAAAGGAAAAGAAGCAGAACACTAATGTGCCTAAAATATGCCTTTTGAAACGGTCGTTTTGTCATATGGACGTCCTTTGAATTTTTTGGTCGATATGTGACCCCAGGATTTGTTTTCAGGGCAGGTGTCATTTACAGGCCTGCAATGATTTTGAATATCAACTGACCATTAGCGTTGGGATTAAAGCTGCTGTTGTGTGAAACGGCCACAAGGTGGCAGCAGTTCACCCTTACCAAATCTGGTTACTAGGGCAAGAGAGCCTCAGTGGAAGTGGTGTTCTAGATTGGAGTTTAGAATGGAATGTGCCAGGAGAAAGCCCCTCACGTTTGTCTCACTATTTCTTGTTCGTGTTTTTAATTTAATTTTTTTTATTTTTTATTACAGCATGTTTGATTACAATGTTTGGCTTGTTGTAGGTGTGGAAGATGTGGTTCTTTTACACATATACACATGTCTGTTCTTCCTGGGATCCTTTTCCCATGTGTGTTATGACAGAATATTGAGTAGTCCTCTCTTGGTATTCTGTAGGTCTTTGGTGATTATATATGTCACCTGTGTTTGTATATGTCTGTTAACCCCGATATCGTAATGAAACCAATCCTCACACCTTTCCATTGGTGAACCATAAGTCTGTTTAATGAATCTGTGATTGCCGTTCTCCGTGGAAATATCTGCCCTGGTATCCATTTTTAGGTAACACCTATAAGTGATATGATATGATATGTGTCTTCCACTTTCTGACTTACTACAAGTCACGTGATTACTTCTAGAATCATCTACGGTGCTGCAAATGGCATTGTGTCCTTTTTTCCCTTGGCTTCTCTTCTGCCTTAGCGGGGTCCATTTTCAACAATGTGATTGCCTGAGGGTTGTGGATTAGCTGACCTGGGCAGCCTTACCCTGCCAGCCCGCCCTCCCCAGGTGTGCCTCATATAGGTCAATATAAACAGCGCTCCAGGCAGCAATAGCCCCTGAAGCTGTGCCTGACTCCATATTCTCTGCCCCATCAGCAGTCTCGGGGCTGTGCTGGTGGGAGGGAGTGAGGGGCCACAGCTTTGTTGTTGGCCCGGTGTGAGTGGGGTTCTGCTGGCCTTTCTGCAGGAGTTGCCAGGCAGCCGCCTGCAAAGAAGAGGTTGTGTCACCCATACCTTCCGCTGGAATTTCTCTCCGGACAGAGGTGAGGAAGGAAAAAAGCAGTGGGGGCCGGGACAGGAGGGGTATCTCAGGCAGGGCAATGGAAAGCTTCTGGAAGAGCGCCCGGGGACAGGACCACCCTGGCTGGCCTGCAGGCACCAAGTTGGCCTGCGTGCTGTCGCTGGTGTGGCTCCACGTTCCTTCCACTAGGCTTTCAAGCCCTTGTACATATTCAGGTGTTTTACCTGGAAAGGGTGGGAACAGTTCAGCAGCAGCTGGACAGGGGCTCAGCTCACGTTTACTCACAGATGCCTCGGCACGGTCCCCAAACTTTGCAATGAGGTCGCTCCTTGCGTGGGGGGTGGGTTGATGGCTGTATGGGAGATGCTTCCCCACCTCTGACCAATTTCATAATTGTTTACCACTGGAGCAAGTGCCCTGATAGGGTTTTCCTCTGTATAACTCGTGGGTTCAGGTTTTTTTTTCTTTTATGGTTCAAGTTAGATTTTATTCCTCTATTATGTATTTATAGATATAAGCATGGAAATAATTCATTCCTATAAATACATCTGTGTGACGGGAAGAACTTTTGTCTCTTTTATTTTTAAATTTTATTTTTTAAAATTTTGAAATTTAATTTTATTTATTTTTTTTATACAGCACATTATTATTAGTTATGTATTTTATGCATATACATGTACACAGGTCAATCCCAAACTCCCAACTCATCCCACCACCACCACCCCATGGCTTCCCACACTTGGTGTCCATACGTTTGTTCTCTACCTCTGTGTCTCTATTTCTTCCCTGCAAACCAGTTCATCTGTACCATTTTTAGGCTCCACATATATGCATTAATATACAATATTTGTTTTCCTCTTTCTGACTTACTTCATTCTGTATGACAGTCTCTCGATCCATCGATGTCTCTACAAATGACCCAGTTTCATTCCTTTTTATGGCCGAGTAATATTCCATTTCATATATGTACCACATCTTTATCCATTCATCTGTCTGTGGGCATTTAGGTTGCTTCCATTACCTGGCTATTGTAAATAGTGCTGCAATGAACATTGTGGTGAATGTGCCTTTTTGATTTACGGTTTTCTCTGGGTATATGCCCAGAAGTGGGATTGCTGGATCAGATGGTAATTCTATTTTTAGTTTTTTTAAGGAAACTCCATACTGTTCTCCATAGTGACTGTATCAATTTACATTCCCACCAATTGTGGAAGAGGGCTCCTTTTGTCCACACCCTCCCCAGAATTGGTTGTTTGTAGATTTTCTGATGATGCCGATTCTAACAGGTGTGAGGTGAAACCTCATTGTAGTTTTGATTTGTATTTCTCTAATAATTAGTGCTGTTGAGCAGCTTTTCATGTGCGTCTTAGCCATCTCTGTGTCTCCTTTGAAGAAACGTCTCTTTAGATCTTCTGCCCATTTTTTTGCGGTTTTTTGTTTTTTTAATATTAAGCTGCATGAGCTGTTTATATATATTGGAGATTAAACCTCTGTCCATTGATTCGTCTGCAACGATTTTCGCCCATTCTGAGGGATGCCTTTTTCCATTCCCGTGTTTTTTAACAAAAAAGGAAAGAAAGGAAAAGAAGCAGAACACTAATGTGCGTAAAATATGCCTTTTGAAACGGTCGTTTTGAAATATGGACGTCCTTTGAATTTTTTGGTCGATATGTGACCCCAGGATTTGTTTTCAGGGCAGGTGTCATTTACAGGCCTGCAATGATTTTGAATATCAACTGACCATTAGCGTTGGGATTAAAGCTGCTGTTGTGTGAAACGGCCACAAGGTGGCAGCAGTTCACCCTTACCAAATCTGGTTACTAGGGCAAGAGAGCCTCAGTGGAAGTGGTGTTCTAGATTGGAGTTTAGAATGGAATGTGCCAGGAGAAAGCCCCTCACGTTTGTCTCACTACTTCTTGTTCATGTTTTTAATTTAATTTTTTATTTTTTATTACAGCAAGTTTGATTACAATGTTTGGCTTGTTGTAGGTGTGGAAGATGTGGTTCTTTTACACATATAGACATGTCTGTTCTTCCTGGGACCCTTTTCCCATGTACGTTATGACAGAATGTTGAGTAGTCCTCTCTTGGTATTCTGTAGGTCTTTGGTGATTATATATGTCACCTGTGTTTGTATATGTCTGTTAACCCCGATATCGTAATGAAACCAATTCTCACAACTTTCCATTGGTGAACCATAAGTTTGCTTAATAAATCTGTGATTGCCCTTCTCCGTGGAAATATCTGCCCTGGGATCCATTTTTAGGTAACACCTATAAGTGATATGATATGATATGTGTCTTCCACTTTCTGACTTACTAAAAGTCACGTGATTACTTCTAGACTCATCTACGGTGCTGCAAATGGCATTGTGTCCTTTTTTCCCTTGGCTTCTCTTCTGCCTTAGCGGGGTCCATTTTCAACAATGTGATTCCCTGAGGGTTGTGGATTAGCTGACCTGGGCAGCCTTACCCTGCCGGCCCGCCCTCCCCAGGTGTGCCTCGTTGAGGTCAATATAAACAGCGCTCCAGGCAGCAATAGCCCTTGAAGCTGTGCCTGACTCCATATTCTCTGCCCCATCAGCAGTCTCGGGGCTGTGTTGGTGGAAGGGGGTGAGGGGCCACAGCTTTGTGGGTGGCCCGTTGTGAGTGGGGCTCTACTGGCCTTTCTGCAGGAGTTGCCAGGCTGCCGCCTGTAAAGAAGAGGTTGTGTCACACATGCCTTCCGCTGGAATTTCTCTCCGGACAGAGGTGAAGAAGGAAAAAAGCAGTGGGGGCCGGGACAGGAGGGGTATCTCAGGCAGGGCAATGGAAAGCTTCTGGAAGAGCGCCCAGGGCCAGAACCACCCTGGCTGGCCTGCAGGCACCAAGTTGGCCTGCTTGCTGTCGCTGGTGTGGCTCCACGGTCCTTCCTCTAGGCTTTCAAGCCCTTGTATATATTCAGGTGTTTTACCTGGAAAGGGTGGGAACAGTTCAGCAGTAGCTGGCCTGGGGCTCAGCTCACGTTTACTCACAGATGCCTCGGCACGGTCCCCCAGCTTTGCAATGAGGATGCTCCTTGCGTGGGGGGTGGGTTGATGGCTGTATGGGAGATGGTTCCCCGCCTCTGACCAATTTCATAATTGTTTACCACTGGAGCAAGTGCCCTGATAGGGTTTTCCTCTGTATAACTCGTGGGTTCAGGTTTTTTTTTCTTTTATGGTTCAAGTTAGATTTTATTCCTCTTTTATGTATTTATAGATATAAGCATGGAAATAATTCATTCCTATAAATACATCTGTGTGACGGGAAGAACTTTTTTCTGTTTCATTTTTAAATTTTATTTTTTAAAATTTTGAAATTTAATTTTATTTATTTTTTTATACAGCACATTATTATTAGTTATGTATTTTATGCATATACATGTACACAGGTCAATCCCAAACTCCCAACTCATCCCACCACCACCACCCAATGGCTTCCCACACTTGGTGTCCATACGTTTGTTCTCTACCTCTGTGTCTCTATTTCTTCCCTGCAAACCAGTTCATCTGTACCATTTTTAGGCTCCACATATATGCATTAATATACAATATTTGTTTTCCTCTTTCTGACTTACTTCATTCTGTATGACAGTCTCTCGATCCATCGATGTCTCTACAAATGACCCAGTTTCATTCCTTTTTATGGCCGAGTAATATTCCATTTCATATATGTACCACATCTTTATCCATTCATCTGTCTGTGGGCATTTAGGTTGCTTCCATTACCTGGCTATTGTAAATAGTGCTGCAATGAACATTGTGGTGAATGTGCCTTTTTGATTTACGGTTTTCTCTGGGTATATGCCCAGAAGTGGGATTGCTGGATCAGATGGTAATTCTATTTTTAGTTTTTTTAAGGAAACTCCATACTGTTCTCCATAGTGACTGTATCAATTTACATTCCCACCAATTGTGGAAGAGGGCTCCTTTTGTCCACACCCTCCCCAGAATTGGTTGTTTGTAGATTTTCTGATGATGCCGATTCTTACAGGTGTGAGGTGAAACCTCATTGTAGTTTTGATTTGTATTTCTCTAATAATTAGTGCTGTTGAGCAGCTTTTCATGTGCGTCTTAGCCATCTCTGTGTCTCCTTTGAAGAAACGTCTCTTTAGATCTTCTGCCCATTTTTTTGCGGTTTTTTGTTTTTTTAATATTAAGCTGAATGAGCTGTTTATATATATTGGAGATTAAACCTCTGTCCTTTGATTCGTCTGCAACGATTTTCGCCCATTCTGAGGGATGCCTTTTTCCATTCCCGTGTTTTTTAACAAAAAAGGAAAGAAAGGAAAAGAAGCAGAACACTAATGTGCGTAAAATATGCCTTTTGAAACGGTCGTTTTGAAATATGGACGTCCTTTGAATTTTTTGGTCGATATGTGACCCCAGGATTTGTTTTCAGGGCAGGTGTCATTTACAGACCTGCAATGATTTTGAATATCAACTGACCATTAGCGTTGGGATTAAAGCTGCTGTTGTGTGAAACGGCCACAAGGTGGCAGCAGTTCACCCTTGCCAAATCTGGTTACTAGGGCAAGAGAGCCTCAGTGGAAGTGGTGTTCTAGATTGGAGTTTAGAATGGAATGTGCCAGGAGAAAGCCCCTCACGTTTGTCTCACTACTTCTTGTTCGTGTTTTTAATTTAATTTTTTATTTTTTATTACAGCAAGTTTGATTACAATGTTTGGCTTGTTGTAGGTGTGGAAGATGTGGTTCTTTTACACATATACAGATGACTGTTTTTCCTGGGATCCTTTTCCCACGTACGTTATGACAGAATGTTGAGTAGTCCTCTCTTGGTATTCTGTAGGTCTTTGGTGATTATATATGTCACCTGTGTTTGTATATGTCTGTTAACCCCGATATCGTAATGAAACCAATCCTCACACCTTTCCATTGGTGAACCATAAGTTTCTTTAATGAATCTGTGATTGCCCTTCTCAGTGGAAATATCTGCCCTGGTATCCATTTTTAGGTAACACCTATAAGTGATATGATATGATATGTGTCTTTCACTTTCTGACTTACTACAAGTCACGTGATTACTTCTAGACTCATCTACGGTGCTGCAAATGGCATTGTGTACTTTTTTCCCTTGGCTTCTCTTCTGCCTTAGTGGGGTCCATTTTCAACAATGTGATTCCCTGAGGGTTGTGGATTAGCTGACCTGGGCAGCCTTACCCTGCCAGCCCGCCCTCCCCAGGTGTGCCTCATTGAGGTCAATATAAACAGCGCTCCAGGCAGCAATAGCCCCTGAAGCTGTGCCTGACTCCATATTCTCTGCCCCGTCAGCAGTCTCGGGGCTGTGCTGGTGGGAGGGAGTGAAGGGCCACAGCTTTGTGGGTGGCCCGGTGTGAGTGGGGTTCTGCTGGCCTTTCTGCAGGAGTTGCCAGGCTGCTGCCTGTAAAGAAGAGGTTGTGTCACCCATACCTTCCGCTGGAATTTCTCTCCGGACAGAGGTGAGGAAGGAAAAAAGCAGTGGGGGCCGGGACAGGAAGGGTATCTCAGGCAGGGCAATGGAAAGCTTCTGGAAGAGCGCCCAGGGCCAGGACCACGCTGGCTGGCCTGCAGGCACCAAGTTGGCCTGCGTGCTGTCGCTGGTGTGGCTCCACGGTCCTTCCACTAGGCTTTCAAGCCCTTGTACATATTCAGGTGTTTTACCTGGAAAGGGTGGGAACAGTTCAGCAGCAGCTGGACAGGGGCTCAGCTCACGTTTACTCACAGATGCCTCGGCACGGTCCCCAAACTTTGCAATGAGGTCGCTCCTTGCGTGGGGGGTGGGTTGATGGCTGTATGGGAGATGCTTCCCCACCTCTGACCAATTTCATAATTGTTTACCACTGGAGCAATTTCCCTGATAGGGTTTTCCTCTGTATAACTCGTGGGTTCAGGTTTTTTTTTCTTTTATGGTTCAAGTTAGATTTTATTCCTCTATTATGTATTTATAGATATAAGCATGGAAATAATTCATTCCTATAAATACATCTGTGTGACGGGAAGAACTTTTGTCTCTTTTATTTTTAAATTTTATTTTTTAAAATTTTGAAATTTAATTTTATTTATTTTTTTTTATACAGCACATTATTATTAGTTATGTATTTTATGCATATACATGTACACAGGTCAATCCCAAACTCCCAACTCATCCCACCACCACCACCCCATGGCTTCCCACACTTGGTGTCCATACGTTTGTTCTCTACCTCTGTGTCTCTATTTCTTCCCTGCAAACCAGTTCATCTGTACCATTTTTAGGCTCCACATATATGCATTAATATACAATATTTGTTTTCCTCTTTCTGACTTACTTCATTCTGTATGACAGTCTCTCGATCCATCGATGTCTCTACAAATGATCCAGTTTCATTCCTTTTTATGGCCGAGTAATATTCCATTTCATATATGTACCACATCTTTATCCATTCATCTGTCTGTGGGCATTTAGGTTGCTTCCATTACCTGGCTATTGTAAATAGTGCTGCAATGAACATTGTGGTGAATGTGCCTTTTTGATTTACGGTTTTCTCTGGGTATATGCCCAGAAGTGGGATTGCTGGATCAGATGGTAATTCTATTTTTAGTTTTTTTAAGGAAACTCCATACTGTTCTCCATAGTGACTGTATCAATTTACATTCCCACCAATTGTGGAAGAGGGCTCCTTTTGTCCACACCCTCCCCAGAATTGGTTGTTTGTAGATTTTCTGATGATGCCGATTCTTACAGGTGTGAGGTGAAACCTCATTGTAGTTTTGATTTGTATTTCTCTAATAATTAGTGCTGTTGAGCAGCTTTTCATGTGCGTCTTAGCCATCTCTGTGTCTCCTTTGAAGAAACGTCTCTTTAGATCTTCTGCCCATTTTTTTGCGGTTTTTTGTTTTTTTAATATTAAGCTGAATGAGCTGTTTATATATATTGGAGATTAAACCTCTGTCCTTTGATTCGTCTGCAACGATTTTCGCCCATTCTGAGGGATGCCTTTTTCCATTCCCGTGTTTTTTAACAAAAAAGGAAAGAAAGGAAAAGAAGCAGAACACTAATGTGCGTAAAATATGCCTTTTGAAACGGTCGTTTTGAAATATGGACGTCCTTTGAATTTTTTGGTCGATATGTGACCCCAGGATTTGTTTTCAGGGCAGGTGTCATTTACAGGCCTGCAATGATTTTGAATATCAACTGACCATTAGCGTTGGGATTAAAGCTGCTGTTGTGTGAAACGGCCACAAGGTGGCAGCAGTTCACCCTTGCCAAATCTGGTTACTAGGGCAATAGAGCCTCAGTGGAAGTGGTGTTCTAGATTGGAGTTTAGAATGGAATGTGCCAGGAGAAAGCCCCTCACGTTTGTCTCACTACTTCTTGTTCGTGTTTTTAATTTAATTTTTTATTTTTTATTACAGCAAGTTTGATTACAATGTTTGGCTTGTTGTAGGTGTGGAAGATGTGGTTCTTTTACACATATACAGATGACTGTTTTTCCTGGGATCCTTTTCCCACGTACGTTATGACAGAATGTTGAGTAGTCCTCTCTTGGTATTCTGTAGGTCTTTGGTGATTATATATGTCACCTGTGTTTGTATATGTCTGTTAACCCCGATATCGTAATGAAACCAATCCTCACACCTTTCCATTGGTGAACCATAAGTTTCTTTAATGAATCTGTGATTGCCCTTCTCAGTGGAAATATCTGCCCTGGTATCCATTTTTAGGTAACACCTATAAGTGATATGATATGATATGTGTCTTTCACTTTCTGACTTACTACAAGTCACGTGATTACTTCTAGACTCATCTACGGTGCTGCAAATGGCATTGTGTACTTTTTTCCCTTGGCTTCTCTTCTGCCTTAGTGGGGTCCATTTTCAACAATGTGATTCCCTGAGGGTTGTGGATTAGCTGACCTGGGCAGCCTTACCCTGCCAGCCCGCCCTCCCCAGGTGTGCCTCATTGAGGTCAATATAAACAGCGCTCCAGGCAGCAATAGCCCCTGAAGCTGTGCCTGACTCCATATTCTCTGCCCCGTCAGCAGTCTCGGGGCTGTGCTGGTGGGAGGGAGTGAAGGGCCACAGCTTTGTGGGTGGCCCGGTGTGAGTGGGGTTCTGCTGGCCTTTCTGCAGGAGTTGCCAGGCTGCTGCCTGTAAAGAAGAGGTTGTGTCACCCATACCTTCCGCTGGAATTTCTCTCCGGACAGAGGTGAGGAAGGAAAAAAGCAGTGGGGGCCGGGACAGGAAGGGTATCTCAGGCAGGGCAATGGAAAGCTTCTGGAAGAGCGCCCAGGGCCAGGACCACGCTGGCTGGCCTGCAGGCACCAAGTTGGCCTGCGTGCTGTCGCTGGTGTGGCTCCACGGTCCTTCCACTAGGCTTTCAAGCCCTTGTACATATTCAGGTGTTTTACCTGGAAAGGGTGGGAACAGTTCAGCAGCAGCTGGACAGGGGCTCAGCTCACGTTTACTCACAGATGCCTCGGCACGGTCCCCAAACTTTGCAATGAGGTCGCTCCTTGCGTGGGGGGTGGGTTGATGGCTGTATGGGAGATGCTTCCCCACCTCTGACCAATTTCATAATTGTTTACCACTGGAGCAATTTCCCTGATAGGGTTTTCCTCTATATAACTCGTGGGTTCAGGTTTTTTTTTCTTTTATGGTTCAAGTTAGATTTTATTCCTCTATTATGTATTTATAGATATAAGCATGGAAATAATTCATTCCTATAAATACATCTGTGTGACGGGAAGAACTTTTGTCTCTTTTATTTTTAAATTTTATTTTTTAAAATTTTGAAATTTAATTTTATTTATTTTTTTTTATACAGCACATTATTATTAGTTATGTATTTTATGCATATACATGTACACAGGTCAATCCCAAACTCCCAACTCATCCCACCACCACCACCCCATGGCTTCCCACACTTGGTGTCCATACGTTTGTTCTCTACCTCTGTGTCTCTATTTCTTCCCTGCAAACCAGTTCATCTGTACCATTTTTAGGCTCCACATATATGCATTAATATACAATATTTGTTTTCCTCTTTCTGACTTACTTCATTCTGTATGACAGTCTCTCGATCCATCGATGTCTCTACAAATGACCCAGTTTCATTCCTTTTTATGGCCGAGTAATATTCCATTTCATATATGTACCACATCTTTATCCATTCATCTGTCTGTGGGCATTTAGGTTGCTTCCATTACCTGGCTATTGTAAATAGTGCTGCAATGAACATTGTGGTGAATGTGCCTTTTTGATTTACGGTTTTCTCTGGGTATATGCCCAGAAGTGGGATTGCTGGATCAGATGGTAATTCTATTTTTAGTTTTTTTAAGGAAACTCCATACTGTTCTCCATAGTGACTGTATCAATTTACATTCCCACCAATTGTGGAAGAGGGCTCCTTTTGTCCACACCCTCCCCAGAATTGGTTGTTTGTAGATTTTCTGATGATGCCGATTCTAACAGGTGTGAGGTGAAACCTCATTGTAGTTTTGATTTGTATTTCTCTAATAATTAGTGCTGTTGAGCAGCTTTTCATGTGCGTCTTAGCCATCTCTGTGTCTCCTTTGAAGAAACGTCTCTTTAGATCTTCTGCCCATTTTTTTGCGGTTTTTTGTTTTTTTTAATATTAAGCTGCATGAGCTGTTTATATATATTGGAGATTAAACCTCTGTCCATTGATTCGTCTGCAACGATTTTCGCCCATTCTGAGGGATGCCTTTTTCCATTCCCGTGTTTTTTAACAAAAAAGGAAAGAAAGGAAAAGAAGCAGAACACTAATGTGCGTAAAATATGCCTTTTGAAACGGTCGTTTTGAAATATGGACGTCCTTTGAATTTTTTGGTCGATATGTGACCCCAGGATTTGTTTTCAGGGCAGGTGTCATTTACAGGCCTGCAATGATTTTGAATATCAACTGACCATTAGCGTTGGGATTAAAGCTGCTGTTGTGTGAAACGGCCACAAGGTGGCAGCAGTTCACCCTTACCAAATCTGGTTACTAGGGCAAGAGAGCCTCAGTGGAAGTGGTGTTCTAGATTGGAGTTTAGAATGGAATGTGCCAGGAGAAAGCCCCTCACGTTTGTCTCACTACTTCTTGTTCATGTTTTTAATTTAATTTTTTATTTTTTATTACAGCAAGTTTGATTACAATGTTTGGCTTGTTGTAGGTGTGGAAGATGTGGTTCTTTTACACATATAGACATGTCTGTTCTTCCTGGGACCCTTTTCCCATGTACGTTATGACAGAATGTTGAGTAGTCCTCTCTTGGTATTCTGTAGGTCTTTGGTGATTATATATGTCACCTGTGTTTGTATATGTCTGTTAACCCCGATATCGTAATGAAACCAATTCTCACAACTTTCCATTGGTGAACCATAAGTTTGCTTAATAAATCTGTGATTGCCCTTCTCCGTGGAAATATCTGCCCTGGGATCCATTTTTAGGTAACACCTATAAGTGATATGATATGATATGTGTCTTCCACTTTCTGACTTACTAAAAGTCACGTGATTACTTCTAGACTCATCTACGGTGCTGCAAATGGCATTGTGTCCTTTTTTCCCTTGGCTTCTCTTCTGCCTTAGCGGGGTCCATTTTCAACAATGTGATTCCCTGAGGGTTGTGGATTAGCTGACCTGGGCAGCCTTACCCTGCCGGCCCGCCCTCCCCAGGTGTGCCTCGTTGAGGTCAATATAAACAGCGCTCCAGGCAGCAATAGCCCTTGAAGCTGTGCCTGACTCCATATTCTCTGCCCCATCAGCAGTCTCGGGGCTGTGTTGGTGGAAGGGGGTGAGGGGCCACAGCTTTGTGGGTGGCCCGTTGTGAGTGGGGCTCTACTGGCCTTTCTGCAGGAGTTGCCAGGCTGCCGCCTGTAAAGAAGAGGTTGTGTCACACATGCCTTCCGCTGGAATTTCTCTCCGGACAGAGGTGAAGAAGGAAAAAAGCAGTGGGGGCCGGGACAGGAGGGGTATCTCAGGCAGGGCAATGGAAAGCTTCTGGAAGAGCGCCCAGGGCCAGAACCACCCTGGCTGGCCTGCAGGCACCAAGTTGGCCTGCTTGCTGTCGCTGGTGTGGCTCCACGGTCCTTCCTCTAGGCTTTCAAGCCCTTGTATATATTCAGGTGTTTTACCTGGAAAGGGTGGGAACAGTTCAGCAGTAGCTGGCCTGGGGCTCAGCTCACGTTTACTCACAGATGCCTCGGCACGGTCCCCCAGCTTTGCAATGAGGATGCTCCTTGCGTGGGGGGTGGGTTGATGGCTGTATGGGAGATGGTTCCCCGCCTCTGACCAATTTCATAATTGTTTACCACTGGAGCAAGTGCCCTGATAGGGTTTTCCTCTGTATAACTCGTGGGTTCAGGTTTTTTTTTCTTTTATGGTTCAAGTTAGATTTTATTCCTCTTTTATGTATTTATAGATATAAGCATGGAAATAATTCATTCCTATAAATACATCTGTGTGACGGGAAGAACTTTTTTCTGTTTCATTTTTAAATTTTATTTTTTAAAATTTTGAAATTTAATTTTATTTATTTTTTTATACAGCACATTATTATTAGTTATGTATTTCATGCATATACATGTACACAGGTCAATCCCAAACTCCCAACTCATCCCACCACCACCACCCAATGGCTTCCCACACTTGGTGTCCATACGTTTGTTCTCTACCTCTGTGTCTCTATTTCTTCCCTGCAAACCAGTTCATCTGTACCATTTTTAGGCTCCACATATATGCATTAATATACAATATTTGTTTTCCTCTTTCTGACTTACTTCATTCTGTATGACAGTCTCTCGATCCATCGATGTCTCTACAAATGACCCAGTTTCATTCCTTTTTATGGCCGAGTAATATTCCATTTCATATATGTACCACATCTTTATCCATTCATCTGTCTGTGGGCATTTAGGTTGCTTCCATTACCTGGCTATTGTAAATAGTGCTGCAATGAACATTGTGGTGAATGTGCCTTTTTGATTTACGGTTTTCTCTGGGTATATGACCAGAAGTGGGATAGCTGGATCAGATGGTAATTCTATTTCTAGTTTTTTTAAGGAAACTCCATACTGTTCTCCATAGTGACTGTATCAATTTACATTCCCACCAATAGTGGAAGAGGGCTCCTTTTGTCCACAACCTCCCCAGAATTGGTTGTTTGTAGATTTTCTGATGATGCCGATTCTAACAGGTGTGAGGTGAAATCTCATTGTAGTTTTGATTTGCATTTCTCTGATAATTAGTGCTGTTGAGCAGCTTTTCATGTGCGTCTTGGCCATCTCTGTGTCTCCTTTGAAGAAACGTCTCTTTAGATCTTCTGCCCATTTTTTTGGGTTGTTTGTTTTTTTAATATTAAGCTGCATGAGCTGTTTATATATATTGGAGATTAAACCTCTGTCCATTGATTCGTCTGCAACGATTTTCGCCCATTCTGAGGGATGCCTTTTTCCATTCCCGTGTTTTTTAACAAAAAAGGAAAGAAAGGAAAAGAAGCAGAACACTAATGTGCCTAAAATATGCCTTTTGAAACGGTCGTTTTGACATATGGACGTCCTTTGAATTTTTTGGTCGATATGTGACCCCAGGATTTGTTTTCAGGGCAGGTGTCATTTACAGGCCTGCAATGATTTTGAATATCAACTGACCATTAGCGTTGGGATTAAAGCTGCTGTTGTGTGAAACGGCCACAAGGTGGCAGCAGTTCACCCTTACCAAATCTGGTTACTAGGGCAAGAGAGCCTCAGTGGAAGTGGTGTTCTAGATTGGAGTTTAGAATGGAATGTGCCAGGAGAAAGCCCCTCACGTTTGTCTCACTACTTCTTGTTCGTGTTTTTAATTTAATTTTTTTATTTTTTATTACAGCAAGTTTGATTACAATGTTTGGCTTGTTGTAGGTGTGGAAGATGTGGTTCTTTTACACATATACACATGTCTGTTCTTCCTGGGATCATTTTCCCATGTGTGTTATGACAGAATATTGAGTAGTCCTCTCTTGGTATTCTGTAGGTCTTTGGTGATTATATATGTCACCTGTGTTTGTATATGTCTGTTAACCCCGATATCGTAATGAAACCAATCCTCACACCTTTCCATTGGTGAACCATAAGTCTGTTTAATGAATCTGTGATTGCCCTTCTCCGTGGAAATATCTGCCCTGGTATCCATTTTTAGGTAACACCTATAAGTGATATGATATGATATGTGTCTTCCACTTTCTGACTTACTACAAGTCACGTGATTACTTCTAGACTCATCTATGGTGCTGCAAATGGCATTGTGTCCTTTTTTCCCTTGCCTTCTCTTCTGCCTTAGCGGGGTCCATTTTCAACAATGTGATTGCCTGAGGGTTGTGGATTAGCTGACCTGGGCAGCCTTACCCTGCCAGCCCGCCCTCCCCAGGTGTGCCTCATATAGGTCAATATAAACAGCGCTCCAGGCAGCAATAGCCCCTGAAGCTGTGCCTGACTCCATATTCTCTGCCCCGTCAGCAGTCTCGGGGCTGTGCTGGTGGGAGGGAGTGAGGGGCCACAGCTTTGTTGGTGGCCCGGTGTGAGTGGGGTTCTGCTGGCCTTTCTGCAGGAGTTGCCAGGCTGCCGCCTGCAAAGAAGAGGTTGTGTCACCCATACCTTCTGCTGGTATTTCTCTCCGGACAGAGGTGAGGAAGGAAAAAAGCAGTGGGGGCCGGGACAGGAGGGGTATCTCAGGCAGGGCAATGGAAAGCTTCTGGAAGAGCGCCCAGGGACAGGACCACCCTGGCTGGCCTGCAGGCACCAAGTTGGCCTGAGTGCTGTCGCTGGTGTGGCTCCACGGTCCTTCCTCTTGGCTTTCAAGCCCTTGTACATATTCAGGTGTTTTACATGGAAAGGGTGGGAACAGTTCAGCAGCAGCTGGCCAGGGGCTCAGCTCACGTTTACTCACAGATGCCTCGGCACGGTCCCCTAACTTTGCAATGAGGTCGCTCCTTGCGTGGGGGGTGGGTTGATGGCTGTATGGGAGATGCTTCCCCACCTCTGACCAATTTCATAATTGTTTACCACTGGAGCAAGTGCCCTGATAGGGTTTTCCTCTGTATAACTCGTGGGGTCAGGTTTTTTTTTCTTTCATGGTTCAAGTTAGATTTTATTCCTCTTTTATGTATTTATAGATATAAGCATGGAAATAATTCATTCCTATAAATACATCTGTGTGACGGGAAGAACTTTTTTCTCTTTTATTTTTAAATTTTATTTTTTAAAATTTTGAAATTTAATTTTATTTATTTTTTTATACAGCACATTATTATTAGTTATGTATTTTATGCATATACATGTACACAGGTCAATCCCAAACTCCCAACTCATCCCACCACCACCACCCCATGGCTTCCCACACTTGGTGTCCATACGTTTGTTCTCTACCTCTGTGTCTCTATTTCTTCCCTGCAAACCAGTTCATCTGTACCATTTTTAGGCTCCACATATATGCATTAATATACAATATTTGTTTTCCTCTTTCTGACTTACTTCATTCTGTATGACAGTCTCTCGATCCATCGATGTCTCTACAAATGACCCAGTTTCATTCCTTTTTATGGCCGAGTAATATTCCATTTCATATATGTACCACATCTTTATCCATTCATCTGTCTGTGGGCATTTAGGTTGCTTCCATTACCTGGCTATTGTAAATAGTGCTGCAATGAACATTGTGGTGAATGTGCCTTTTTGATTTACGGTTTTCTCTGGGTATATGCCCAGAAGTGGGATTGCTGGATCAGATGGTAATTCTATTTTTAGTTTTTTTAAGGAAACTCCATACTGTTTTCCATAGTGACTGTATCAATTTACATTCCCACCAATTGTGGAAGAGGGCTCCTTTTGTCCACACCCTCCCCAGAATTGGTTGTTTGTAGATTTTCTGATGATGCCGATTCTAACAGGTGTGAGGTGAAACCTCATTGTAGTTTTGATTTGCATTTCTCTGATAATTAGTGCTGTTGAGCAGCTTTTCATGTGCGTCTTGGCCATCTCTGTGTCTCCTTTGAAGAAACGTCTCTTTAGATCTTCTGCCCATTTTTTTTGGGTTGTTTGTTTTTTTAATATTAAGCTGCATGAGCTGTTTATATATATTTGAGATTAAACCTCTGTCCATTGATTCGTCTGCAACGATTTTCGCCCATTCTGAGGGATGCCTTTTTCCATTCCCGTGTTTTTTAACAAAAAAGGAAAGAAAGGAAAAGAAGCAGAACACTAATGTGCCTAAAATATGCCTTTTGAAACGGTCGTTTTGACATATGGACGTCCTTTGAATATTTAGGTCGATATGTGACCCCAGGATTTGTTTTCAGGGCAGGTGTCATTTACAGGCCTGCAATGATTTTGAATATCAACTGACCATTAGCGTTGGGATTAAAGCTGCTGTTGTGTGAAACGGCCACAAGGTGGCAGCAGTTCACCCTTACCAAATCTGGTTACTAGGGCAAGAGAGCCTCAGTGGAAGTGGTGTTCTAGATTGGAGTTTAGAATGGAATGTGCCAGGAGAAAGCCCCTCACGTTTGTCTCACTACTTCTTGTTCGTGTTTTTAATTTAATTTTTTTTATTTTTTATTACAGCATGTTTGATTACAATATTTGGCTTGTTGTAGGTGTGGAAGATGTGGTTCTTTTACACATATACACATGTCTGTTCTTCCTGGGATCCTTTTCCCATGTGTGTTATGACAGAATATTGAGTAGTCCTCTCTTGGTATTCTGTAGGTCTTTGGTGATTATATATGTCACCTGTGTTTGTATATGTCTGTTAACCCCGATATCGTAATGAAACCAATCCTCACACCTTTCCATTGGTGAACCATAAGTCTGTTTAATGAATCTGTGATTGCCGTTCTCCGTGGAAATATCTGCCCTGGTATCCATTTTTAGGTAACACCTATAAGTGATATGATATGATATGTGTCTTCCACTTTCTGAACTTACTACAAGTCACGTGATTACTTCTAGAATCATCTACGGTGCTGCAAATGGCATTGTGTCCTTTTTTCCCTTGGCTTCTCTTCTGCCTTAGCGGGGTCCATTTTCAACAATGTGATTGCCTGAGGGTTGTGGATTAGCTGACCTGGGCAGCCTTACCCTGCCAGCCCGCCCTCCCCAGGTGTGCCTCATATAGGTCAATATAAACAGCGCTCCAGGCAGCAATAGCCCCTGAAGCTGTGCCTGACTCCATATTCTCTGCCCCGTCAGCAGTCTCGGGGCTGTGCTGGTGGGAGGGAGTGAGGGGCCACAGCTTTGTGGGTGGCCCGGTGTGAGTGGGGTTCTGCTGGCCTTTCTGCAGGAGTTGCCAGGCTGCCGCCTGTAAAGAAGAGGTTGTGTCACCCATACCTTCCGCTGGAATTTCTCTCCGGACAGAGGTGAGGAAGGAAAAAAGCAGTGGGGGCCGGGACAGGAGGGGTATCTCAGGCAGGGCAATGGAAAGCTTCTGGAAGAGCGCCCGGGTACAGGACCACCCTGGTTGGCCTGCAGGCACCAAGTTGGCCTGCGTGCTGTCGCTGGTGTGGCTCCACGTTCCTTCCACTAGGCTTTCAAGCCCTTGTACATATTCAGGTGTTTTACCTGGAAAGGGTGGGAACAGTTCAGCAGCAGCTGGCCTGGGGCTCAGCTCACGTTTACTCACAGATGCCTCGGCACGGTCCCCAAGCTTTGCAATGAGGTCGCTCCTTGCGTGGGGGGTGGGTTGATGGCTGTATGGGAGATGGTTCCCCACCTCTGACCAATTTCATAATTGTTTACCACTGGAGCAAGTGCCCTGATAGGGTTTTCCTCTGTATAACTCGTGGGTTCAGGTTTTTTTTTCTTTTATGGTTCAAGTTAGATTTTATTCCACTTTTATGTATTTATAGATATAAGCATGGAAATAATTCATTCCTATAAATACATCTGTGTGACGGGAAGAACTATTTTCTCTTTTATTTTTAAATTTTATTTTTTAAAATTTTGAAATTTAATTTTATTTATTTTTTTATACAGCACATTATTATTAGTTATGTATTTTATGCATATACATGTACACAGGTCAATCCCAAACTCCCAACTCATCCCACCACCACCACCCCATGGCTTCCCACACTTGGTGTCCATACGTTTGTTCTCTACCTCTGTGTCTCTATTTCTTCTCTGCAAACCAGTTCATCTGTACCATTTTTAGGCTCCACATATATGCATTAATATACAATATTTGTTTTCCTCTTTCTGACTTACTTCATTCTGTATGACAGTCTCTCGATCCATCGATGTCTCTACAAATGACCCAGTTTCATTCCTTTTTATGGCCGAGTAATATTCCATTTCATATATGTACCACATCTTTATCCATTCATCTGTCTGTGGGCATTTAGGTTGCTTCCATTACCTGGCTATTGTAAATAGTGCTGCAATGAACATTGTGGTGAATGTGCCTTTTTGATTTACGGTTTTCTCTGGGTATATGCCCAGAAATGGGATAGCTGGATCAGATGGTAATTCTATTTTTAGTTTTTTTAAGGAAACTCCATACTGTTCTCCATAGTGACTGTATCAATTTACATTCCCACCAATTGTGGAAGAGGGCTCCTTTTGTCCACACCCTCCCCAGAATGGGTGGTTTGTAGATTTTCTGATGATGCCGATTCTTACAGGTGTGAGGTGAAACCTCATTGTAGTTTTGATTTGTATTTCTCTAATAATTAGTGCTGTTGAGCAGCTTTTCATGTGCGTCTTAGCCATCTCTGTGTCTCCTTTGAAGAAACGTCTCTTTAGATCTTCTGCCCATTTTTTGGGGTTTTTTTGTTTTTTTAATATTAAGCTGCATGAGCTGTTTATATATATTGGAGATTAAACCTCTGTCCATTGATTCGTCTGCAACGATTTTCGCCCATTCTGAGGGATGCCTTTTTCCATTCCCGTGTTTTTTAACAAAAAAGGAAAGAAAGGAAAAGAAACAGAACACTAATGTGCGTAAAATATGCCTTTTGAAACGGTCGTTTTGAAATATGGACGTCCTTTGAATTTTTTGGTCGATATGTGACCCCAGGATTTGTTTTCAGGGCAGGTGTCATTTACAGGCCTGCAATGATTTTGAATATCAACTGACCATTAGCGTTGGGATTAAAGCTGCTGTTGTGTGAAACGGCCACAAGGTGGCAGCAGTTCACCCTTACCAAATCTGGTTACTAGGGCAAGAGAGCCTCAGTGGAAGTGGTGTTCTAGATTGGAGTTTAGAATGGAATGTGTCAGGAGAAAGCCCCTCACGTTTGTCTCACTACTTCTTGTTCGTGATTTTAATTTAATTTTTTATTTTTTATTACAGCAAGTTTGATTACAATGTTTGGCTTGTTGTAGGTGTGGAAGATGTGGTTCTTTTACACATATAGACATGTCTGTTCTTCCTGGGACCCTTTTCCCATGTACGTTATGACAGAATGTTGAGTAGTCCTCTCTTGGTATTCTGTAGGTCTTTGGTGATTATATATGTCACCTGTGTTTGTATATGTCTGTTAACCCCGATATCGTAATGAAACCAATCCTCACACCTTTCCATTGGTGAACCATAAGTCTGTTTAATGAATCTGTGATTGCCCTTCTCCGTGGAAATATCTGCCCTGGTATCCATTTTTAGGTAACACCTATAAGTGATATGATATGATATGTGTCTTCCACTTTCTGACTTACTACAAGTCACGTGATTACTTCTAGACTCATCTATGGTGCTGCAAATGGCATTGTGTCCTTTTTTCCCTTGCCTTCTCTTCTGCCTTAGCGGGGTCCATTTTCAACAATGTGATTGCCTGAGGGTTGTGGATTAGCTGACCTGGGCAGCCTTACCCTGCCAGCCCGCCCTCCCCAGGTGTGCCTCATATAGGTCAATATAAACAGCGCTCCAGGCAGCAATAGCCCCTGAAGCTGTGCCTGACTCCATATTCTCTGCCCCGTCAGCAGTCTCGGGGCTGTGCTGGTGGGAGGGAGTGAGGGGCCACAGCTTTGTTGGTGGCCCGGTGTGAGTGGGGTTCTGCTGGCCTTTCTGCAGGAGTTGCCAGGCTGCCGCCTGCAAAGAAGAGGTTGTGTCACCCATACCTTCTGCTGGTATTTCTCTCCGGACAGAGGTGAGGAAGGAAAAAAGCAGTGGGGGCCGGGACAGGAGGGGTATCTCAGGCAGGGCAATGGAAAGCTTCTGGAAGAGCGCCCAGGGACAGGACCACCCTGGCTGGCCTGCAGGCACCAAGTTGGCCTGAGTGCTGTCGCTGGTGTGGCTCCACGGTCCTTCCTCTTGGCTTTCAAGCCCTTGTACATATTCAGGTGTTTTACATGGAAAGGGTGGGAACAGTTCAGCAGCAGCTGGCCAGGGGCTCAGCTCACGTTTACTCACAGATGCCTCGGCACGGTCCCCTAACTTTGCAATGAGGTCGCTCCTTGCGTGGGGGGTGGGTTGATGGCTGTATGGGAGATGCTTCCCCACCTCTGACCAATTTCATAATTGTTTACCACTGGAGCAAGTGCCCTGATAGGGTTTTCCTCTGTATAACTCGTGGGGTCAGGTTTTTTTTTCTTTCATGGTTCAAGTTAGATTTTATTCCTCTTTTATGTATTTATAGATATAAGCATGGAAATAATTCATTCCTATAAATACATCTGTGTGACGGGAAGAACTTTTTTCTCTTTTATTTTTAAATTTTATTTTTTAAAATTTTGAAATTTAATTTTATTTATTTTTTTATACAGCACATTATTATTAGTTATGTATTTTATGCATATACATGTACACAGGTCAATCCCAAACTCCCAACTCATCCCACCACCACCACCCCATGGCTTCCCACACTTGGTGTCCATACGTTTGTTCTCTACCTCTGTGTCTCTATTTCTTCCCTGCAAACCAGTTCATCTGTACCATTTTTAGGCTCCACATATATGCATTAATATACAATATTTGTTTTCCTCTTTCTGACTTACTTCATTCTGTATGACAGTCTCTCGATCCATCGATGTCTCTACAAATGACCCAGTTTCATTCCTTTTTATGGCCGAGTAATATTCCATTTCATATATGTACCACATCTTTATCCATTCATCTGTCTGTGGGCATTTAGGTTGCTTCCATTACCTGGCTATTGTAAATAGTGCTGCAATGAACATTGTGGTGAATGTGCCTTTTTGATTTACGGTTTTCTCTGGGTATATGCCCAGAAGTGGGATTGCTGGATCAGATGGTAATTCTATTTTTAGTTTTTTTAAGGAAACTCCATACTGTTTTCCATAGTGACTGTATCAATTTACATTCCCACCAATTGTGGAAGAGGGCTCCTTTTGTCCACACCCTCCCCAGAATTGGTTGTTTGTAGATTTTCTGATGATGCCGATTCTAACAGGTGTGAGGTGAAACCTCATTGTAGTTTTGATTTGCATTTCTCTGATAATTAGTGCTGTTGAGCAGCTTTTCATGTGCGTCTTGGCCATCTCTGTGTCTCCTTTGAAGAAACGTCTCTTTAGATCTTCTGCCCATTTTTTTTGGGTTGTTTGTTTTTTTAATATTAAGCTGCATGAGCTGTTTATATATATTTGAGATTAAACCTCTGTCCATTGATTCGTCTGCAACGATTTTCGCCCATTCTGAGGGATGCCTTTTTCCATTCCCGTGTTTTTTAACAAAAAAGGAAAGAAAGGAAAAGAAGCAGAACACTAATGTGCCTAAAATATGCCTTTTGAAACGGTCGTTTTGACATATGGACGTCCTTTGAATATTTAGGTCGATATGTGACCCCAGGATTTGTTTTCAGGGCAGGTGTCATTTACAGGCCTGCAATGATTTTGAATATCAACTGACCATTAGCGTTGGGATTAAAGCTGCTGTTGTGTGAAACGGCCACAAGGTGGCAGCAGTTCACCCTTACCAAATCTGGTTACTAGGGCAAGAGAGCCTCAGTGGAAGTGGTGTTCTAGATTGGAGTTTAGAATGGAATGTGCCAGGAGAAAGCCCCTCACGTTTGTCTCACTACTTCTTGTTCGTGTTTTTAATTTAATTTTTTTTATTTTTTATTACAGCATGTTTGATTACAATATTTGGCTTGTTGTAGGTGTGGAAGATGTGGTTCTTTTACACATATACACATGTCTGTTCTTCCTGGGATCCTTTTCCCATGTGTGTTATGACAGAATATTGAGTAGTCCTCTCTTGGTATTCTGTAGGTCTTTGGTGATTATATATGTCACCTGTGTTTGTATATGTCTGTTAACCCCGATATCGTAATGAAACCAATCCTCACACCTTTCCATTGGTGAACCATAAGTCTGTTTAATGAATCTGTGATTGCCGTTCTCCGTGGAAATATCTGCCCTGGTATCCATTTTTAGGTAACACCTATAAGTGATATGATATGATATGTGTCTTCCACTTTCTGAACTTACTACAAGTCACGTGATTACTTCTAGAATCATCTACGGTGCTGCAAATGGCATTGTGTCCTTTTTTCCCTTGGCTTCTCTTCTGCCTTAGCGGGGTCCATTTTCAACAATGTGATTGCCTGAGGGTTGTGGATTAGCTGACCTGGGCAGCCTTACCCTGCCAGCCCGCCCTCCCCAGGTGTGCCTCATATAGGTCAATATAAACAGCGCTCCAGGCAGCAATAGCCCCTGAAGCTGTGCCTGACTCCATATTCTCTGCCCCGTCAGCAGTCTCGGGGCTGTGCTGGTGGGAGGGAGTGAGGGGCCACAGCTTTGTGGGTGGCCCGGTGTGAGTGGGGTTCTGCTGGCCTTTCTGCAGGAGTTGCCAGGCTGCCGCCTGTAAAGAAGAGGTTGTGTCACCCATACCTTCCGCTGGAATTTCTCTCCGGACAGAGGTGAGGAAGGAAAAAAGCAGTGGGGGCCGGGACAGGAGGGGTATCTCAGGCAGGGCAATGGAAAGCTTCTGGAAGAGCGCCCGGGTACAGGACCACCCTGGTTGGCCTGCAGGCACCAAGTTGGCCTGCGTGCTGTCGCTGGTGTGGCTCCACGTTCCTTCCACTAGGCTTTCAAGCCCTTGTACATATTCAGGTGTTTTACCTGGAAAGGGTGGGAACAGTTCAGCAGCAGCTGGCCTGGGGCTCAGCTCACGTTTACTCACAGATGCCTCGGCACGGTCCCCAAGCTTTGCAATGAGGTCGCTCCTTGCGTGGGGGGTGGGTTGATGGCTGTATGGGAGATGGTTCCCCACCTCTGACCAATTTCATAATTGTTTACCACTGGAGCAAGTGCCCTGATAGGGTTTTCCTCTGTATAACTCGTGGGTTCAGGTTTTTTTTTCTTTTATGGTTCAAGTTAGATTTTATTCCACTTTTATGTATTTATAGATATAAGCATGGAAATAATTCATTCCTATAAATACATCTGTGTGACGGGAAGAACTATTTTCTCTTTTATTTTTAAATTTTATTTTTTAAAATTTTGAAATTTAATTTTATTTATTTTTTTATACAGCACATTATTATTAGTTATGTATTTTATGCATATACATGTACACAGGTCAATCCCAAACTCCCAACTCATCCCACCACCACCACCCCATGGCTTCCCACACTTGGTGTCCATACGTTTGTTCTCTACCTCTGTGTCTCTATTTCTTCTCTGCAAACCAGTTCATCTGTACCATTTTTAGGCTCCACATATATGCATTAATATACAATATTTGTTTTCCTCTTTCTGACTTACTTCATTCTGTATGACAGTCTCTCGATCCATCGATGTCTCTACAAATGACCCAGTTTCATTCCTTTTTATGGCCGAGTAATATTCCATTTCATATATGTACCACATCTTTATCCATTCATCTGTCTGTGGGCATTTAGGTTGCTTCCATTACCTGGCTATTGTAAATAGTGCTGCAATGAACATTGTGGTGAATGTGCCTTTTTGATTTACGGTTTTCTCTGGGTATATGCCCAGAAATGGGATAGCTGGATCAGATGGTAATTCTATTTTTAGTTTTTTTAAGGAAACTCCATACTGTTCTCCATAGTGACTGTATCAATTTACATTCCCACCAATTGTGGAAGAGGGCTCCTTTTGTCCACACCCTCCCCAGAATGGGTGGTTTGTAGATTTTCTGATGATGCCGATTCTTACAGGTGTGAGGTGAAACCTCATTGTAGTTTTGATTTGTATTTCTCTAATAATTAGTGCTGTTGAGCAGCTTTTCATGTGCGTCTTAGCCATCTCTGTGTCTCCTTTGAAGAAACGTCTCTTTAGATCTTCTGCCCATTTTTTGGGGTTTTTTTGTTTTTTTAATATTAAGCTGCATGAGCTGTTTATATATATTGGAGATTAAACCTCTGTCCATTGATTCGTCTGCAACGATTTTCGCCCATTCTGAGGGATGCCTTTTTCCATTCCCGTGTTTTTTAACAAAAAAGGAAAGAAAGGAAAAGAAACAGAACACTAATGTGCGTAAAATATGCCTTTTGAAACGGTCGTTTTGAAATATGGACGTCCTTTGAATTTTTTGGTCGATATGTGACCCCAGGATTTGTTTTCAGGGCAGGTGTCATTTACAGGCCTGCAATGATTTTGAATATCAACTGACCATTAGCGTTGGGATTAAAGCTGCTGTTGTGTGAAACGGCCACAAGGTGGCAGCAGTTCACCCTTACCAAATCTGGTTACTAGGGCAAGAGAGCCTCAGTGGAAGTGGTGTTCTAGATTGGAGTTTAGAATGGAATGTGTCAGGAGAAAGCCCCTCACGTTTGTCTCACTACTTCTTGTTCGTGATTTTAATTTAATTTTTTATTTTTTATTACAGCAAGTTTGATTACAATGTTTGGCTTGTTGTAGGTGTGGAAGATGTGGTTCTTTTACACATATACAGATGACTGTTTTTCCTGGGATCCTTTTCCCACGTACGTTATGACAGAATGTTGAGTAGTCCTCTCTTGGTATTCTGTAGGTCTTTGGTGATTATATATGTCACCTGTGTTTGTATACGTCTGTTAACCCCGATATCGTAATGAAACCAATCCTCACACCTTTCCATTGGTGAACCATAAGTTTGTTTAATGAATCTGTGATTGCCGTTCTCCGTGGAAATATCTGCCCTGGTATCCATTTTTAGGTAACACCTATAAGTGATATGATAGGATATGTGTCTTTCACTTTCTGACTTACTACAAGTCACGTGATTACTTCTAGACTCATCTACAGTGCTGCAAATGGCATTGTGTCCTTTTTTCCCTTGGCTTCTCTTCTGCCTTAGTGGGGTCCATTTTCAACAATGTGATTCCCTGAGGGTTGTGGATTAGCTGACCTGGGCAGCCTTACCCTGCCGGCCCGCCCTCCCCAGGTGTGCCTCATTGAGGTCAATATAAACAGCGCTCCAGGCAGCAATAGCCCCTGAAGCTGTGCCTGACTCCATATTCTCTGCCCCGTCAGCAGTCTCGGGGCTGTGCTGGTGGGAGGGAGTGAGGGGCCACAGCTTTGTGGGTGGCCCGGTGTGAGTGGGGTACTGCTGGCCTTTCTGCAGGAGTTGCCAGGCTGCCGCCTGTAAAGAAGAGGTTGTTTCACCCATACCTTCCGCTGGAATTTCTCTCCGGACAGAGGTGAGGAAGGAAAAAAGCAGTGGGGGCCGGGACAGGAGGGGTATCTCAGGCAGGGCAATGGAAAGCTTCTGGAAGAGCGCCCGGGGACAGGACCACCCTGGCTGGCCTGCAGGCACCAAGTTGGCCTGCGTGCTGTCGCTGGTGTGGCTCCACGGTCCTTCCACTAGGCTTTCAAGCCCTTGTACATATTCAGGTGTTTTACCTGGAAAGGGTGGGAACAGTTCAGCAGCAGCTGGCCTGGGGCTCAGCTCACGTTTACTCACAGATGCCTCGGCACGGTCCCCCAGCTTTGCAATGAGGACGCTCCTTGCGTGGGGGGTGGGTTGATGGCTGTATGGGAGATGGTTCCCCACCTCTGACCAATTTCATAATTGTTTACCACTGGAGCAAGTGCCCTGATAGGGTTTTCCTCTGTATAACTCGTGGGTTCAGGTTTTTTTTTTCTTTTATGGTTCAAGTTAGATTTTATTCCTCTTTTATGTATTTATAGATATAAGCATGGAAATAATTCATTCCTATAAATACATCTGTGTGACGGGAAGAACTATTTTCTCTTTTATTTTTAAATTTTATTTTTTAAAATTTTGAAATTTAATTTTATTTATTTTTTTATACAGCACATTATTATTAGTTATGTATTTTATGCATATACATGTACACAGGTCAATCCCAAACTCCCAACTCATCCCACCACCACCACCCCATGGCTTCCCACACTTGGTGTCCATACGTTTGTTCTCTACCTCTGTGTCTCTATTTCTTCCCTGCAAACCAGTTCATCTGTACCATTTTTAGGCTCCACATATATGCATTAATATACAATATTTGTTTTCCTCTTTCTGACTTACTTCATTCTGTATGACAGTCTCTCGATCCATCGATGTCTCTACAAATGACCCAGTTTCATTCCTTTTTATGACCGAGTAATATTCCATTTCATATATGTACCACATCTTTATCCATTCATCTGTCTGTGGGCATTTAGGTTGCTTCCATTACCTGGCTATTGTAAATAGTACTGCAATGAACATTGTGGTGAATGTGCCTTTTTGAAATACGGTTTTCTCTGGGTATATGCCCAGAAGTGGGATTGCTGGATCAGATGGTAATTCTATTTCTAGATTTTTTAAGGAAACTCCATACTGTTCTCCATAGTGACTGTATCAATTTACATTCCCACCAATAGTGGAAGAGGGCTCCTTTTGTCCACACCCTCCCCAGAATTGGTTGTTTGTAGATTTTCTGATGATGCCGATTCTAACAGGTGTGAGGTGATACCTCATTGTAGTTTTGATTTGCATTTCTCTAATAATTAGTGCTGTTGAGCAGCTTTTCATGTGTGTCTTGGCCATCTCTGTGTCTCCTTTGAAGAAACGTCTCTTTAGATCTGCCCATTTTTTTGGGGTTTTTTGTTTTTTTAATATTAAGCTGCATGAGCTCTTTATATATATTGGAGATTAAACCTCTGTCCATTGATTCATCTGCAACGATTTTCGCCCATTCTGAGGGATGCCTTTTTCCATTCCCGTGTTTTTTAACAAAAAAGGAAAGAAAGGAAAAGAAGCAGAACACTAATGTGCGTAAAATATGCCTTTTGAAACGGTCGTTTTGAAATATGGACGTCCTTTGAATTTTTTGGTCGATATGTGACCCCAGGATTTGTTTTCAGGGCAGGTGTCATTTACAGGCCTGCAATGATTTTGAATATCAACTGACCATTAGCGTTGGGATTAAAGCTGCTGTTGTGTGAAACGGCCACAAGGTGGCAGCAGTTCACCCTTACCAAATCTGGTTACTAGGGCAAGAGAGCCTCAGTGGAAGTGGTGTTCTAGATTGGAGTTTAGAATGGAATGTGCCAGGAGAAAGCCCCTCACGTTTGTCTCACTACTTCTTGTTCGTGTTTTTAATTTAATTTTTTATTTTTTATTACAGCAAGTTTGATTACAATGTTTGGCTTGTTGTAGGTGTGGAAGATGTGGTTCTTTTACACATATAGACATGTCTGTTCTTCCTGGGATCCTTTTCCCATGTATGTTATGACAGAATATTGAGTAGTCCTCTCTTGGTATTCTGTAGGTCTTTGGTGATTATATATGTCACCTGTGTTTGTATATGTCTGTTAACCCCGATATCGTAATGAAACCAATCCTCACACCTTTCCATTGGTGAACCATAAGTTTGTTTAATGAATCTGTGATTGCCCTTCTCCGTGGAAATATCTGCCCTGGTATCCATTTTTAGGTAACACCTATAAGTGATATGATATGATATGTGTCTTCCACTTTCTGACTTACTACAAGTCACGTGATTACTTCTAGACTCATCTACGGTGCTGCAAATGGCATTGTGTCCTTTTTTCCCTTGGCTTCTCCTCTGCTTTAGCGGGGTCCATTTTCAACAATGTGATTCCCTGAGGGTTGTGGATTAGCTGACCTGGGCAGCCTTACCCTGCCAGCCCGCCCTCCCCAGGTGTGCCTCATTGAGGTCAATATAAACAGCGCTCCAGGCAGCAATAGCCCCTGAAGCTGTGCCTGACTCCATATTCTCTGCCCCGTCAGCAGACTCGGGGCTGTGCTGGTGGGAGGGAGTGAGGGGCCACAGCTTTGTTGTTGGCCCGGTGTGAGTGGGGTTCTGCTGGCCTTTCTGCAGGAGTTGCCAGGCTGCCGCCTGCAAAGAAGAGGTTGTGTCACCCATACCTTCCGCTGGAATTTCTCTCCGGACAGAGGTGAGGAAGGAAAAAAGCAGTGGGGGCCGGGACAGGAGGGGTATCTCAGGCAGGGCAATGGAAAGCTTCTGGAAAAGCGCCCGGGGACAGGACCACCCTGGCTGGCCTGCAGGCACCAAGTTGGCCTGCGTGCTGTCGCTGGTGTGGCTCCACGGTCCTTCCTCTAGGCTTTCAAGCCCTTGTACATATTTAGGTGTTTTACCTGGAAAGGGTGGGAACAGTTCAGCAGCAGCTGCCCAGGGGCTCAGCTCACATTTACTCACAGATGCCTCGGCACGGTCCCCAAACTTTGCAATGAGGTCGCTCCTTGCTTGGGGGGTGGGTTGATGGCTGTATGGGAGATGCTTCCCCACCTCTGACCAATTTCATAATTGTTTACCACTGGAGCAAGTGCCCTGATAGGGTTTTCCTCTGTATAACTCGTGGGTTCAGGTTTTTTTTTCTTTTATGGTTCAAGTTAGATTTTATTCCTCTTTTATGTATTTATAGATATAAGCATGGAAATAATTCATTCCTATAAATACATCTGTGTGACGGGAAGAACTTTTTTCTGTTTTAAATTTTATTTTTTAAAATTTTGAAATTTAATTTTATTTATTTTTTTTATACAGCACATTATTATTAGTTATGTATTTTATGCATATACATGTACACAGGTCAATCCCAAACTCCCAACTCATCCCACCACCACCACCCCATGGCTTCCCACACTTGGTGTCCATAGGTTTGTTCTCTACCTCTGTGTCTCTATTTCTTCCCTGCAAACCAGTTCATCTGTACCATTTTTAGGCTCCACATATATGCATTAATATACAATATTTGTTTTCCTCTTTCTGAATTACTTCATTCTGTATGACAGTCTCTCGATCCATCGATGTCTCTACAAATGACCCAGTTTCATTCCTTTTTATGGCCGAGTAATATTCCATTTCATATATGTACCACATCTTTATCCATTCATCTGTCTGTGGGCATTTAGGTTGCTTCCATTACCTGGCTATTGTAAATAGTGCTGCAATGAACATTGTGGTGAATGTGCCTTTTTGATTTACGGTTTTCTCTGGGTATATGCCCAGAAGTGGGATTGCTGGATCAGATGGTAATTCTTTTAGTTTTTTTAAGGAAACTCCATACTGTTCTCCATAGTGACTGTATCAATTTACATTCCCACCAATTGTGGAAGAGGGCTCCTTTTGTCCACACCCTCCCCAGAATTGGTTGTTTGTAGATTTTCTGATGATGCCGATTCTTACAGGTGTGAGATGAAACCTCATTGTAGTTTTGATTTGTATTTCTCTAATAATTAGTGCTGTTGAGCAGCTTTTCATGTGCGTCTTAGCCATCTCTGTGTCTCCTTTGAAGAAACGTCTCTTTAGATCTTCTGCCCATTTTTTTGGGGTTGTTTGTTTTTTTAATATTAAGCTGCATGAGCTGTTTATATATATTGGAGATTAAACCTCTGTCCATTGATTCGTCTGCAACGATTTTCGCCCATTCTGAGGGATGCTTTTTTCCATTCCCGCTTTTTTTAACAAAAAAAGGAAAGAAAGGAAAAGAAGCAGAACACTAATGTGCGTAAAATATGCCTTTTGAAACGGTCGTTTTGAAATATGGACGTCCTTTGAATATTTAGGTCGATATGTGACCCCAGGATTTGTTTTCAGGGCAGGTGTCATTTACAGGCCTGCAATGATTTTGAATATCAACTGACCATTAGCGTTGGGATTAAAGCTGCTGTTGTGTTAAACGGCCACAAGGTGGCAGCAGTTCACCCTTACCAAATCTGGTTACTAGGGCAAGAGAGCCTCAGTGGAAGTGGTGTTCTAGATTGGAGTTTAGAATGGAATGTGCCAGGAGAAAGCCCCTCACGTTTGTCTCACTACTTCTTGTTCGTGGTTTTAATTTAATTTTTATTTTTTATTACAGCAAGTTTGATTACAATGTTTGGCTTGTTGTAGGTGTGGAAGATGTGGTTCTTTTACACATATAGACATGTCTGTTCTTCCTGGGACCCTTTTCCCATGTACGTTATGAGAGAATGTTGAGTAGTCCTCTCTTGGTATTCTGTAGGTCTTTGGTGATTATATATGTCACCTGTGTTTGTATATGTCTGTTAACCCCGATATCGTAATGAAACCAATTCTCACAACTTTCCATTGGTGAACCATAAGTTTGTTTAATGAATCTGTGATTGCCCTTCTCCGTGGAAATATCTGCCCTGGGATCCATTTTTAGGTAACACCTATAAGTGATATGATATGATATGTGTCTTCCACTTTCTGCTTACTACAAGTCACGTGATTACTTCTAGACTCATCTACGGTGCTGCAAATGGCATTGTGTCCTTTTTTCCCTTGGCTTCTCTTCTGCCTTAGCGGGGTCCATTTTCAACAATGTGATTACCTGAGGGTTGTGGATTAGCTGACCTGGGCAGCCTTACCCTGCCGGCCCGCCCTCCCCAGGTGTGCCTCGTTGAGGTCAATATAAACAGCGCTTCAGGCAGCAATAGCCCCTGAAGCTGTGCCTGACTCCATATTCTCTGCCCCGTCAGCAGTCTCGGGGCTGTGCTGCTGGGAGGGAGTGAGGGGCCACAGCTTTGTTGGTGGCCCGGTGTGATTGGGGTTCTGCTGGCCTTTCTGCAGGAGTTGCCAGGCTGCCGCCTGCAAAGAAGAGGTTGTGTCACCCATACCTTCCGCTGGAATTTCTCTCCGGACAGAGGTGAGGAAGGAAAAAAGCAGTGGGGGCCGGGACAGGAGGGGTATCTCAGGCAGGGCAATGGAAAGCTTCTGGAAGAGCGCCCGGGGACAGGACCACCCTGGCTGGCCTGCAGGCACCAAGTTGGCCTGCGTGCTGTCGCTGGTGTGGCTCCACGGTCCTTCCACTAGGCTTTCAAGCCCTTGTACATATTCAGGTGTTTTACCTGGAAAGGGTGGGAACAGTTCAGCAGCAGCTGGCCTGGGGCTCAGCTCACGTTTACTCACAGATGCCTCGGCACTGTCCCCAAACTTTGCAATGAGGTCGCTCCTTGCGTGGGGGGTGGGTTGATGGCTGTATGGGAGATGCTTCCCCACCTCTGACCAATTTCATAATTGTTTACCACTGGAGCAAGTGCCCTGATAGGGTTTTCCTCTGTATAACTCGTGGGTTCAGGTTTTTTTTTCTTTTATGGTTCAAGTTAGATTTTATTCCTCTTTTATGTATTTATAGATATAAGCATGGAAATAATTCATTCCTATAAATACATCTGTGTGACGGGAAGAACTTTTTTCTCTTTTATTTTTAAATTTTATTTTTTAAAATTTTGAAATTTAATTTTATTTATTTTTTTATACAGCACATTATTATTAGTTATGTATTTTATGCATATACATGTACACAGGTCAATCCCAAACTCCCAACTCATCCCACCACCACCACCCCATGGCTTCCCACACTTGGTGTCCATAGGTTTGTTCTCTACCTCTGTGTCTCTATTTCTTCCCTGCAAACCAGTTCATCTGTACCATTTTTAGGCTCCACATATATGCATTAATATACAATATTTGTTTTCCTCTTTCTGAATTACTTCATTCTGTATGACAGTCTCTCGATCCATCGATGTCTCTACAAATGACCCAGTTTCATTCCTTTATATGGCCGAGTAATATTCCATTTCATATATGTACCACATCTTTATCCATGCATCTGTCTGTGGGCATTTAGGTTGCTTCCATTACCTGGCTATTGTAAATAGTGCTGCAATGAACATTGTGGTGAATGTGCCTTTTTGATTTACGGTTTTCTCTGGGTATATGCCCAGAAGTGGGATTGCTGGATCAGATGGTAATTCTATTTTTAGTTTTTTTAAGGAAACTCCATACTGTTCTCCATAGTGACTGTATCAATTTACATTCCCACCAATTGTGGAAGAGGGCTCCTTTTGTCCACACCCTCCCCAGAATTGGTTGTTTGTAGATTTTCTGATGATGCCGATTCTTACAGGTGTGAGGTGAAACCTCATTGTAGTTTTGATTTGTATTTCTCTAATAATTAGTGCTGTTGAGCAGCTTTTCATGTGCGTCTTAGCCATCTCTGTGTCTCCTTTGAAGAAACGTCTCTTTAGATCTTCTGCCCATTTTTTTGGGGTTTTTTGTTTTTTTAATATTAAGCTGCATGAGCTGTTTATATATATTGGAGATTAAACCTCTGTCCATTGATTCGTCTGCAACGATTTTCGCCCATTCTGAGGGATGCCTTTTTCCATTCCCGTGTTTTTTAACAAAAAAGGAAAGAAAGGAAAAGAAGCAGAACACTAATGTGCGTAAAATATGCCTTTTGAAACGGTCGTTTTGAAATATGGACGTCCTTTGAATTTTTTGGTCGATATGTGACCCCAGGATTTGTTTTCAGGGCAGGTGTCATTTACAGGCCTGCAATGATTTTGAATATCAACTGACCATTAGTGTTGGGATTAAAGCTGCTGTTGTGTGAAACGGCCACAAGGTGGCAGCAGTTCACCCTTGCCAAATCTGGTTACTAGGGCAAGAGAGCCTCAGTGGAAGTGGTGTTCTAGATTGGAGTTTAGAATGGAATGTGTCAGGAGAAAGCCCCTCACGTTTGTCTCACTACTTCTTGTTCGTGTTTTTAATTTAATTTTTTATTTTTTATTACAGCAAGTTTGATTACAATGTTTGGCTTGTTGTAGGTGTGGAAGATGTGGTTCTTTTACACATATACAGATGACTGTTTTTCCTGGGATGCTTTTCCCACGTACGTTATGACAGAATGTTGAGTAGTCCTCTCTTGGTATTCTGTAGGTCTTTGGTGATTATATATGTCACCTGTGTTTGTATATGTCTGTTAACCCCGATATCGTAATGAAACCAATCCTCACACCTTTCCATTGGTGAACCATAAGTCTGTTTAATGAATCTGTGATTGCCGTTCTCCGTGGAAATATCTGCCCTGGTATCCATTTTTAGGTAACACCTATAAGTGATATGATATGATATGTGTCTTCCACTTTCTGACTTACTACAAGTCACGTGATTACTTCTAGACTCATCTACGGTGCTGCAAATGGCATTGTGTCCTTTTTTCCCTTGGCTTCTCTTCTGCCTTAGCGGGGTCCATTTTCAACAATGTGATTGCCTGAGGGTTGTGGATTAGCTGACCTGGGCAGCCTTACCCTGCCAGCCCGCCCTCCCCACGTGTGCCTCATTGAGGTCAATATAAACAGCGCTCCAGGCAGCAATAGCCCCTGAAGATGTCCCTGACTCCATATTCTCTGCCCCGTCAGCAGTCTCGGGGCTGTGCTGGTGGGAGGGAGTGAGGGGCCACAGCTTTGTTGGTGGCCCGGTGTGAGTGGGGTTCTGCTGGCCTTTCTGCAGGAGTTGCCAGGCTGCCGCCTGCAAAGAAGAGGTTGTGTCACCCATACCTTCTGCTGGAATTTCTCTCCGGACCGAGGTGAGGAAGGAAAAAAGCAGTGGGGGCCGGGACAGGAGGGGTATCTCAGACAGGGCAATGGAAAGCTTCTGGAAGAGCGCCCGGGGACAGGACCACCCTGGCTGGCCTGCAGGCACCAAGTTGGCCTGCGTGCTGTCGCTGGTGTGGCTCCACGGTCCTTCCTCTAGACTTTCAAGCCCTTGTACATATTCAGGTGTTTTACCTGGAAAGGGTGGGAACAGTTCAGCAGCAGCTGGCCAGGGGCTCAGCTCACGTTTACTCACAGATGCCTCGGCACGGTCCCCAAACTTTGCAATGAGGTCGCTCCTTGCGTGGGGGGTGGGTTGATGGCTGTATGGGAGATGCTTCCCCACCTCTGACCAATTTCATAATTGTTTACCACTGGAGCAAGTGCCCTGATAGGGTTTTCCTCTGTATAACTCGTGGGTTCAGGTTTTTTTTTCTTTTATGGTTCAAGTTAGATTTTATTCCTCTTTTATGTATTTATAGATATAAGCATGGAAATAATTCATTCCTATAAATACATCTGTGTGACGGGAAGAACTTTTTTCTGTTTCATTTTTAAATTTTATTTTTTAAAATTTTGAAATTTAGTTTTATTTATTTTTTTTATACAGCACATTCTTATTAGTTATGTATTTTATGCATATACATGTACACAGTTCAATCCCAAACTCCCAACTCATCCCACCACCACCACCCCATGGCTTCCCACACTTGGTGTCCATAGGTTTGTTCTCTACCTCTGTGTCTCTATTTCTTCCCTGCAAACCAGTTCATCTGTACCATTTTTAGGCTCCACATATATGCATTAATATACAATATTTGTTTTCCTCTTTCTGAATTACTTCATTCTGTATGACAGTCTTTTGATCCATCGATGTCTCTACAAATGACCCAGTTTCATTCCTTTTTATGGCCGAGTAATATTCCATTTCATATATGTACCACATCTTTATCCATTCATCTGTCTGTGGGCATTTAGGTTGCTTCCATTACCTGGCTATTGTAAATAGTGCTGCAATGAACATTGTGGTGAATGTGCCTTTTTGATTTACGGTTTTCTCTGGGTATATGCCCAGAAGTGGGATTGCTGGATCAGATGGTAATTCTATTTTTAGTTTTTTTAAGGAAACTCCATACTGTTCTCCATAGTGACTGTATCAATTTACATTCCCACCAATTGTGGAAGAGGGCTCCTTTTGTCCACAGCCTCCCAAGAATTGGTGGTTTGTAGATTTTCTGATGATGCCGATTCTTACAGGTGTGAGGTGAAACCTCATTGTAGTTTTGATTTGTATTTCTCTAATAATTAGTGCTGTTGAGCAGCTTTTCATGTGCGTCTTAGCCATCTCTGTGTCTCCTTTGAAGAAACGTCTCTTTAGATCTTCTGCCCATTTTTTTGGGTTGTTTGTTTTTTTAATATTAAGCTGCATGAGCTGTTTATATATATTGGAGATTAAACCTCTGTCCATTGATTCGTCTGCAAAGATTTTCGCCCATTCTGAGGGATGCTTTTTTCCATTCCCGCTTTTTTTAACAAAAAAAGGAAAGAAAGGAAAAGAAGCAGAACACTAATGTGCGTAAAATATGCCTTTTGAAACGGTCGTTTTGAAATATGCACGTCCTTTGAATATTTAGGTCGATATGTGACCCCAGGATTTGTTTTCAGGGCAGGTGTCATTTACAGGCCTGCAATGATTTTGAATATCAACTGACCATTAGCGTTGGGATTAAAGCTGCTGTTGTGTGAAACGGCCACAAGGTGGCAGCAGTTCACCCTTACCAAATCTGGTTACTAGGGCAAGAGAGCCTCAGTGGAAGTGGTGTTCTAGATTGGAGTTTAGAATGGAATGTGCCAGGAGAAAGCCCCTCACGTTTGTCTCACTACTTCTTGTTCGTGTTTTTAATTTAATTTTTTATTTTTTATTACAGCAAGTTTGATTACAATGTTTGGCTTGTTGTAGGTGTGGAAGATGTGGTTCTTTTACACATATAGACATGTCTGTTCTTCCTGGGACCATTTTCCCATGTATGTTATGACAGAATATTGAGTAGTCCTCTCTTGGTATTCTGTAGGTCTTTGGTGATTATATATGTCACCTGTGTTTGTATATGTCTGTTAACCCCGATATCGTAATGAAACCAATCCTCACACCTTTCCATTGGTGAACCATAAGTCTGTTTAATGAATCTGTGATTGCCCTTCTCCGTGGAAATATCTGCCCTGGGATCCATTTTTAGGTAACACCTATAAGTGATATGATATGATATGTGTCTTCCACTTTCTGCTTACTACAAGTCACGTGATTACTTCTAGACTCATCTACGGTGCTGCAAATGGCATTGTGTCCTTTTTTCCCTTGGCTTCTCTTCTGCCTTAGCGGGGTCCATTTTCAACAATGTGATTCCCTGAGGGTTGTGGATTAGCTGACCTGGGCAGCCTTACCCTGCCGGCCCGCCCTCCCCAGGTGTGCCTCGTTGAGGTCAATATAAACAGCGCTCCAGGCAGCAATAGCCCTTGAAGCTGTGCCTGACTCCATATTCTCTGCCCCATCAGCAGTCTCGGGGCTGTGTTGGTGGAAGGGTTTGAGAGGCCACAGCTTTGAGGGTGGCCCGGTGTGAGTGGGGTTCTGCTGGCCTTTCTGCAGGAGTTGCCTGGCTGCCGCCTGTAAAGAAGAGGTTGTGTCACACATGCCTTCCGCTGGAATTTCTCTCCGGACAGAGGTGAGGAAGGAAAAAAGCAGTGGGGGCCGGGACAGGAGGGGTATCTCAGGCAGGGCAATGGAAAGCTTCTGGAAGAGCGCCCAGGGCCAGGACCACCCTGGCTGGCCTGCAGGCAACAAGTTGGCCTGCGTGCTGTCGCTGGTGTGGCTCCACGGTCCTTCCTCTAGGCTTTCAAGCCCTTGTACATATTCAGGTGTTTTACCTGGAAAGGGTGGGAACAGTTCAGCAGCAGCTGGACAGGGGCTCAGCTCACGTTTACTCACAGATGCCTCGGCACGGTCCCCAAACTTTGCAATGAGGTCGCTCCTTGCGTGGGGGGTGGGTTGATGGCTGTATGGGAGATGCTTCCCCACCTCTGACCAATTTCATAATTGTTTACCACTGGAGCAAGTGCCCTGATAGGGTTTTCCTCTGTATAACTCGTGGGTTCAGGTTTTTTTTTCTTTTATGGTTCAAGTTAGATTTTATTCCTCTTTTATGTATTTATAGATATAAGCATGGAAATAATTCATTCCTATAAATACATCTGTGTGACGGGAAGAACTTTTTTCTGTTTCATTTTTAAATTTTATTTTTTAAAATTTTGAAATTTAGTTTTATTTATTTTTTTTATACAGCACATTATTATTAGTTATGTATTTTATGCATATACATGTGCACAGGTCAATCCCAAACTCCCAACTCATCCCACCACCACCACCCCATGGCTTCCCACACTTGGTGTCCATACGTTTGTTCTCTACCTCTGTGTCTCTATTTCTTCCCTGCAAACCAGTTCATCTGTACCATTTTTAGGCTCCACATATATGCATTAATATACAATATTTGTTTTCCTCTTTCTGACTTACTTCATTCTGTATGACAGTCTCTCGATCCATCGATGTCTCTACAAATGACCCAGTTTCATTCCTTTTAATGGCCGAGTAATATTCCATTTTATATATTTACCACATCTTTATCCATTCATCTGTCTGTGGGCATTTAGTTTGCTTCCATTACCTGGCTATTGTAAATAGTGCTGCAACGAACATTGTGGTGAATGTGCCTTTTTGAAATAAGGTTTTCTCTGGGTATATGCCCAGAAGTGGGATTGCTGGATCAGATGGTAATTCTATTTCTAGTTTTTTTAAGGAAACTCCATACTGTTCTCCATAGTGACTGTATCAATTTACATTCCCACCAATAGTGGAAGAGGGCTCCTTTTGTCCACAACCTCCCCAGAATTGGTTGTTTGTAGATTTTCTGATGATGCCGATTCTAACAGGTGTGAGGTGAAATCTCATTGTAGTTTTGATTTGCATTTCTCTGATAATTAGTGCTGTTGAGCAGCTTTTCATGTGCGTCTTGGCCATCTCTGTGTCTCCTTTGAATAAACGTCTCTTTAGATCTTCTGCCCATTTTTTTGGGTTGTTTGTTTTTTTAATATTAAGCTGCATGAGCTGTTTATATATATTGGAGATTAAACCTCTGTCCATTGATTCGTCTGCAACGATTTTCGCCCATTCTGAGGGATGCCTTTTTCCATTCCCGTGTTTTTTAACAAAAAAGGAAATAAAGGAAAAGAAGCAGAACACTAATGTGCCTAAAATATGCCTTTTGAAACGGTCGTTTTGACATATGGACGTCCTTTGAATTTTTTGGTCGATATGTGACCCCAGGATTTGTTTTCAGGGCAGGTGTCATTTACAGGCCTGCAATGATTTTGAATATCAACTGACCATTAGCGTTGGGATTAAAGCTGCTGTTGTGTGAAACGGCCACAAGGTGGCAGCAGTTCACCCTTACCAAATCTGGTTACTAGGGCAAGAGAGCCTCAGTGGAAGTGGTGTTCTAGATTGGAGTTTAGAATGGAATGTGCCAGGAGAAAGCCCCTCACGTTTGTCTCACTACTTCTTGTTCGTGTTTTTAATTTAATTTTTTATTTTTTATTACAGCAAGTTTGATTACAATGTTTGGCTTGTTGTAGGTGTGGAAGATGTGGTTCTTTTACACATATAGACATGTCTGTTCTTCCTGGGACCATTTTCCCATGTATGTTATGACAGAATATTGAGTAGTCCTCTCTTGGTATTCTGTAGGTCTTTGGTGATTATATATGTCACCTGTGTTTGTATATGTCTGTTAACCCCGATATCGTAATGAAACCAATCCTCACACCTTTCCATTGGAGAACCATAAGTCTGTTTAATGAATCTGTGATTGCCGTTCTCCGTGGAAATATCTGCCCTGGTATCCATTTTTAGGTAACACCTATAAGTGATATGATATGATATGTGTCTTCCACTTTCTGACTTACTACAAGTCACGTGATTACTTCTAGACTCATCTACGGTGCTGCAAATGGCATTGTGTCCTTTTTTCCCTTGGCTTCTCTTCTGCCTTAGCGGGGTCCATTTTCAACAATGTGATTCCCTGAGGGTTGTGGATTAGCTGACCTGGGCAGCCTTACCCTGCCGGCCCGCCCTCCCCAGGTGTGCCTCATTGAGGTCAATATAAACAGCGCTCCAGGCAGCAATAGCCCTTGAAGCTGTGCCTGACTCCATATTCTCTGCCCCGTCAGCAGTCTCGGGGCTGTGCTGGTGGGAGGGAATGAGGGGCCACAGCTTTGTTGGTGGCCCGGTGTGAGTGGGGTTCTGCTGGCCTTTCTGCAGGAGTTGCCAGGCTGCCGCCTGCAAAGAAGAGGTTGTGTCACCCATACCTTCCGCTGGAATTTCTCTCCGGACCGAGGTGAGGAAGGAAAAAAGCAGTGGGGGCCGGGACAGGAGGGGTATCTCAGGCAGGGCAATGGAAAGCTTCTGGAAGAGCGCCCGGGGACAGGACCACCCTGGCTGGCCTGCAGGCACCAAGTTGGCCTGCGTGCTGTCGCTGGTGTGGCTCCACGGTCCTTCCTCTAGGCTTTCAAGCCCTTGTACATATTCAGGTGTTTTACCTGGAAAGGGTGGGAACAGTTCAGCAGCAGCTGGACAGGGGCTCAGCTCACGTTTACTCACATATGCCTCGGCATGGTCCCCAAACTTTGCAATGAGGTCGCTCCTTGCGTGGGGGGTGGTTTGATGGCTGTATGGGAGATGCTTCCCCACCTCTGACCAATTTCATAATTGTTTACCACTGGAGCAAGTGCCCTGATAGGGTTTTCCTCTGTATAACTCGTGGGTTCAGGTTTTTTTTTTCTTTTATGGTTCAAGTTAGATTTTATTCCTCTTTTATGTATTTATAGATATAAGCATGGAAATAATTCATTCCTATAAATACATCTGTGTGACGGGAAGAACTTTTTTCTGTTTCATTTTTAAATTTTATTTTTTAAAATTTTGAAATTTAATTTTATTTATTTTTTTTATACAGCACATTATTATTAGTTAAGTATTTTATGCATATACATGTACACAGGTCAATCCCAAACTCCCAACTCATCCCACCACCACCACCCCATGGCTTCCCACACTTGGTGTCCATACGTTTGTTCTCTACCTCTGTGTCTCTATTTCTTCCCTGCAAACCAGTTCATCTGTACCATTTTTAGGCTCCACATATATGCATTAATACACAATATTTGTTTTCCTCTTTCTGACTTACTTCATTCTGTATGACAGTCTCTCGATCCATCGATGTCTCTACAAATGACCCAGTTTCATTCCTTTTTATGGCCGAGTAATATTCCATTTCATATATGTACCACATCTTTATCCATTCATCTGTCTGTGGGCATTTAGTTTGCTTCCATTACCTGGCTATTGTAAATAGTGCTGCAACGAACATTGTGGTGAATGTGCCTTTTTGAAATACGGTTTTCTCTGGGTATATGCCCAGAAGTGGGATTGCTGGATCAGATGGTAATTCTATTTCTAGTTTTTTTAAGGAAACTCCATACTGTTCTCCATAGTGACTGTATCAATTTACATTCCCACCAATAGTGGAAGAGGGCTCCTTTTGTCCACACCCTCCCCAGAATTGGTTGTTTGTAGATTTTCTGATGATGCCGATTCTAACAGGTGTGAGGTGAAATCTCATTGTAGTTTTGATTTGCATTTCTCTGATAATTAGTGCTGTTGAGCAGCTTTTCATGTGCGTCTTGGCCATCTCTGTGTCTCCTTTGAAGAAACGTCTCTTTAGATCTTCTGCCCATTTTTTTGGGGTTGTTTGTTTTTTTAATATTAAGCTACATGAGCTGTTTATATATATTGGAGATTAAACCTCTGTCCATTGATTCGTCTGCAACGATTTTCGCCCATTCTGAGGGATGCCTTTTTCCATTCCCGTGTTTTTTAACAAAAAAGGAAATAAAGGAAAAGAAGCAGAACACTAATGTGCCTAAAATATGCCTTTTGAAACGGTCGTTTTGACGTATGGACGTCCTTTGAATTTTTTGGTCGATATGTGACCCCAGGATTTTTTTTCAGGGCAGGTGTCATTTACAGGCCTGCAATGATTTTGAATATCAACTGACCATTAGTGTTGGGATTAAAGCTGCTGTTGTGTGAAACGGCCACAAGGTGGCAGCAGTTCACCCTTGCCAAATCTGGTTACTAGGGCAAGAGAGCCTCAGTGGAAGTGGTGTTCTAGATTGGAGTTTAGAATGGAATGTGTCAGGAGAAAGCCCCTCACGTTTGTCTCACTACTTCTTGTTCGTGTTTTTAATTTAATTTTTTATTTTTTATTACAGCAAGTTTGATTACAATGTTTGGCTTGTTGTAGGTGTGGAAGATGTGGTTCTTTTACACATATACAGATGACTGTTTTTCCTGGGATCCTTTTCCCACGTACGTTATGACAGAATGTTGAGTAGTCCTCTCTTGGTATTCTGTAGGTCTTTGGTGATTATATATGTCACCTGTGTTTGTATATGTCTGTTAACCCCGATATCGTAATGAAACCAATCCTCACACCTTTCCATTGGTGAACCATAAGTCTGTTTAATGAATCTGTGATTGCCGTTCTCCGTGGAAATATCTGCCCTGGTATCCATTTTTAGGTAACACCTATAAGTGATATGATATGATATGTGTCTTCCACTTTCTGACTTACTACAAGTCACGTGATTACTTCTAGACTCATCTACGGTGCTGCAAATGGCATTGTGTCCTTTTTTCCCTTGGCTTCTCTTCTGCTTTAGCGGGGTCCATTTTCAACAATGTGATTGCCTGAGGGTTGTGGATTAGCTGACCTGGGCAGCCTTACCCTGCCAGCCCGCCCTCCCCAGGTGTGCCTCATTGAGGTCAATATAAACAGCGCTCCAGGCAGCAATAGCCCCTGAAGATGTCCCTGACTCCATATTCTCTGCCCCGTCAGCAGTCTCGGGGCTGTGCTGGTGGGAGGGAGTGAGGGGCCACAGCTTTGTTGGTGGCCCGGTGTGAGTGGGGTTCTGCTGGCCTTTCTGCAGGAGTTGCCAGGCTGCCGCCTGCAAAGAAGAGGTTGTGTCACCCATACCTTCTGCTGGAATTTCTCTCCGGACCGAGGTGAGGAAGGAAAAAAGCAGTGGGGGCCGGGACAGGAGGGGTATCTCAGGCAGGGCAATGGAAAGCTTCTGGAAGAGCGCCCGGGGACAGGACCACCCTGGCTGGCCTGCAGGCACCAAGTTGGCCTGCGTGCTGTCGCTGGTGTGGCTCCACGGTCCTTCCTCTAGACTTTCAAGCCCTTGTACATATTCAGGTGTTTTACCTGGAAAGGGTGGGAACAGTTCAGCAGCAGCTGGCCAGGGGCTCAGCTCACGTTTACTCACAGATGCCTCGGCACGGTCCCCAAACTTTGCAATGAGGTCGCTCCTTGCGTGGGGGGTGGGTTGATGGCTGTATGGGAGATGCTTCCCCACCTCTGACCAATTTCATAATTGTTTACCACTGGAGCAAGTGCCCTGATAGGGTTTTCCTCTGTATAACTCGTGGGTTCAGGTTTTTTTTTCTTTTATGGTTCAAGTTAGATTTTATTCCTCTTTTATGTATTTATAGATATAAGCATGGAAATAATTCATTCCTATAAATACATCTGTGTGACGGGAAGAACTTTTTTCTGTTTCATTTTTAAATTTTATTTTTTAAAATTTTGAAATTTAGTTTTATTTATTTTTTTTATACAGCACATTCTTATTAGTTATGTATTTTATGCATATACATGTACACAGTTCAATCCCAAACTCCCAACTCATCCCACCACCACCACCCCATGGCTTCCCACACTTGGTGTCCATAGGTTTGTTCTCTACCTCTGTGTCTCTATTTCTTCCCTGCAAACCAGTTCATCTGTACCATTTTTAGGCTCCACATATATGCATTAATATAGAATATTTGTTTTCCTCTTTCTGAATTACTTCATTCTGTATGACAGTCTTTTGATCCATCGATGTCTCTACAAATGACCCAGTTTCATTCCTTTTTATGGCCGAGTAATATTCCATTTCATATATGTACCACATCTTTATCCATTCAACTGTCTGTGGGCATTTAGGTTGCTTCCATTACCTGGCTATTGTAAATAGTGCTGCAATGAACATTGTGGTGAATGTGCCTTTTTGATTTACGGTTTTCTCTGGGTATATGCCCAGAAGTGGGATTGCTGGATCAGATGGTAATTCTATTTTTAGTTTTTTTAAGGAAACTCCATACTGTTCTCCATAGTGACTGTATCAATTTACATTCCCACCAATTGTGGAAGAGGGCTCCTTTTGTCCACAGCCTCCCAAGAATTGGTGGTTTGTAGATTTTCTGATGATGCCGATTCTTACAGGTGTGAGGTGAAACCTCATTTTAGTTTTGATTTGTATTTCTCTAATAATTAGTGCTGTTGAGCAGCTTTTCATGTGCGTCTTAGCCATCTCTGTGTCTCCTTTGAAGAAACGTCTCTTTAGATCTTCTGCCCATTTTTTTGGGTTGTTTGTTTTTTTAATATTAAGCTGCATGAGCTGTTTATATATATTGGAGATTAAACCTCTGTCCATTGATTCGTCTGCAAAGATTTTCGCCCATTCTGAGGGATGCTTTTTTCCATTCCCGCTTTTTTTAACAAAAAAAGGAAAGAAAGGAAAAGAAGCAGAACACTAATGTGCGTAAAATATGCCTTTTGAAACGGTCGTTTTGAAATATGGACGTCCTTTGAATATTTAGGTCGATATGTGACCCCAGGATTTGTTTTCAGGGCAGGTGTCATTTACAGGCCTGCAATGATTTTGAATATCAACTGACCATTAGTGTTGGGATTAAAGCTGCTGTTGTGTGAAACGGCCACAAGGTGGCAGCAGTTCACCCTTGCCAAATCTGGTTACTAGGGCAAGAGAGCCTCAGTGGAAGTGGTGTTCTAGATTGGAGTTTAGAATGGAATGTGCCAGGAGAAAGCCCCTCACGTTTGTCTCACTACTTCTTGTTCGTGTTTTTAATTTAATTTTTTATTTTTTATTACAGCAAGTTTGATTACAATGTTTGGCTTGTTGTAGGTGTGGAAGATGTGGTTCTTTTACACATATAGACATGTCTGTTCTTCCTGGGACCATTTTCCCATGTATGTTATGACAGAATATTGAGTAGTCCTCTCTTGGTATTCTGTAGGGCTTTGGTGATTATATATGTCACCTGTGTTTGTATATGTCTGTTAACCCCGATATCGTAATGAAACCAATCCTCACACCTTTCCATTGGTGAACCATAAGTCTGTTTAATGAATCTGTGATTGCCCTTCTCCGTGGAAATATCTGCCCTGGGATCCATTTTTAGGTAACACCTATAAGTGATATGATATGATATGTGTCTTCCACTTTCTGCTTACTACAAGTCACGTGATTACTTCTAGACTCATCTACGGTGCTGCAAATGCATTGTGTCCTTTTTTCCCTTGGCTTCTCTTCTGCCTTAGCGGGGTCCATTTTCAACAATGTGATTCCCTGAGGGTTGTGGATTAGCTGACCTGGGCAGCCTTACCCTGCCGGCCCGCCCTCCCCAGGTGTGCCTTGTTGAGGTCAATATAAACAGCGCTCCAGGCAGCAATAGCCCTTGAAGCTGTGCCTGACTCCATATTCTCTGCCCCGTCAGCAGTCTCAGGGCTGTGTTGGTGGAAGGGGTTGAGAGGCCACAGCTTTGAGGGTGGCCCGGTGTGAGTGGGGTTCTGCTGGCCTTTCTGCAGGAGTTGCCTGGCTGCCGCCTGTAAAGAAGAGGTTGTGTCACACATGCCTTCCGCTGGAATTTCTCTCCGGACAGAGGTGAGGAAGGAAAAAAGCAGTGGGGGCCGGGACAGGAGGGGTATCTCAGGCAGGGCAATGGAAAGCTTCTGGAAGAGCGCCCAGGGCCAGGACCACCCTGGCTGGCCTGCAGGCACCAAGTTGGCCTGCGTGCTGTCGCTGGTGTGGCTCCACGGTCCTTCCTCTAGGCTTTCAAGCCCTTGTACATATTCAGGTGTTTTACCTGGAAAGGGTGGGAACAGTTCAGCAGCAGCTGGACAGGGGCTCAGCTCACGTTTACTCACAGATGCCTCGGCACGGTCCCCAAACTTTGCAATGAGGTCGCTCCTTGCGTGGGGTGTGGGTTGATGGCTGTATGGGAGATGCTTCCCCACCTCTGACCAATTTCATAATTGTTTACCACTGGAGCAAGTGCCCTGATAGGGTTTTCCTCTGTATAACTCGTGGGTTCAGGTTTTTTTTTCTTTTATGGTTCAAGTTAGATTTTATTCCTCTTTTATGTATTTATAGATATAAGCATGGAAATAATTCATTCCTATAAATACATCTGTGTGACGGGAAGAACTTTTTTCTGTTTCATTTTTAAATTTTATTTTTTAAAATTTTGAAATTTAGTTTTATTTATTTTTTTTATACAGCACATTATTATTAGTTATGTATTTTATGCATATACATGTACACAGTTCAATCCCAAACTCCCAACTCATCCCACCACCACCACCCCATGGCTTCCCACACTTGGTGTCCATAGGTTTGTTCTCTACCTCTGTGTCTCTATTTCTTCCCTGCAAACCAGTTCATCTGTACCATTTTTAGGCTCCACATATATGCATTAATATACAATATTTGTTTTCCTCTTTCTGAATTACTTCATTCTGTATGACAGTCTCTCGATCCATCGATGTCTCTACAAATGACCCAGTTTCATTCCTTTTTATGGCCGAGTAATATTCCATTTCATATATGTACCACATCTTTATCCATTCATCTGTCTGTGGGCATTTAGGTTGCTTCCATTACCTGGCTATTGTAAATAGTGCTGCAACGAACATTGTGGTGAATGTGCCTTTTTGATTTACGGTTTTCTCTGGGTATATGCCCAGAAGTGGGATTGCTGGATCAGATGGTAATTCTATTTTTAGTTTTTTTAAGGAAACTCCATACTGTTCTCCATAGTGACTGTATCAATTTACATTCCCACCAATTGTGGAAGAGGGCTCCTTTTGTCCACACCCTCCCCAGAATTGGTTGTTTGTAGATTTTCTGATGATGCCGATTCTTACAGGTGTGAGGTGAAACCTCATTGTAGTTTTGATTTGTATTTCTCTAATAATTAGTGCTGTTGAGCAGCTTTTCATGTGCGTCTTAGCCATCTCTGTGTCTCCTTTGAAGAAACGTCTCTTTAGATCTTCTGCCCATTTTTTTTGGGTTGTTTGTTTTTTTAATATTAAGCTGCATGAGCTGTTTATATATATTGGAGATTAAACCTCTGTCCATTGATTCGTCTGCAACGATTTTCGCCCATTCTGAGGGATGCCTTTTTCCATTCCCGTGTTTTTTAACAAAAAAGGAAATAAAGGAAAAGAAGCAGAACACTAATGTGCCTAAAATATGCCTTTTGAAACGGTCGTTTTGACATATGGACGTCCTTTGAATTTTTTGGTCGATATGTGACCCCAGGATTTGTTTTCAGGGCAGGTGTCATTTACAGGCCTGCAATGATTTTGAATATCAACTGACCATTAGCGTTGGGATTAAAGCTGCTGTTGTGTGAAACGGCCACAAGGTGGCAGCAGTTTACCCTTGCCAAATCTGGTTACTAGGGCAAGAGAGCCTCAGTGGAAGTGGTGTTCTAGATTGGAGTTTAGAATGGAATGTGTCAGGAGAAAGCCCCTCACGTTTGTCTCACTACTTCTTGTTCGTGTTTTTAATTTAATTTTTTATTTTTTATTACAGCAAGTTTGATTACAATGTTTGGCTTGTTGTAGGTGTGGAACATGTGGTTCTTTTTCACATATACAGATGTCTGTTCTTCCTGGGATACTTTTCCCATGTATGTTATGACAGAATATTGAGTAGTCCTCTCTTGGTATTCTGTAGGTCTTTGGTGATTATATATGTCACCTGTGTTTGTATATGTCTGTTAACCCCGATATCGTAATGAAACCAATCCTCACACCTTTCCATTGGTGAACCATAAGTCTGTTTAATGATTCTGTGATTGCCGTTCTCCGTGGAAATATCTGCCCTGGTATCCATTTTTAGGTAACACCTATAAGTGATATGATATGATATGTGTCTTTCACTTTCTGACTTACTACAAGTCACGTGATTACTTCTAGACTCATCTACGGTGCTGCAAATGGCATTGTGTCCTTTTTTCCCTTGGCTTCTCTTCTGCCTTAGCGGGGTCCATTTTCAACAATGTGATTCCCTGAGGGTTGTGGATTAGCTGACCTGGGCAGCCTTACCCTGCCGGCCCGCCCTCCCCAGGTGTGCCTCGTTGAGGTCAATATAAACAGCGCTCCAGGCAGCAATAGCCCCTGAAGCTGTGCCTGACTCCATATTCTCTGCCCCATCAGCAGTCTCGGGGCTGTGCTGGTGGGAGGGAGTGAGGGGCCACAGCTTTGTTGGTGGCCCGGTGTGAGTGGGGTTCTGCTGGCCTTTCTGCAGGAGTTGCCAGGCTGCCGCCTGCAAAGAAGAGGTTGTGTCACCCATACCTTCCGCTGGAATTTCACTCCGGACAGAGGTGAGGAAGGAAAAAAGCAGTGGGGGCCGGGACAGGAGGGGTATCTCAGGCAGGGCAATGGAAAGCTTCTGGAAGAGCGCCCGGGGACAGGACCACCCTGGCTGGCCTGCAGGCACCAAGTTGGCCTGCGTGCTGTCGCTGGTGTGGCTCCACGGTCCTTCCTCTAGGCTTTCAAGCCCTTGTACATATTCAGGTGTTTTACCTTGAAAGGGTGGGAACAGTTCAGCAGCAGCTGGCCAGGGGCACAGCTCACGTTTACTCACAGATGCCTCCGCACGGTCCCCAAACTTTGCAATGAGGTCGCTCCTTGCGTGGGGGGTGGGTTGATGGCTGTATGGGATATGCTTCCCCACCTCTGACCAATTTCATAATTGTTTACCGCTGGAGCAAGTGCCCTGATAGGGTTTTCCTCTGTATAACTCGTGGGTTCAGGTTTTTTTTTCTTTTATGGTTCAAGTTAGATTTTATTCCTCTTTTATGTATTTATAGATATAAGCATGGAAATAATTCATTCCTATAAATACATCTGTGTGACAGGAAGAACTTTTTTCTGTTTTATTTTTAAATTTTATTTTTTAAAATTTTGAAATTTAATTTTATTTATTTTTTTTATACAGCACATTATTATTAGTTATGTATTTTATGCATATACATGTACACAGGTCAATCCCAAACTCCCAACTCATCCCACCACCACCACCCCATGGCTTCCCACACTTGGTGTCCATAGGTTTGTTCTCTACCTCTGTGTCTCTATTTCTTCCCTGCAAACCAGTTCATCTGTACCATTTTTAGGCTCCACATATATGCATTAATATACAATATTTGTTTTCCTCTTTCTGACTTACTTCATTCTGTATGACAGTCTCTCGATCCATCGATGTCTCTACAAATGACCCAGTTTCATTCCTTTTTATGGCCGAGTAATATTCCAGTTCATATATGTACCACATCTTTATCCATTCATCTGTCTGTGGGCATTTAGGTTGCTTCCATTACCTGGCTATTGTAAATAGTGCTGCAATGAACATTGTGGTGAATGTGCCTTTTTGATTTACGGTTTTCTCTGGGTATATGCCCAGAAGTGGGATTGCTGGATCAGATGGTAATTCTATTTTTAGTTTTTTTAAGGAAACTCCATACTGTTCTCCATAGTGACTGTATCAATTTACATTCCCACCAATTGTGGAAGAGGGCTCCTTTTGTCCACACCCTCCCCAGAATTGGTTGTTTGTAGATTTTCTGATGATGCCGATTCTTACAGGTGTGAGGTGAAACCTCATTGTAGTTTTGATTTGTATTTCTCTAATAATTAGTGCTGTTGAGCAGCTTTTCATGTGCGTCTTAGCCATCTCTGTGTCTCCTTTGAAGAAACGTCTCTTTAGATCTTCTGCCCATTTTTTTGGGTTGTTTGTTTTTTTAATATTAAGCTGCATGAGCTGTTTATATATATTGGAGATTAAACCTCTGTCCATTGATTCGTCTGCAACGATTTTCGCCCATTCTGAGGGATGCTTTTTTCCATTCCCGCTTTTTTTAACAAAAAAAGGAAAGAAAGGAAAAGAAGCAGAACACTAATGTGCGTAAAATATGCCTTTTGAAACGGTCGTTTTGAAATATGGACGTCCTTTGAATATTTAGGTCGATATGTGACCCCAGGATTTGTTTTCAGGGCAGGTGTCATTTACAGGCCTGCAATGATTTTGAATATCAACTGACCATTAGCGTTGGGATTAAAGCTGCTGTTGTGTGAAACGGCCACAAGGTGGCAGCAGTTCACCCTTACCAAATCTGGTTACTAGGGCAAGAGAGCCTCAGTGGAAGTGGTGTTCTAGATTGGAGTTTAGAATGGAATGTGCCAGGAGAAAGCCCCTCACGTTTGTCTCACTACTTCTTGTTCGTGTTTTTAATTTAATTTTTTATTTTTTATTACAGAAAGTTTGATTACAATGTTTGGCTTGTTGTAGGTGTGGAAGATGTGGTTCTTTTACACATATAGACATGTCTGTTCTTCCTGGGACCCTTTTCCCATGTACGTTATGACAGAATGTTGAGTAGTCCTCTCTTGGTATTCTGTAGGTCTTTGGTGATTATATATGTCACCTGTGTTTGTATATGTCTGTTAACCCCGATATCGTAATGAAACCAATTCTCACAACTTTCCATTGGTGAACCATAAGTTTGTTTAATGAATCTGTGATTGCCCTTCTCCGTGGAAATATCTGCCCTGGGATCCATTTTTAGGTAACACCTATAAGTGATATGATATGATATGTGTCTTCCACTTTCTGCTTACTACAAGTCACGTGATTACTTCTAGACTCATCTACGGTGCTGCAAATGGCATTGTGTCCTTTTTTCCCTTGGCTTCTCTTCTGCCTTAGCGGGGTCCATTTTCAACAATGTGATTCCCTGAGGGTTGTGGATTAGCTGACCTGGGCAGCCTTACCCTGCCGGCCCGCCCTCCCCAGGTGTGCCTCGTTGAGGTCAATATAAACAGCGCTCCAGGCAGCAATAGCCCTTGAAGCTGTGCCTGACTCCATATTCTCTGCCCCATCAGCAGTCTCGGGGCTGTGTTGGTGGAAGGGGGTGAGGGGCCACAGCTTTGCTGGTGGCCCGGTGTGAGTGGGGTTCTGCTGGCCTTTCTGCAGGAGTTGCCAGGCTGCCGCCTGTAAAGAAGAGGTTGTGTCACACATGCCTTCCGCTGGAATTTCTCTCCGGACAGAGGTGAGGAAGGAAAAAAGCAGTGGGGGCCGGGACAGGAGGGGTATCTCAGGCAGGGCAATGGAAAGCTTCTGGAAGAGCGCCCAGGGCCAAGACCACCCTGGCTGGCCTGCAGGCACCAAGTTGGCCTGCGTGCTGTCGCTGGTGTGGCTCCACGGTCCTTCCTCTAGGCTTTCAAGCCCTTGTACATATTCAGGTGTTTTACCTGGAAAGGGTGGGAACAGTTCAGCAGCAGCTGGACAGGGGCTCAGCTCACGTTTACTCACAGATGCCTCGGCACGGTCCCCAAACTTTGCAATGAGGTCGCTCCTTGCGTGGGGGGTGGGTTGATGGCTGTATGGGAGATGCTTCCCCACCTCTGACCAATTTCATAATTGTTTACCACTGGAGCAAGTGCCCTGATAGGGTTTTCCTCTGTATAACTCGTGGGTTCAGGGTTTTTTTTCTTTTATGGTTCAAGTTAGATTTTATTCCTCTTTTATGTATTTATAGATATAAGCATGGAAATAATTCATTCCTATAAATACATCTGTGTGACGGGAAGAACTTTTTTCTCTTTTATTTTTAAATTTTATTTTTTAAAATATTGAAATTTAATTTTATTTATTTTTTTATACAGCACATTATTATTAGTTATGTATTTTATGCATATACATGTACACAGGTCAATCCCAAACTCCCAACTCATCCCACCACCACCACCCCATGGCTTCCCACACTTGGTGTCCATAGGTTTGTTCTCTACCTCTGTGTCTCTATTTCTTCCCTGCAAACCAGTTCATCTGTACCATTTTTAGGCTCCACATATATGCATTAATATACAATATTTGTTTTCCTCTTTCTGACTTACTTCATTCTGTATGACAGTCTCTCGATCCATCGATGTCTCTACAAATGACCCAGTTTCATTCCTTTTAATGGCCGAGTAATATTCCATTTTATATATGTACCACATCTTTATCCATTCATCTGTCTGTGGGCATTTAGGTTGCTTCCATTACCTGGCTATTGTAAATAGTGCTGCAACGAACATTGTGGTGAATGAGCCTTTTTGAAATACGGTTTTCTCTGGGTATATGCCCAGAAGTGGGATTGCTGGATCAGATGGTAATTCTATTTCTATTTTTTTTAAGGAAACTCCATACTGTTCTCCATAGTGACTGTATCAATTTACATTCCAACCAATAGTGGAAGAGGGCTCCTTTTGTCCACAACCTCCCCAGAATTGGTGGTTTGTAGATTTTCTGATGATGCCGATTCTAACAGGTGTGAGGTGAAATCTCATTGTAGTTTTGATTTGCATTTCTCTGATAATTAGTGCTGTTGAGCAGCTTTTTATGTGCGTCTTGGCCATCTCTGTGTCTCCTTTGAAGAAACGTCTCTTTAGATCTTCTGCCCATTTTTTTTGGGTTGTTTGTTTTTTTAATATTAAGCTGCATGAGCTGTTTATATATATTGGAGATTAAACCTCTGTCCATTGATTCGTCTGCAACGATTTTCGCCCATTCTGAGGGATGCCTTTTTCCATTCCCGTGTTTTTTAACAAAAAAGGAAAGAAAGGAAAAGAAGCAGAACACTAATGTGCCTAAAATATGCCTTTTGAAACGGTCGTTTTGACATATGGACGTCCTTTGAATTTTTTGGTCGATATGTGACCCCAGGATTTGTTTTCAGGGCAGGTGTCATTTACAGGCCTGCAATGATTTTGAATATCAACTGACCATTAGCGTTGGGATTAAAGCTGCTGTTGTGTGAAACGGCCACAAGGTGGCAGCAGTTCACCCTTACCAAATCTGGTTACTAGGGCAAGAGAGCCTCAGTGGAAGTGGTGTTCTAGATTGGAGTTTAGAATGGAATGTGTCAGGAGAAAGCCCCTCACGTTTGTCTCACTACTTCTTGTTCGTGTTTTTAATTTAATTTTTTTATTTTTTATTACAGCAAGTTTGATTACAATGTTTGGCTTGTTGTAGGTGTGGAAGATGTGGTTCTTTTTCACATATACAGATGTCTGTTCTTCCTGGGATCCTTTTCCCATGTATGTTATGACAGAATATTGAGTAGTCCTCTCTTGGTATTCTGTAGGTCTTTGGTGATTATATATGTCACCTGTGTTTGTATATGTCTGTTAACCCCGATATCGTAATGAAACCAATCCTCACACCTCTCCATTGGTGAACCATAAGTTTGTTTAATGAATCTGTGATTGCCCTTCTCCGTGGAAATATCTGCCCTGGTATCCATTTTTAGGTAACACCTATAAGTGATATGATATGATATGTGTCTTTCACTTTCTGACTTACTACAAGTCACGTGATTACTTCTAGACTCATCTACAGTGCTGCAAATGGCATTGTGTCCTTTTTTCCCTTGGCTTCTCTTCTGCCTTAGTGGGGTCCATTTTCAACAATGTGATTCCCTGAGGGTTGTGGATTAGCTGACCTGGGCAGCCTTACCCTGCCGGCCCGCCCTCCCCAGGTGTGCCTCGTTAAGGTCAATATAAACAGCGCTCCAGGCAGCAATAGCCCCTGAAGCTGTGCCTGACTCCATATTCTCTGCCCCGTCAGCAGTCTCGGGGCTGTGCTGGTGGGAGGGAGTGAGGGGCCACAGCTTTGTGGGTGGCCCGTTGTGAGTGGGGTTCTGCTGGCCTTTCTGCAGGAGTTGCCAGGCTGCCGCCTGTAAAGTAGAGGTTGTGTCACCCATACCTTCCGCTGGAATTTCTCTCCGGACAGAGGTGAGGAAGGAAAAAAAGCAGTGGGGGCCGGGACAGGAGGGGTATCTCAGGCAGGGCAATGGAAATCTTCTGGAAGAGCGCCCGGGGACAGGACCACCCTGGCTGGCCTGCAGGCACCAAGTTGGCCTGCGTGCTGTCGCTGGTGTGGCTCCACGGTCCTTCCTCTAGGCTTTCAAGCCCTTGTAAATATTCAGGTGTTTTACCTGGAAAGGGTGGGAACAGTTCAGCAGCAGCTGGCCTGGGGCTCAGCTCACCTTTACTCACAGATGCCTCGGCACGGTCCCCCAGCTTTGCAATGAGGACGCTCCTTGCGTGGGGGGTGGGTTGCTGGCTGTATGGGAGATGATTCCCCATCTCTGACCAATTTCAGAATTGTTTACCACTGGAGCAAGTGCCCTGATAGGGTTTTCCTCTGTATAACTCGTGGGTTCAGGTTTTTTTTTTCTTTTATGGTTCAAGTTAGATTTTATTCCTCTTTTATGTATTTATAGATATAAGCATGGAAATAATTCATTCCTATAAATACATCAGTTTGACGGGAAGAACTTTTTTCTGTTTTATTTTTAAATTTTATTTTTTAAAATTTTGAAATTTAATTTTATTTATTTTTTTTATACAGCACGTTATTATTAGTTATGTATTTTATGCATATACATGTATACAGGTCAATCCCAAACTCCCAACTCATCCCACCACCACCACCCCATGGCTTCCCACACTTGGTGTCCATACGTTTGTTCTCTACCTCTGTGTCTCTATTTCTTCCCTGCAAACCAGTTCATCTGTACCATTTTTAGGCTCCACATATATGCGTTAATATACAATATTTGTTTTCCTCTTTCGAACTTACTTCATTCTGTATGACAGTCTCTCGATCCATCGATGTCTCTACAAATGACCCAGTTTCATTCCTTTTTATGGCCGAGTAATATTCCATTTCATATATGTACCACATCTTTATCCATTCATCTGTCTGTGGGCATTTAGGTTGCTTCCATTACCTGGCTATTGTAAATAGTGCTGCAATGAACATTGTGGTGAATGTGCCTTTTTGATTTACGGTTTTCTCTGGGTATATGCCCAGAAGTGGGATTGCTGGATCAGATGGTAATTCTATTTTTAGTTTTTTTAAGGAAACTCCATACTGTTCTCCATAGTGACTGTATCAATTTACATTCCCACCAATTGTGGAAGAGGGCTCCTTTTGTCCACAGCCTCCCAAGAATTGGTGGTTTGTAGATTTTCTGATGATGCCGATTCTTACAGGTGTGAGGTGAAACCTCATTGTAGTTTTGATTTGTATTTCTCTAATAATTAGTGCTCTTGTGCAGCTTTTCATGTGCGTCTTAGCCATCTCTGTGTCTCCTTTGAAGAAACGTCTCTTTAGATCTTCTGCCCATTTTTTTGGGTTGTTTGTTTTTTTAATATTAAGCTGCATGAGCTGTTTATATATATTGGAGATTAAACCTCTGTCCATTGATTCGTCTGCAAAGATTTTCGCCCATTCTGAGGGATGCTTTTTTCCATTCCCGCTTTTTTTAACAAAAAAAGGAAAGAAAGGAAAAGAAGCAGAACACTAATGTGCGTAAAATATGCCTTTTGAAACGGTCGTTTTGAAATATGGACGTCCTTTGAATATTTAGGTCGATATGTGACCCCAGGATTTGTTTTCAGGGCAGGTGTCATTTACAGGCCTGCAATGATTTTGAATATCAACTGACCATTAGCGTTGGGATTAAAGCTGCTGTTGTGTGAAACGGCCACAAGGTGGCAGCAGTTCACCCTTACCAAATCTGGTTACTAGGGCAAGAGAGCCTCAGTGGAAGTGGTGTTCTAGATTGGAGTTTAGAATGGAATGTGCCAGGAGAAAGTCCCTCACGTTTGTCTCACTACTTCTTGTTCGTGTTTTTAATTTAATTTTTTATTTTTTATTACAGCAAGTTTGATTACAATGTTTGGCTTGTTGTAGGTGTGGAAGATGTGGTTCTTTTACACATATAGACATGTCTGTTCTTCCTGGGACCATTTTCCCATGTATGTTATGACAGAATATTGAGTAGTCCTCTCTTGGTATTCTGTAGGTCTTTGGTGATTATATATGTCACCTGTGTTTGTATATGTCTGTTAACCCCGATATCGTAATGAAACCAATCCTCACACCTTTCCATTGGTGAACCATAAGTCTGTTTAATGAATCTGTGATTGCCCTTCTCCGTGGAAATATCTGCCCTGGGATCCATTTTTAGGTAACACCTATAAGTGATATGATATGATATGTGTCTTCCACTTTCTGCTTACTACAAGTCACGTGATTACTTCTAGACTCATCTACGGTGCTGCAAATGGCATTGTGTCCTTTTTTCCCTTGGCTTCTCTTCTGCCTTAGCGGGGTCCATTTTCAACAATGTGATTCCCTGAGGGTTGTGGATTAGCTGACCTGGGCAGCCTTACCCTGCCGGCCCGCCCTCCCCAGGTGTGCCTCGTTGAGGTCAATATAAACAGCGCTCCAGGCAGCAATAGCCCTTGAAGCTGTGCCTGACTCCATATTCTCTGCCCCATCAGCAGTCTCGGGGCTGTGTTGGTGGAAGGGGTTGAGAGGCCACAGCTTTGTTGGTGGCCCGGTGTGAGTGGGGTTCTGCTGGCCTTTCTGCAGGAGTTGCCTGGCTGCCGCCTGTAAAGAAGAGGTTGTGTCACACATGCCTTCCGCTGGAATTTCTCTCCGGACAGAGGTGAGGAAGGAAAAAAGCAGTGGGGGCCGGGACAGGAGGGGTATCTCAGGCAGGGCAATGGAAAGCTTCTGGAAGAGCGCCCAGGGCCAAGACCACCCTGGCTGGCCTGCAGGCACCAAGTTGGCCTGCGTGCTGTCGCTGGTGTGGCTCCACGGTCCTTCCTCTAGGCTTTCAAGCCCTTGTACATATTCAGGTGTTTTACGTGGAAAGGGTGGGAACAGTTCAGCAGCAGCTGGACAGGGGCTCAGCTCACGTTTACTCACAGATGCCTCGGCACGGTCCCCAAACTTTGCAATGAGGTCGCTCCTTGCGTGGGGGGTGGGTTGATGGCTGTATGGGAGATGCTTCCCCACCTCTGACCAATTTCATAATTGTTTACCACTGGAGCAAGTGCCCTGATAGGGTTTTCCTCTGTATAACTCGTGGGTTCAGGTTTTTTTTTCTTTTATGGTTCAAGTTAGATTTTATTCCTCTTTTATGTATTTATAGATATAAGCATGGAAATAATTCATTCCTATAAATACATCTGTGTGACGGGAAGAACTTTTTTCTGTTTCATTTTTAAATTTTATTTTTTAAAATTTTGAAATTTAGTTTTATTTATTTTTTTTATACAGCACATTATTATTAGTTATGTATTTTATGCATATACATGTACACAGGTCAATCCCAAACTCCCAACTCATCCCACCACCACCACCCCATGGCTTCCCACACTTGGTGTCCATACGTTTGTTCTCTACCTCTGTGTCTCTATTTCTTCCCTGCAAACCAGTTCATCTGTACCATTTTTAGGCTCCACATATATGCATTAATATACAATATTTGTTTTCCTCTTTCTGACTTACTTCATTCTGTATGACAGTCTCTCGATCCATCGATGTCTCTACAAATGACCCAGTTTCATTCCTTTTAATGGCCGAGTAATATTCCATTTTATATATGTACCACATCTTTATCCATTCATCTGTCTGTGGGCATTTAGTTTGCTTCCATTACCTGGCTATTGTAAATAGTGCTGCAACGAACATTGTGGTGAATGTGCCTTTTTGAAATACGGTTTTCTCTGGGTATATGCCCAGAAGTGGGATTGCTGGATCAGATGGTAATTCTATTTCTAGTTTTTTTAAGGAAACTCCATACTGTTCTCCATAGTGACTGTATCAATTTACATTCCCACCAATAGTGGAAGAGGGCTCCTTTTGTCCACAACCTCCCCAGAATTGGTTGTTTGTAGATTTTCTGATGATGCCGATTCTAACAGGTGTGAGGTGAAATCTCATTGTAGTTTTGATTTGCATTTCTCTGATAATTAGTGCTGTTGAGCAGCTTTTCATGTGCGTCTTGGCCATCTCTGTGTCTCCTTTGAATAAACGTCTCTTTAGATCTTCTGCCCATTTTTTTTGGGTTGTTTGTTTTTTTAATATTAAGCTGCATGAGCTGTTTATATATATTGGAGATTAAACCTCTGTCCATTGATTCGTCTGCAACGATTTTCGCCCATTCTGAGGGATGCCTTTTTCCATTCCCGTGTTTTTTAACAAAAAAGGAAATAAAGGAAAAGAAGCAGAACACTAATGTGCGTAAAATATGCCTTTTGAAACGGTCGTTTTGACATATGGACGTCCTTTGAATTTTTTGGTCGATATGTGACCCCAGGATTTGTTTTCAGGGCAGGTGTCATTTACAGGCCTGCAATGATTTTGAATATCAACTGACCATTAGCGTTGGGATTAAAGCTGCTGTTGTGTGAAACGGCCACAAGGTGGCAGCAGTTCACCCTTACCAAATCTGGTTACTAGGGCAAGAGAGCCTCAGTGGAAGTTGTGTTCTAGATTGGAGTTTAGAATGGAATGTGCCAGGAGAAAGTCCCTCACGTTTGTCTCACTACTTCTTGTTCGTGTTTTTAATTTAATTTTTTATTTTTTATTACAGCAAGTTTGATTACAATGTTTGGCTTGTTGTAGGTGTGGAAGATGTGGTTCTTTTACACATATAGACATGTCTGTTCTTCCTGGGACCATTTTCCCATGTATGTTATGACAGAATATTGAGTAGTCCTCTCTTGGTATTCTGTAGGTCTTTGGTGATTATATATGTCACCTGTGTTTGTATATGTCTGTTAACCCCGATATCGTAATGAAACCAATCCTCACACCTTTCCATTGGTGAACCATAAGTCTGTTTAATGAATCTGTGATTGCCCTTCTCCGTGGAAATATCTGCCCTGGGATCCATTTTTAGGTAACACCTATAAGTGATATGATATGATATGTGTCTTCCACTTTCTGCTTACTACAAGTCACATGATTACTTCTAGACTCATCTACGGTGCTGCAAATGGCATTGTGTCCTTTTTTCCCTTGGCTTCTCTTCTGCCTTAGCGGGGTCCATTTTCAACAATGTGATTCCCTGAGGGTTGTGGATTAGCTGACCTGGGCAGCCTTACCCTGCCGGCCCGCCCTCCCCAGGTGTGCCTCGTTGAGGTCAATATAAACAGCGCTCCAGGCAGCAATAGCCCTTGAAGCTGTGCCTGACTCCATATTCTCTGCCCCATCAGCAGTCTCGGGGCTGTGTTGGTGGAAGGGGTTGAGAGGCCACAGCTTTGTTGGTGGCCCGGTGTGAGTGGGGTTCTGCTGGCCTTTCTGCAGGAGTTGCCTGGCTGCCGCCTGTAAAGAAGAGGTTGTGTCACACATGCCTTCCGCTGGAATTTCTCTCCGGACAGAGGTGAGGAAGGAAAAAAGCAGTGGGGGCCGGGACAGGAGGGGTATCTCAGGCAGGGCAATGGAAAGCTTCTGGAAGAGCGCCCAGGGCCAGGACCACCCTGGCTGGCCTGCAGGCACCAAGTTGGCCTGCGTGCTGTCGCTGGTGTGGCTCCACGGTCCTTCCTCTAGGCTTTCAAGCCCTTGTACATATTCAGGTGTTTTACGTGGAAAGGGTGGGAACAGTTCAGCAGCAGCTGGACAGGGGCTCAGCTCACGTTTACTCACAGATGCCTCGGCACGGTCCCCAAACTTTGCAATGAGGTCGCTCCTTGCGTGGGGGGTGGGTTGATGGCTGTATGGGAGATGCTTCCCCACCTCTGACCAATTTCATAATTGTTTACCACTGGAGCAAGTGCCCTGATAGGGTTTTCCTCTGTATAACTCGTGGGTTCAGGTTTTTTTTTCTTTTATGGTTCAAGTTAGATTTTATTCCTCTTTTATGTATTTATAGATATAAGCATGGAAATAATTCATTCCTATAAATACATCTGTGTGACGGGAAGAACTTTTTTCTGTTTCATTTTTAAATTTTATTTTTTAAAATTTTGAAATTTAGTTTTATTTATTTTTTTTATACAGCACATTATTATTAGTTATGTATTTTATGCATATACATGTACACAGGTCAATCCCAAACTCCCAACTCATCCCACCACCACCACCCCATGGCTTCCCACACTTGGTGTCCATACGTTTGTTCTCTACCTCTGTGTCTCTATTTCTTCCCTGCAAACCAGTTCATCTGTACCATTTTTAGGCTCCACATATATGCATTAATATACAATATTTGTTTTCCTCTTTCTGACTTACTTCATTCTGTATGACAGTCTCTCGATCCATCGATGTCTCTACAAATGACCCAGTTTCATTCCTTTTAATGGCCGAGTAATATTCCATTTTATATATGTACCACATCTTTATCCATTCATCTGTCTGTGGGCATTTAGTTTGCTTCCATTACCTGGCTATTGTAAATAGTGCTGCAACGAACATTGTGGTGAATGTGCCTTTTTGAAATACGGTTTTCTCTGGGTATATGCCCAGAAGTGGGATTGCTGGATCAGATGGTAATTCTATTTCTAGTTTTTTTAAGGAAACTCCATACTGTTCTCCATAGTGACTGTATCAATTTACATTCCCACCAATAGTGGAAGAGGGCTCCTTTTGTCCACAACCTCCCCAGAATTGGTTGTTTGTAGATTTTCTGATGATGCCGATTCTAACAGGTGTGAGGTGAAATCTCATTGTAGTTTTGATTTGCATTTCTCTGATAATTAGTGCTGTTGAGCAGCTTTTCATGTGCGTCTTGGCCATCTCTGTGTCTCCTTTGAATAAACGTCTCTTTAGATCTTCTGCCCATTTTTTTTTGGGTTGTTTGTTTTTTTAATATTAAGCTGCATGAGCTGTTTTTATATATTGGAGATTAAACCTCTGTCCATTGATTCGTCTGCAACGATTTTCGCCCATTCTGAGGGATGCCTTTTTCCATTCCCGTGTTTTTTAACAAAAAAGGAAAGAAAGGAAAAGAAGCAGAACACTAATGTGCCTAAAATATGCCTTTTGAAACGGTCGTTTTGACATATGGACGTCCTTTGAATTTTTTGGTCGATATGTGACCCCAGGATTTGTTTTCAGGGCAGGTGTCATTTACAGGCCTGCAATGATTTTGAATATCAACTGACCATTAGCGTTGGGATTAAAGCTGCTGTTGTGTGAAACGGCCACAAGGTGGCAGCAGTTCACCCTTACCAAATCTGGTTACTAGGGCAAGAGAGCCTCAGTGGAAGTGGTGTTCTAGATTGGAGTTTAGAATGGAATGTGCCAGGAGAAAGCCCCTCACGTTTGTCTCACTACTTCTTGTTCGTGTTTTTAATTTAATTTTTTATTTTTTATTACAGCAAGTTTGATTACAATGTTTGGCTTGTTGTAGGTGTGGAAGATGTGGTTCTTTTACACATATAGACATGTCTGTTCTTCCTGGGATCCTTTTCCCATGTATGTTATGACAGAATATTGAGTAGTCCTCTCTTGGTATTCTGTAGGTCTTTGGTGATTATATATGTCACCTGTGTTTGTATATGTCTGTTAACCCCGATATCGTAATGAAACCAATCCTCACACCTTTCCATTGGAGAACCATAAGTCTGTTTAATGAATCTGTGATTGCCGTTCTCCGTGGAAATATCTGCCCTGGTATCCATTTTTAGGTAACACCTATAAGTGATATGATATGATATGTGTCTTCCACTTTCTGACTTACTACAAGTCACGTGATTACTTCTAGACTCATCTACGGTGCTGCAAATGGCATTGTGTCCTTTTTTCCCTTGGCTTCTCTTCTGCCTTAGCGGGGTCCATTTTCAACAATGTGATTCCCTGAGGGTTGTGGATTAGCTGACCTGGGCAGCCTTACCCTGCCGGCCCGCCCTCCCCAGGTGTGCCTCGTTGAGGTCAATATAAACAGCGCTCCAGGCAGCAATAGCCCTTGAAGCTGTTCCTGACTCCATATTCTCTGCCCCGTCAGCAGTCTCGGGGCTGTGCTGGTGGGAGGGAATGAGGGGCCACAGCTTTGTTGGTGGCCCGGTGTGAGTGGGGTTCTGCTGGCCTTTCTGCAGGAGTTGCCAGGCTGCCGCCTGCAAAGAAGAGGTTGTGTCACCCATACCTTCCGCTGGAATTTCTCTCCGGACAGAGGTGAGGAAGGAAAAAAGCAGTGGGGGCCGGGACAGGAGGGGTATCTCAGGCAGGGCAATGGAAAGCTTCTGGAAGAGCGCCCGGGGACAGGACCACCCTGGCTGGCCTGCAGGCACCAAGTTGGCCTGCGTGCTGTCGCTGGTGTGGCTCCATGGTCCTTCCTCTAGGCTTTCAAGCCCTTGTACATATTCAGGTGTTTTACCTGGAAAGGGTGGGAACAGTTCAGCAGCAGCTGGACAGGGGCTCAGCTCACGTTTACTCACATATGCCTCGGCATGGTCCCCAAACTTTGCAATGAGGTCGCTCCTTGCGTGGGGGGTGGTTTGATGGCTGTATGGGAGATGCTTCCCCACCTCTGACCAATTTCATAATTGTTTACCACTGGAGCAAGTGCCCTGATAGGGTTTTCCTCTGTATAACTCGTGGGTTCAGGTTTTTTTTTCTTTTATGGTTCAAGTTAGATTTTATTCCTCTTTTATGTATTTATAGATATAAGCATGGAAATAATTCATTCCTATAAATACATCTGTGTGACGGGAAGAACTTTTTTCTGTTTTATTTTTAAATTTTATTTTTTAAAATTTTGAAATTTAATTTTATTTATTTTTTTTATACAGCACATTATTATTAGTTAAGTATTTTATGCATATACATGTACACAGGTCAATCCCAAACTCCCAACTCATCCCACCACCACCCCCCATGGCTTCCCACACTTGGTGTCCATAGGTTTGTTCTCTACCTCTGTGTCTCTATTTCTTCCCTGCAAACCAGTTCATCTGTACCATTTTTAGGCTCCACATATATGCATTAATACACAATATTTGTTTTCCTCTTTCTGACTTACTTCATTCTGTATGACAGTCTCTCGATCCATCGATGTCTCTACAAATGACCCAGTTTCATTCCTTTTAATGGCCGAGTAATATTCCATTTTATATATGTACCACATCTTTATCCATTCATCTGTCTGTGGGCATTTAGGTTGCTTCCATTACCTGGCTATTGTAAATAGTGCTGCAATGAACATTGTGGTGAATGTGCCTTTTTGATTTACGGTTTTCTCTGGGTATATGCCCAGAAGTGGGATTGGTGGATCAGATGGTAATTCTATTTCTAGTTTTTTTAAGGAAACTCCATACTGTTCTCCATAGTGACTGTATCAATTTACATTCCCACCAATAGTGGAAGAGGGCTCCTTTTGTCCACACCCTCCCCAGAATTGGTTGTTTGTAGATTTTCTGATGATGCCGATTCTAACAGGTGTGAGGTGAAATCTCATTGTAGTTTTGATTTGCATTTCTCTGATAATTAGTGCTGTTGAGCAGCTTTTCATGTGCATCTTGGCCATCTCTGTGTCTCCTTTGAAGAAACGTCTCTTTAGATCTTCTGCCCATTTTTTTTGGGTTGTTTGTTTTTTTAATATTAAGCTGCATGAGCTGTTTATATATATTGGAGATTAAACCTCTGTCCATTGATTCGTCTGCAACGATTTTCGCCCATTCTGAGGGATGCCTTTTTCCATTCCCGTGTTTTTTAACAAAAAAGGAAAGAAAGGAAAAGAAGCAGAACACTAATGTGCGTAAAATATGCCTTTTGAAACGGTCGTTTTGACATATGGACGTCCTTTGAATTTTTTGGTCGATATGTGACCCCAGGATTTGTTTTCAGGGCAGGTGTCATTTACAGGCCTGCAATGATTTTGAATATCAACTGACCATTAGCGTTGGGATTAAAGCTGCTGTTGTGTGAAACGGCCACAAGGTGGCAGCAGTTCACCCTTACCAAATCTGGTTACTAGGGCAAGAGAGCCTCAGTGGAAGTGGTGTTCTAGATTGGAATTTAGAATGGAATGTGCCAGGAGAAAGCCCCTCAAGTTTGTCTCACTACTTCTTGTTCGTGTTTTTAATTTAACTTTTTATTTTTTATTACAGCAAGTTTGATTACAATGTTTGGCTTGTTGTAGGTGTGGAAGATGTGGTTCTTTTTCACATATACAGATGTCTGTTCTTCCTGGGATCCTTTTCCCATGTATGTTATGACAGAATATTGAGTAGTCCTCTCTTGGTATTCTGTAGGTCTTTGGTGATTATATATGTCACCTGTGTTTGTATATGTGTGTTAACCCCGATATCGTAATGAAACCAATCCTCACACCTTTCCATTGGTGAACCATAAGTCTGTTTAATGAATCTGTGATTGCCCTTCTCCGTGGAAATATCTGCCCTGGTATCCATTTTTAGGTAACACCTATAAGTGATATGATATGATATGATATGTGTCTTCCACTTTCTGACTTACTACAAGTCACGTGATTACTTCTAGACTCATCTACGGTGCTGCAAATGGCATTGTGTCCTTTTTTCCCTTGGCTTCTCTTCTGCTTTAGCGGGGTCCATTTTCAACAATGTGATTGCCTGAGGGTTGTGGATTAGCTGACCTGGGCAGCCTTACCCTGCCAGGCCGCCCTCCCCAGGTGTGCCTCATTGAGGTCAATATAAACAGCGCTCCAGGCAGCAATAGCCCCTGAAGCTCTGCCTGACTCCATATTCTCTGCCCCGTCAGCAGTCTCGGGGCTGTGCTGGTGGGAGGGAGTGAGGGGCCACAGCTTTGTTGGTGGCCCGGTGTGAGTGGGGTTCTGCTGGCCTTTCTGCAGGAGTTGCCAGGCTGCCGCCTGCAAAGAAGAGGTTGTGTCACCCATACCTTCCGCTGGAATTTCTCTCCGGACAGAGGTGAGGAAGGAAAAAAAGCAGTGGGGGCCGGGACAGGAGGGGTATCTCAGGCAGGGCAATGGAAAGCTTCTGGAAGAGCGCCCAGGGCCAAGACCACCCTGGCTGGCCTGCAGGCACCAAGTTGGCCTGCGTGCTGTCGCTGGTGTGGCTCCACGGTCCTTCCTCTAGGCTTTCAAGCCCTTGTACATATTCAGGTGTTTTACCTGGAAAGGGTGGGAACAGTTCAGCAGCAGCTGGACAGGGGCTCAGCTCACGTTTACTCACAGATGCCTCGGCACGGTCCCCAAACTTTGCAATGAGGTCGCTCCTTGCGTGGGGGGTGGTTTGATGGCTGTATGGGAGATGCTTCCCCACCTCTGACCAATTTCATAATTGTTTACCACTGGAGCAAGTGCCCTGATAGGGTTTTCCTCTGTATAACTCGTGGGTTCAGGGTTTTTTTTCTTTTATGGTTCAAGTTAGATTTTATTCCTCTTTTATGTATTTATAGATATAAGCATGGAAATAATTCATTCCTATAAATACATCTGTGTGACGGGAAGAACTTTTTTCTCTTTTATTTTTAAATTTTATTTTTTAAAATTTTGAAATTTAATTTTATTTATTTTTTTATACAGCACATTATTATTAGTTATGTATTTTATGCATATACATGTACACAGGTCAATCCCAAACTCCCAACTCATCCCACCACCACAACCCCATGGCTTCCCACACTTGGTGTCCATACGTTTGTTCTCTACCTCTGTGTCTCTATTTCTTCCCTGCAAACCAGTTCATCTGTACCATTTTTAGGCTCCACATATATGCATTAATATACAATATTTGTTTTCCTCTTTCTGACTTACTTCATTCTGTATGACAGTCTCTCGATCCATCGATGTCTCTACAAATGACCCAGTTTCATTCCTTTTTATGGCCGAGTAATATTCCATTTTATATATGTACCACATCTTTATCCATTCATCTGTCTGTGGGCATTTAGGTTGCTTCCATTACCTGGCTATTGTAAATAGTGCTGCAACGAACATTGTGGTGAATGAGCCTTTTTGAAATACGGTTTTCTCTGGGTATATGCCCAGAAGTGGGATTGCTGGATCAGATGGTAATTCTTTTTCTAGTTTTTTTAAGGAAACTCCATACTGTTCTCCATAGTGACTGTATCAATTTACATTCCCACCAATAGTGGAAGAGGGCTCCTTTTGTCCACAACCTCCCCAGAATTGGTGGTTTGTAGATTTTCTGATGATGACGATTCTAACAGGTGTGAGGTGAAATCTCATTGTAGTTTTGATTTGCATTTCTCTGATAATTAGTGCTGTTGAGCAGCTTTTTATGTGCGTCTTGGCCATCTCTGTGTCTCCTTTGAAGAAACGTCTCTTTAGATCTTCTGCCCATTTTTTTTGGGTTGTTTGTTTTTTTAATATTAAGCTGCATGAGCTGTTTATATATATTGGAGATTAAACCTCTGTCCATTGATTCGTCTGCAACGATTTTCGCCCATTCTGAGGGATGCCTTTTTCCATTCCCGTGTTTTTTAACAAAAAAGGAAAGAAAGGAAAAGAAGCAGAACACTAATGTGCCTAAAATATGCCTTTTGAAACGGTCGTTTTGACATATGGACGTCCTTTGAATTTTTTGGTCGATATGTGACCCCAGGATTTGTTTTCAGGGCAGGTGTCATTTACAGGCCTGCAATGATTTTGAATATCAACTGACCATTAGCGTTGGGATTAAAGCTGCTGTTGTGTGAAACGGCCACAAGGTGGCAGCAGTTCACCCTTGCCAAATCTGGTTACTAGGGCAAGAGAGCCTCAGTGGAAGTGGTGTTCTAGATTGGAGTTTAGAATGGAATGTGCCAGGAGAAAGCCCCTCACGTTTGTCTCACTACTTCTTGTTCGTGTTTTTAATTTAATTTTTTATTTTTTATTACAGCAAGTTTGATTACAATGTTTGGCTTGTTGTAGGTGTGGAAGATGTGGTTCTTTTACACATATAGACATGTCTGTTCTTCCTGGGATCCTTTTCCCATGTATGTTATGACAGAATATTGAGTAGTCCTCTCTTGGTATTCTGTAGGTCTTTGGTGATTATATATGTCACCTGTGTTTGTATATGTCTGTTAACCCCGATATCGTAATGAAACCAATCCTCACACCTTTCCATTGGTGAACCATAAGTCTGTTTAATGATTCTGTGATTGCCGTTCTCCGTGGAAATATCTGCCCTGGTATCCATTTTTAGGTAACACCTATAAGTGATATGATATGATATGTGTCTTTCACTTTCTGACTTACTACAAGTCACGTGATTACTTCTAGACTCATCTACGGTGCTGCAAATGGCATTGTGTCCTTTTTTCCCTTGGCTTCTCTTCTGCCTTAGCGGGGTCCATTTTCAACAATGTGATTCCCTGAGGGTTGTGGATTAGCTGACCTGGGCAGCCTTACCCTGCCGGCCCGCCCTCCCCAGGTGTGCCTCGTTGAGGTCAATATAAACAGCGCTCCAGGCAGCAATAGCCCCTGAAGCTGTGCCTGACTCCATATTCTCTGCCCCATCAGCAGTCTCGGGGCTGTGCTGGTGGGAGGGAGTGAGGGGCCACAGCTTTGTTGGTGGCCCGGTGTGAGTGGGGTTCTGCTGGCCTTTCTGCAGGAGTTGCCAGGCTGCCGCCTGCAAAGAAGAGGTTGTGTCACCCATACCTTCCGCTGGAATTTCTCTCCGGACAGAGGTGAGGAAGGAAAAAAGCAGTGGGGGCCGGGACAGGAGGGGTATCTCAGGCAGGGCAATGGAAAGCTTCTGGAAGAGCGCCCGGGGACAGGACCACCCTGGCTGGCCTGCAGGCACCAAGTTGGCCTGCGTGCTGTCGCTGGTGTGGCTCCATGGTCCTTCCTCTAGGCTTTCAAGCCCTTGTACATATTCAGGTGTTTTACCTGGAAAGGGTGGGAACAGTTCAGCAGCAGCTGGACAGGGGCTCAGCTCACGTTTACTCACATATGCCTCGGCATGGTCCCCAAACTTTGCAATGAGGTCGCTCCTTGCGTGGGGGGTGGTTTGATGGCTGTATGGGAGATGCTTCCCCACCTCTGACCAATTTCATAATTGTTTACCACTGGAGCAAGTGCCCTGATAGGGTTTTCCTCTGTATAACTCGTGGGTTCAGGTTTTTTTTTCTTTTATGGTTCAAGTTAGATTTTATTCCTCTTTTATGTATTTATAGATATAAGCATGGAAATAATTCATTCCTATAAATACATCTGTGTGACGGGAAGAACTTTTTTCTGTTTTATTTTTAAATTTTATTTTTTAAAATTTTGAAATTTAATTTTATTTATTTTTTTATACAGCACATTATTATTAGTTAAGTATTTTATGCATATACATGTACACAGGTCAATCCCAAACTCCCAACTCATCCCACCACCACCCCCCATGGCTTCCCACACTTGGTGTCCATAGGTTTGTTCTCTACCTCTGTGTCTCTATTTCTTCCCTGCAAACCAGTTCATCTGTACCATTTTTAGGCTCCACATATATGCATTAATACACAATATTTGTTTTCCTCTTTCTGACTTACTTCATTCTGTATGACAGTCTCTCGATCCATCGATGTCTCTACAAATGACCCAGTTTCATTCCTTTTAATGGCCGAGTAATATTCCATTTTATATATGTACCACATCTTTATCCATTCATCTGTCTGTGGGCATTTAGGTTGCTTCCATTACCTGGCTATTGTAAATAGTGCTGCAACGAACATTGTGGTGAATGAGCCTTTTTGAAATACGGTTTTCTCTGGGTATATGCCCAGAAGTGGGATTGCTGGATCAGATGGTAATTCTTTTTCTAGTTTTTTTAAGGAAACTCCATACTGTTCTCCATAGTGACTGTATCAATTTACATTCCCACCAATAGTGGAAGAGGGCTCCTTTTGTCCACAACCTCCCCAGAATTGGTGGTTTGTAGATTTTCTGATGATGACGATTCTAACAGGTGTGAGGTGAAATCTCATTGTAGTTTTGATTTGCATTTCTCTGATAATTAGTGCTGTTGAGCAGCTTTTTATGTGCGTCTTGGCCATCTCTGTGTCTCCTTTGAAGAAACGTCTCTTTAGATCTTCTGCCCATTTTTTTTGGGTTGTTTGTTTTTTTAATATTAAGCTGCATGAGCTGTTTATATATATTGGAGATTAAACCTCTGTCCATTGATTCGTCTGCAACGATTTTCGCCCATTCTGAGGGATGCCTTTTTCCATTCCCGTGTTTTTTAACAAAAAAGGAAAGAAAGGAAAAGAAGCAGAACACTAATGTGCCTAAAATATGCCTTTTGAAACGGTCGTTTTGACATATGGACGTCCTTTGAATTTTTTGGTCGATATGTGACCCCAGGATTTGTTTTCAGGGCAGGTGTCATTTACAGGCCTGCAATGATTTTGAATATCAACTGACCATTAGCGTTGGGATTAAAGCTGCTGTTGTGTGAAACGGCCACAAGGTGGCAGCAGTTCACCCTTGCCAAATCTGGTTACTAGGGCAAGAGAGCCTCAGTGGAAGTGGTGTTCTAGATTGGAGTTTAGAATGGAATGTGCCAGGAGAAAGCCCCTCACGTTTGTCTCACTACTTCTTGTTCGTGTTTTTAATTTAATTTTTTATTTTTTATTACAGCAAGTTTGATTACAATGTTTGGCTTGTTGTAGGTGTGGAAGATGTGGTTCTTTTACACATATAGACATGTCTGTTCTTCCTGGGATCCTTTTCCCATGTATGTTATGACAGAATATTGAGTAGTCCTCTCTTGGTATTCTGTAGGTCTTTGGTGATTATATATGTCACCTGTGTTTGTATATGTCTGTTAACCCCGATATCGTAATGAAACCAATCCTCACACCTTTCCATTGGTGAACCATAAGTCTGTTTAATGATTCTGTGATTGCCGTTCTCCGTGGAAATATCTGCCCTGGTATCCATTTTTAGGTAACACCTATAAGTGATATGATATGATATGTGTCTTTCACTTTCTGACTTACTACAAGTCACGTGATTACTTCTAGACTCATCTACGGTGCTGCAAATGGCATTGTGTCCTTTTTTCCCTTGGCTTCTCTTCTGCCTTAGCGGGGTCCATTTTCAACAATGTGATTCCCTGAGGGTTGTGGATTAGCTGACCTGGGCAGCCTTACCCTGCCGGCCCGCCCTCCCCAGGTGTGCCTCGTTGAGGTCAATATAAACAGCGCTCCAGGCAGCAATAGCCCCTGAAGCTGTGCCTGACTCCATATTCTCTGCCCCATCAGCAGTCTCGGGGCTGTGCTGGTGGGAGGGAGTGAGGGGCCACAGCTTTGTTGGTGGCCCGGTGTGAGTGGGGTTCTGCTGGCCTTTCTGCAGGAGTTGCCAGGCTGCCGCCTGCAAAGAAGAGGTTGTGTCACCCATACCTTCCGCTGGAATTTCTCTCCGGACAGAGGTGAGGAAGGAAAAAAGCAGTGGGGGCCGGGACAGGAGGGGTATCTCAGGCAGGGCAATGGAAAGCTTCTGGAAGAGCGCCCGGGGACAGGACCACCCTGGCTGGCCTGCAGGCACCAAGTTGGCCTGCGTGCTGTCGCTGGTGTGGCTCCATGGTCCTTCCTCTAGGCTTTCAAGCCCTTGTACATATTCAGGTGTTTTACCTGGAAAGGGTGGGAACAGTTCAGCAGCAGCTGGACAGGGGCTCAGCTCACGTTTACTCACATATGCCTCGGCATGGTCCCCAAACTTTGCAATGAGGTCGCTCCTTGCGTGGGGGGTGGTTTGATGGCTGTATGGGAGATGCTTCCCCACCTCTGACCAATTTCATAATTGTTTACCACTGGAGCAAGTGCCCTGATAGGGTTTTCCTCTGTATAACTCGTGGGTTCAGGTTTTTTTTTCTTTTATGGTTCAAGTTAGATTTTATTCCTCTTTTATGTATTTATAGATATAAGCATGGAAATAATTCATTCCTATAAATACATCTGTGTGACGGGAAGAACTTTTTTCTGTTTTATTTTTAAATTTTATTTTTTAAAATTTTGAAATTTAATTTTATTTATTTTTTTATACAGCACATTATTATTAGTTAAGTATTTTATGCATATACATGTACACAGGTCAATCCCAAACTCCCAACTCATCCCACCACCACCCCCCATGGCTTCCCACACTTGGTGTCCATAGGTTTGTTCTCTACCTCTGTGTCTCTATTTCTTCCCTGCAAACCAGTTCATCTGTACCATTTTTAGGCTCCACATATATGCATTAATACACAATATTTGTTTTCCTCTTTCTGACTTACTTCATTCTGTATGACAGTCTCTCGATCCATCGATGTCTCTACAAATGACCCAGTTTCATTCCTTTTAATGGCCGAGTAATATTCCATTTTATATATGTACCACATCTTTATCCATTCATCTGTCTGTGGGCATTTAGGTTGCTTCCATTACCTGGCTATTGTAAATAGTGCTGCAATGAACATTGTGGTGAATGTGCCTTTTTGATTTACGGTTTTCTCTGGGTATATGCCCAGAAGTGGGATTGGTGGATCAGATGGTAATTCTATTTCTAGTTTTTTTAAGGAAACTCCATACTGTTCTCCATAGTGACTGTATCAATTTACATTCCCACCAATAGTGGAAGAGGGCTCCTTTTGTCCACACCCTCCCCAGAATTGGTTGTTTGTAGATTTTCTGATGATGCCGATTCTAACAGGTGTGAGGTGAAATCTCATTGTAGTTTTGATTTGCATTTCTCTGATAATTAGTGCTGTTGAGCAGCTTTTCATGTGCGTCTTGGCCATCTCTGTGTCTCCTTTGAAGAAACGTCTCTTTAGATCTTCTGCCCATTTTTTTGGGTTGTTTGTTTTTTTAATATTAAGCTGCATGAGCTGTTTATATATATTGGAGATTAAACCTCTGTCCATTGATTCGTCTGCAACGATTTTCGCCCATTCTGAGGGATGCCTTTTTCCATTCCCGTGTTTTTTAACAAAAAAGGAAAGAAAGGAAAAGAAGCAGAACACTAATGTGCCTAAAATATGCCTTTTGAAACGGTCGTTTTGACATATGGACGTCCTTTGAATTTTTTGGTCGATATGTGACCCCAGGATTTGTTTTCAGGGCAGGTGTCATTTACAGGCCTGCAATGATTTTGAATATCAACTGACCATTAGCGTTGGGATTAAAGCTGCTGTTGTGTGAAACGGCCACAAGGTGGCAGCAGTTCACCCTTACCAAATCTGGTTACTAGGGCAAGAGAGCCTCAGTGGAAGTGGTGTTCTAGATTGGAATTTAGAATGGAATGTGCCAGGAGAAAGCCCCTCAAGTTTGTCTCACTACTTCTTGTTCGTGTTTTTAATTTAACTTTTTATTTTTTATTACAGCAAGTTTGATTACAATGTTTGGCTTGTTGTAGGTGTGGAAGATGTGGTTCTTTTTCACATATACAGATGTCTGTTCTTCCTGGGATCCTTTTCCCATGTATGTTATGACAGAATATTGAGTAGTCCTCTCTTGGTATTCTGTAGGTCTTTGGTGATTATATATGTCACCTGTGTTTGTATATGTGTGTTAACCCCGATATCGTAATGAAACCAATCCTCACACCTTTCCATTGGTGAACCATAAGTCTGTTTAATGAATCTGTGATTGCCCTTCTCCGTGGAAATATCTGCCCTGGTATCCATTTTTAGGTAACACCTATAAGTGATATGATATGATATGATATGTGTCTTCCACTTTCTGACTTACTACAAGTCACATGATTACTTCTAGACTCATCTACGGTGCTGCAAATGGCATTGTGTCCTTTTTTCCCTTGGCTTCTCTTCTGCTTTAGCGGGGTCCATTTTCAACAATGTGATTCCCTGAGGGTTGTGGATTAGCTGACCTGGGCAGCCTTACCCTGCCACCCCGCCCTCCCCAGGTGTGCCTCATTGAGGTCAATATAAACAGCGCTCCAGGCAGCAATAGCCCCTGAAGCTGTGCCTGACTCCATATTCTCTGCCCCGTCAGCAGTCTCGGGGCTGTGCTGGTGGGAGGGAGTGAGGGGCCACAGCTTTGTTGGTGGCCCGGTGTGAGTGGGGTTCTGCTGGCCTTTCTGCAGGAGTTGCCAGGCTGCCGCCTGCAAAGAAGAGGTTGTGTCACCCATACCTTCCGCTGGAATTTCTCTCCGGACAGAGGTGAGGAAGGAAAAAAAGCAGTGGGGGCCGGGACAGGAGGGGTATCTCAGGCAGGGCAATGGAAAGCTTCTGGAAGAGCGCCCAGGGCCAAGACCACCCTGGCTGGCCTGCAGGCACCAAGTTGGCCTGCGTGCTGTCGCTGGTGTGGCTCCACGGTCCTTCCTCTAGGCTTTCAAGCCCTTGTACATATTCAGGTGTTTTACCTGGAAAGGGTGGGAACAGTTCAGCAGCAGCTGGACAGGGGCTCAGCTCACGTTTACTCACAGATGCCTCGGCACGGTCCCCAAACTTTGCAATGAGGTCGCTCCTTGCGTGGGGGGTGGTTTGATGGCTGTATGGGAGATGCTTCCCCACCTCTGACCAATTTCATAATTGTTTACCACTGGAGCAAGTGCCCTGATAGGGTTTTCCTCTGTATAACTCGTGGGTTCAGGTTTTTTTTTCTTTTATGGTTCAAGTTAGATTTTATTCCTCTTTTATGTATTTATAGATATAAGCATGGAAATAATTCATTCCTATAAATACATCTGTGTGACGGGAAGAACTTTTTTCTCTTTTATTTTTAAATTTTATTTTTTAAAATTTTGAAATTTAATTTTATTTATTTTTTTATACAGCACATTATTATTAGTTATGTATTTTATGCATATACATGTACACAGGTCAATCCCAAACTCCCAACTCATCCCACCACCACCACCCCATGGCTTCCCACACTTGGTGTCCATACGTTTGTTCTCTACCTCTGTGTCTCTATTTCTTCCCTGCAAACCAGTTCATCTGTACCATTTTTAGGCTCCACATATATGCATTAATATACAATATTTGTTTTCCTCTTTCTGACTTACTTCATTCTGTATGACAGTCTCTCGATCCATCGATGTCTCTACAAATGACCCAGTTTCATTCCTTTTTATGGCCGAGTAATATTCCATTTTATATATGTACCACATCTTTATCCATTCATCTGTCTGTGGGCATTTAGGTTGCTTCCATTACCTGGCTATTGTAAATAGTGCTGCAACGAACATTGTGGTGAATGAGCCTTTTTGAAATACGGTTTTCTCTGGGTATATGCCCAGAAGTGGGATTGCTGGATCAGATGGTAATTCTATTTCTAGTTTTTTTAAGGAAACTCCATACTGTTCTCCATAGTGACTGTATCAATTTACATTCCCACCAATAGTGGAAGAGGGCTCCTTTTGTCCACAACCTCCCCAGAATTGGTGGTTTGTAGATTTTCTGATGATGACGATTCTAACAGGTGTGAGGTGAAATCTCATTGTAGTTTTGATTTGCATTTCTCTGATAATTAGTGCTGTTGAGCAGCTTTTTATGTGCGTCTTGGCCATCTCTGTGTCTCCTTTGAAGAAACGTCTCTTTAGATCTTCTGCCCATTTTTTTTGGGTTGTTTGTTTTTTTAATATTAAGCTGCATGAGCTGTTTATATATATTGGAGATTAAACCTCTGTCCATTGATTCGTCTGCAACGATTTTCGCCCATTCTGAGGGATGCCTTTTTCCATTCCCGTGTTTTTTAACAAAAAAGGAAAGAAAGGAAAAGAAGCAGAACACTAATGTGCCTAAAATATGCCTTTTGAAACGGTCGTTTTGACATATGGACGTCCTTTGAATTTTTTGGTCGATATGTGACCCCAGGATTTGTTTTCAGGGCAGGTGTCATTTACAGGCCTGCAATGATTTTGAATATCAACTGACCATTAGCGTTGGGATTAAAGCTGCTGTTGTGTGAAACGGCCACAAGGTGGCAGCAGTTCACCCTTACCAAATCTGGTTACTAGGGCAAGAGAGCCTCAGTGGAAGTGGTGTTCTAGATTGGAGTTTAGAATGGAATGTGTCAGGAGAAAGCCCCTCACGTTTGTCTCACTACTTCTTGTTCGTGTTTTTAATTTAATTTTTTATTTTTTATTACAGCAAGTTTGATTACAATGTTTGGCTTGTTGTAGGTGTGGAACATGTGGTTCTTTTTCACATATACAGATGTCTGTTCTTCCTGGGATACTTTTCCCATGTATGTTATGACAGAATATTGAGTAGTCCTCTCTTGGTATTCTGTAGGTCTTTGGTGATTATATATGTCACCTGTGTTTGTATATGTCTGTTAACCCCGATATCGTAATGAAACCAATCCTCACACCTTTCCATTGGTGAACCATAAGTCTGTTTAATGATTCTGTGATTGCCGTTCTCCGTGGAAATATCTGCCCTGGTATCCATTTTTAGGTAACACCTATAAGTGATATGATATGATATGTGTCTTTCACTTTCTGACTTACTACAAGTCACGTGATTACTTCTAGACTCATCTACGGTGCTGCAAATGGCATTGTGTCCTTTTTTCCCTTGGCTTCTCTTCTGCCTTAGCGGGGTCCATTTTCAACAATGTGATTCCCTGAGGGTTGTGGATTAGCTGACCTGGGCAGCCTTACCCTGCCGGCCCGCCCTCCCCAGGTGTGCCTCGTTGAGGTCAATATAAACAGCGCTCCAGGCAGCAATAGCCCCTGAAGCTGTGCCTGACTCCATATTCTCTGCCCCATCAGCAGTCTCGGGGCTGTGCTGGTGGGAGGGAGTGAGGGGCCACAGCTTTGTTGGTGGCCCGGTGTGAGTGGGGTTCTGCTGGCCTTTCTGCAGGAGTTGCCAGGCTGCCGCCTGCAAAGAAGAGGTTGTGTCACCCATACCTTCCGCTGGAATTTCTCTCCGGACAGAGGTGAGGAAGGAAAAAAGCAGTGGGGGCCGGGACAGGAGGGGTATCTCAGGCAGGGCAATGGAAAGCTTCTGGAAGAGCGCCCGGGGACAGGACCACCCTGGCTGGCCTGCAGGCACCAAGTTGGCCTGCGTGCTGTCGCTGGTGTGGCTCCACGGTCCTTCCTCTAGGCTTTCAAGCCCTTGTACATATTCAGGTGTTTTACCTGGAAAGGGTGGGAACAGTTCAGCAGCAGCTGGCCAGGGGCTCAGCTCACGTTTACTCACAGATGCCTCGGCACGGTCCCCAAACTTTGCAATGAGGTCGCTCCTTGCGTGGGGGGTGGTTTGATGGCTGTATGGGAGATGCTTCCCCACCTCTGACCAATTTCATAATTGTTTACCACTGGAGCAAGTGCCCTGATAGGGTTTTCCTCTGTATAACTCGTGGGTTCAGGGTTTTTTTTCTTTTATGGTTCAAGTTAGATTTTATTCCTCTTTTATGTATTTATAGATATAAGCATGGAAATAATTCATTCCTATAAATACATCTGTGTGACGGGAAGAACTTTTTTCTCTTTTATTTTTAAATTTTATTTTTTAAAATTTTGAAATTTAATTTTATTTATTTTTTTATACAGCACATTATTATTAGTTATGTATTTTATGCATATACATGTACACAGGTCAATCCCAAACTCCCAACTCATCCCACCACCACCACCCCATGGCTTCCCACACTTGGTGTCCATACGTTTGTTCTCTACCTCTGTGTCTCTATTTCTTCCCTGCAAACCAGTTCATCTGTACCATTTTTAGGCTCCACATATATGCATTAATATACAATATTTGTTTTCCTCTTTCTGACTTACTTCATTCTGTATGACAGTCTCTCGATCCATCGATGTCTCTACAAATGACCCAGTTTCATTCCTTTTTATGGCCGAGTAATATTCCATTTTATATATGTACCACATCTTTATCCATTCATCTGTCTGTGGGCATTTAGGTTGCTTCCATTACCTGGCTATTGTAAATAGTGCTGCAACGAACATTGTGGTGAATGAGCCTTTTTGAAATACGGTTTTCTCTGGGTATATGCCCAGAAGTGGGATTGCTGGATCAGATGGTAATTCTATTTCTAGTTTTTTTAAGGAAACTCCATACTGTTCTCCATAGTGACTGTATCAATTTACATTCCCACCAATAGTGGAAGAGGGCTCCTTTTGTCCACAACCTCCCCAGAATTGGTGGTTTGTAGATTTTCTGATGATGACGATTCTAACAGGTGTGAGGTGAAATCTCATTGTAGTTTTGATTTGCATTTCTCTGATAATTAGTGCTGTTGAGCAGCTTTTTATGTGCGTCTTGGCCATCTCTGTGTCTCCTTTGAAGAAACGTCTCTTTAGATCTTCTGCCCATTTTTTTTGGGTTGTTTGTTTTTTTAATATTAAGCTGCATGAGCTGTTTATATATATTGGAGATTAAACCTCTGTCCATTGATTCGTCTGCAACGATTTTCGCCCATTCTGAGGGATGCCTTTTTCCATTCCCGTGTTTTTTAACAAAAAAGGAAAGAAAGGAAAAGAAGCAGAACACTAATGTGCCTAAAATATGCCTTTTGAAACGGTCGTTTTGACATATGGACGTCCTTTGAATTTTTTGGTCGATATGTGACCCCAGGATTTGTTTTCAGGGCAGGTGTCATTTACAGGCCTGCAATGATTTTGAATATCAACTGACCATTAGCGTTGGGATTAAAGCTGCTGTTGTGTGAAACGGCCACAAGGTGGCAGCAGTTCACCCTTGCCAAATCTGGTTACTAGGGCAAGAGAGCCTCAGTGGAAGTGGTGTTCTAGATTGGAGTTTAGAATGGAATGTGTCAGGAGAAAGCCCCTCACGTTTGTCTCACTACTTCTTGTTCGTGTTTTTAATTTAATTTTTTATTTTTTATTACAGCAAGTTTGATTACAATGTTTGGCTTGTTGTAGGTGTGGAACATGTGGTTCTTTTTCACATATACAGATGTCTGTTCTTCCTGGGATCCTTTTCCCATGTATGTTATGACAGAATATTGAGTAGTCCTCTCTTGGTATTCTGTAGGTCTTTGGTGATTATATATGTCACCTGTGTTTGTATATGTCTGTTAACCCCGATATCGTAATGAAACCAATCCTCACACCTTTCCATTGGTGAACCATAAGTCTGTTTAATGATTCTGTGATTGCCGTTCTCCGTGGAAATATCTGCCCTGGTATCCATTTTTAGGTAACACCTATAAGTGATATGATATGATATGTGTCTTTCACTTTCTGACTTACTACAAGTCACGTGATTACTTCTAGACTCATCTACGGTGCTGCAAATGGCATTGTGTCCTTTTTTCCCTTGGCTTCTCTTCTGCCTTAGCGGGGTCCATTTTCAACAATGTGATTCCCTGAGGGTTGTGGATTAGCTGACCTGGGCAGCCTTACCCTGCCGGCCCGCCCTCCCCAGGTGTGCCTCGTTGAGGTCAATATAAACAGCGCTCCAGGCAGCAATAGCCCCTGAAGCTGTGCCTGACTCCATATTCTCTGCCCCATCAGCAGTCTCGGGGCTGTGCTGGTTGGAGGGAGTGAGGGGCCACAGCTTTGTTGGTGGCCCGGTGTGAGTGGGGTTCTGCTGGCCTTTCTGCAGGAGTTGCCAGGCTGCCGCCTGCAAAGAAGAGGTTGTGTCACCCATACCTTCCGCTGGAATTTCTCTCCGGACAGAGGTGAGGAAGGAAAAAAGCAGTGGGGGCCGGGACAGGAGGGGTATCTCAGGCAGGGCAATGGAAAGCTTCTGGAAGAGCGCCCGGGGACAGGACCACCCTGGCTGGCCTGCAGGCACCAAGTTGGCCTGCGTGCTGTCGCTGGTGTGGCTCCACGGTCCTTCCTCTAGGCTTTCAAGCCCTTGTACATATTCAGGTGTTTTACCTGGAAAGGGTGGGAACAGTTCAGCAGCAGCTGGCCAGGGGCTCAGCTCACGTTTACTCACAGATGCCTCGGCACGGTCCCCAAACTTTGCAATGAGGTCGCTCCTTGCGTGGGGGGTGGTTTGATGGCTGTATGGGAGATGCTTCCCCACCTCTGACCAATTTCATAATTGTTTACCACTGGAGCAAGTGCCCTGATAGGGTTTTCCTCTGTATAACTCGTGGGTTCAGGGTTTTTTTTCTTTTATGGTTCAAGTTAGATTTTATTCCTCTTTTATGTATTTATAGATATAAGCATGGAAATAATTCATTCCTATAAATACATCTGTGTGACGGGAAGAACTTTTTTCTCTTTTATTTTTAAATTTTATTTTTTAAAATTTTGAAATTTAATTTTATTTATTTTTTTATACAGCACATTATTATTAGTTATGTATTTTATGCATATACATGTACACAGGTCAATCCCAAACTCCCAACTCATCCCACCACCACCACCCCATGGCTTCCCACACTTGGTGTCCATACGTTTGTTCTCTACCTCTGTGTCTCTATTTCTTCCCTGCAAACCAGTTCATCTGTACCATTTTTAGGCTCCACATATATGCATTAATATACAATATTTGTTTTCCTCTTTCTGACTTACTTCATTCTGTATGACAGTCTCTCGATCCATCGATGTCTCTACAAATGACCCAGTTTCATTCCTTTTTATGGCCGAGTAATATTCCATTTTATATATGTACCACATCTTTATCCATTCATCTGTCTGTGGGCATTTAGGTTGCTTCCATTACCTGGCTATTGTAAATAGTGCTGCAACGAACATTGTGGTGAATGAGCCTTTTTGAAATACGGTTTTCTCTGGGTATATGCCCAGAAGTGGGATTGCTGGATCAGATGGTAATTCTATTTCTAGTTTTTTTAAGGAAACTCCATACTGTTCTCCATAGTGACTGTATCAATTTACATTCCCACCAATAGTGGAAGAGGGCTCCTTTTGTCCACAACCTCCCCAGAATTGGTGGTTTGTAGATTTTCTGATGATGACGATTCTAACAGGTGTGAGGTGAAATCTCATTGTAGTTTTGATTTGCATTTCTCTGATAATTAGTGCTGTTGAGCAGCTTTTTATGTGCGTCTTGGCCATCTCTGTGTCTCCTTTGAAGAAACGTCTCTTTAGATCTTCTGCCCATTTTTTTTGGGTTGTTTGTTTTTTTAATATTAAGCTGCATGAGCTGTTTATATATATTGGAGATTAAACCTCTGTCCATTGATTCGTCTGCAACGATTTTCGCCCATTCTGAGGGATGCCTTTTTCCATTCCCGTGTTTTTTAACAAAAAAGGAAAGAAAGGAAAAGAAGCAGAACACTAATGTGCCTAAAATATGCCTTTTGAAACGGTCGTTTTGACATATGGACGTCCTTTGAATTTTTTGGTCGATATGTGACCCCAGGATTTGTTTTCAGGGCAGGTGTCATTTACAGGCCTGCAATGATTTTGAATATCAACTGACCATTAGCGTTGGGATTAAAGCTGCTGTTGAGTGAAACGGCCACAAGGTGGCAGCAGTTCACCCTTGCCAAATCTGGTTACTAGGGCAAGAGAGCCTCAGTGGAAGTGGTGTTCTAGATTGGAGTTTAGAATGGAATGTGTCAGGAGAAAGCCCCTCACGTTTGTCTCACTACTTCTTGTTCGTGTTTTTAATTTAATTTTTTATTTTTTATTACAGCAAGTTTGATTACAATGTTTGGCTTGTTGTAGGTGTGGAACATGTGGTTCTTTTTCACATATACAGATGTCTGTTCTTCCTGGGATACTTTTCCCATGTATGTTATGACAGAATATTGAGTAGTCCTCTCTTGGTATTCTGTAGGTCTTTGGTGATTATATATGTCACCTGTGTTTGTATATGTCTGTTAACCCCGATATCGTAATGAAACCAATCCTCACACCTTTCCATTGGTGAACCATAAGTCTGTTTAATGATTCTGTGATTGCCGTTCTCCGTGGAAATATCTGCCCTGGTATCCATTTTTAGGTAACACCTATAAGTGATATGATATGATATGTGTCTTTCACTTTCTGACTTACTACAAGTCACGTGATTACTTCTAGACTCATCTACGGTGCTGCAAATGGCATTGTGTCCTTTTTTCCCTTGGCTTCTCTTCTGCCTTAGCGGGGTCCATTTTCAACAATGTGATTCCCTGAGGGTTGTGGATTAGCTGACCTGGGCAGCCTTACCCTGCCGGCCCGCCCTCCCCAGGTGTGCCTCGTTGAGGTCAATATAAACAGCGCTCCAGGCAGCAATAGCCCCTGAAGCTGTGCCTGACTCCATATTCTCTGCCCCATCAGCAGTCTCGGGGCTGTGCTGGTTGGAGGGAGTGAGGGGCCACAGCTTTGTTGGTGGCCCGGTGTGAGTGGGGTTCTGCTGGCCTTTCTGCAGGAGTTGCCAGGCTGCCGCCTGCAAAGAAGAGGTTGTGTCACCCATACCTTCCGCTGGAATTTCTCTCCGGACAGAGGTGAGGAAGGAAAAAAGCAGTGGGGGCCGGGACAGGAGGGGTATCTCAGGCAGGGCAATGGAAAGCTTCTGGAAGAGCGCCCGGGGACAGGACCACCCTGGCTGGCCTGCAGGCACCAAGTTGGCCTGCGTGCTGTCGCTGGTGTGGCTCCACGGTCCTTCCTCTAGGCTTTCAAGCCCTTGTACATATTCAGGTGTTTTACCTGGAAAGGGTGGGAACAGTTCAGCAGCAGCTGGCCAGGGGCTCAGCTCACGTTTACTCACAGATGCCTCGGCACGGTCCCCAAACTTTGCAATGAGGTCGCTCCTTGCGTGGGGGGTGGTTTGATGGCTGTATGGGATATGCTTCCCCACCTCTGACCAATTTCATAATTGTTTACCGCTGGAGCAAGTGCCCTGATAGGGTTTTCCTCTGTATAACTCGTGGGTTCAGGTTTTTTTTTCTTTTATGGTTCAAGTTAGATTTTATTCCTCTTTTATGTATTTATAGATATAAGCATGGAAATAATTCATTCCTATAAATACATCTGTGTGACAGGAAGAACTTTTTTCTGTTTTATTTTTAAATTTTATTTTTTAAAATTTTGAAATTTAATTTTATTTATTTTTTTTATACAGCACATTATTATTAGTTATGTATTTTATGCATATACATGTACACAGGTCAATCCCAAACTCCCAACTCATCCCACCACCACCACCCCATGGCTTCCCACACTTGGTGTCCATACGTTTGTTCTCTACCTCTGTGTCTCTATTTCTTCCCTGCAAACCAGTTCATCTGTACCATTTTTAGGCTCCACATATATGCATTAATATACAATATTTGTTTTCCTCTTTCTGACTTACTTCATTCTGTATGACAGTCTCTCGATCCATCGATGTCTCTACAAATGACCCAGTTTCATTCCTTTTTATGGCCGAGTAATATTCCAGTTCATATATGTACCACATCTTTATCCATTCATCTGTCTGTGGGCATTTAGGTTGCTTCCATTACCTGGCTATTGTAAATAGTGCTGCAATGAACATTGTGGTGAATGTGCCTTTTTGATTTACGGTTTTCTCTGGGTATATGCCCAGAAGTGGGATTGCTGGATCAGATGGTAATTCTATTTTTAGTTTTTTTAAGGAAACTCCATACTGTTCTCCATAGTGACTGTATCAATTTACATTCCCACCAATTGTGGAAGAGGGCTCCTTTTGTCCACACCCTCCCCAGAATTGGTTGTTTGTAGATTTTCTGATGATGCCGATTCTTACAGGTGTGAGGTGAAACCTCATTGTAGTTTTGATTTGTATTTCTCTAATAATTAGTGCTGTTGAGCAGCTTTTCATGTGCGTCTTAGCCATCTCTGTGTCTCCTTTGAAGAAACGTCTCTTTAGATCTTCTGCCCATTTTTTTGGGTTGTTTGTTTTTTTAATATTAAGCTGCATGAGCTGTTTATATATATTGGAGATTAAACCTCTGTCCATTGATTCGTCTGCAACGATTTTCGCCCATTCTGAGGGATGCTTTTTTCCATTCCCGCTTTTTTTAACAAAAAAAGGAAAGAAAGGAAAAGAAGCAGAACACTAATGTGCGTAAAATATGCCTTTTGAAACGGTCGTTTTGAAATATGGACGTCCTTTGAATATTTAGGTCGATATGTGACCCCAGGATTTGTTTTCAGGGCAGGTGTCATTTACAGGCCTGCAATGATTTTGAATATCAACTGACCATTAGCGTTGGGATTAAAGCTGCTGTTGTGTGAAACGGCCACAAGGTGGCAGCAGTTCACCCTTACCAAATCTGGTTACTAGGGCAAGAGAGCCTCAGTGGAAGTGGTGTTCTAGATTGGAGTTTAGAATGGAATGTGCCAGGAGAAAGCCCCTCACGTTTGTCTCACTACTTCTTGTTCGTGTTTTTAATTTAATTTTTTATTTTTTATTACAGCAAGTTTGATTACAGTGTTTGGCTTGTTGTAGGTGTGGAAGATGTGGTTCTTTTACACATATAGACATGTCTGTTCTTCCTGGGACCCTTCTCCCATGTACGTTATGACAGAATGTTGAGTAGTCCTCTCTTGGTATTCTGTAGGTCTTTGGTGATTATATATGTCACCTGTGTTTGTATATGTCTGTTAACCCCGATATCGTAATGAAACCAATTCTCACAACTTTCCATTGGTGAACCATAAGTTTGTTTAATGAATCTGTGATTGCCCATCTCCGTGGAAATATCTGGCCTGGGATCCATTTTTAGGTAACACCTATAAGTGATATGATATGATATGTGTCTTCCACTTTCTGCTTACTACAAGTCACGTGATTACTTCTAGACTCATCTACGGTGCTGCAAATGGCATTGTGTCCTTTTTTCCCTTGGCTTCTCTTCTGCCTTAGCGGGGTCCATTTTCAACAATGTGATTCCCTGAGGGTTGTGGATTAGCTGACCTGGGCAGACTTACCCTGCCGGCCCGCCCTCCCCAGGTGTGCCTCGTTGAGGTCAATATAAACAGCGCTCCAGGCAGCAATAGCCCTTGAAGCTGTGCCTGACTCCATATTCTCTGCCCCATCAGCAGTCTCGGGGCTGTGTTGGTGGAAGGGGGTGAGGGGCCACAGCTTTGCTGGTGGCCCGGTGTGAGTGGGGATCTGCTGGCCTTTCTGCAGGAGTTGCCAGGCTGCCGCCTGTAAAGAAGAGGTTGTGTCACACATGCCTTCCGCTGGAATTTCTCTCCGGACAGAGGTGAGGAAGGAAAAAAGCAGTGGGGGCCGGGACAGGAGGGGTACCTCAGGCAGGGCAATGGAAAGCTTCTGGAAGAGCGCCCAGGGCCAAGACCACCCTGGCTGGCCTGCAGGCACCAAGTTGGCCTGCGTGCTGTCGCTGGTGTGGCTCCACGGTCCTTCCTCTAGGCTTTCAAGCCCTTGTACATATTCAGGTGTTTTACCTGGAAAGGGTGGGAACAGTTCAGCAGCAGCTGGACAGGGGCTCAGCTCACGTTTACTCACAGATGCCTCGGCACGGTCCCCAAAATTTGCAATGAGGTCGCTCCTTGCGTGGGGGGTGGTTTGATGGCTGTATGGGAGATGCTTCCCCACCTCTGACCAATTTCATAATTGTTTACCACTGGAGCAAGTGCCCTGATAGGGTTTTCCTCTGTATAACTCGTGGGTTCAGGGTTTTTTTTCTTTTATGGTTCAAGTTAGATTTTATTCCTCTTTTATGTATTTATAGATATAAGCATGGAAATAATTCATTCCTATAAATACATCTGTGTGACGGGAAGAACTTTTTTCTCTTTTATTTTTAAATTTTATTTTTTAAAATTTTGAAATTTAATTTTATTTATTTTTTTATACAGCACATTATTATTAGTTATGTATTTTATGCATATACATGTACACAGGTCAATCCCAAACTCCCAACTCATCCCACCACCACCACCCCATGGCTTCCCACACTTGGTGTCCATACGTTTGTTCTCTACCTCTGTGTCTCTATTTCTTCCCTGCAAACCAGTTCATCTGTACCATTTTTAGGCTCCACATATATGCGTTAATATACAATATTTGTTTTCCTCTTTCGAACTTACTTCATTCTGTATGACAGTCTCTCGATCCATCGATGTCTCTACAAATGACCCAGTTTCATTCCTTTTTATGGCCGAGTAATATTCCATTTCATATATGTACCACATCTTTATCCATTCATCTGTCTGTGGGCATTTAGGTTGCTTCCATTACCTGGCTATTGTAAATAGTGCTGCAATGAACATTGTGGTGAATGTGCCTTTTTGAAATACGGTTTTCTCTGGGTATATGCCCAGAAGTGGGATTGCTGGATCAGATGGTAATTCTATTTCTATTTTTTTTAAGGAAACTCCATACTGTTCTCCATAGTGACTGTATCAATTTACATTCCAACCAATAGTGGAAGAGGGCTCCTTTTGTCCACAACCTCCCCAGAATTGGTGGTTTGTAGATTTTCTGATGATGCCGATTCTAACAGGTGTGAGGTGAAATCTCATTGTAGATTTGATTTGCATTTCTCTGATAATTAGTGCTGTTGAGCAGCTTTTTATGTGCGTCTTGGCCATCTCTGTGTCTCCTTTGAAGAAACGTCTCTTTAGATCTTCTGCCCATTTTTTTTGGGTTGTTTGTTTTTTTAATATTAAGCTGCATGAGCTGTTTATATATATTGGAGATTAAACCTCTGTCCATTGATTCGTCTGCAACGATTTTCGCCCATTCTGAGGGATGCCTTTTTCCATTCCCGTGTTTTTTAACAAAAAAGGAAAGAAAGGAAAAGAAGCAGAACACTAATGTGCCTAAAATATGCCTTTTGAAACGGTCGTTTTGACATATGGACGTCCTTTGAATTTTTTGGTCGATATGTGACCCCAGGATTTGTTTTCAGGGCAGGTGTCATTTACAGGCCTGCAATGATTTTGAATATCAACTGACCATTAGCGTTGGGATTAAAGCTGCTGTTGAGTGAAACGGCCACAAGGTGGCAGCAGTTCACCCTTGCCAAATCTGGTTACTAGGGCAAGAGAGCCTCAGTGGAAGTGGTGTTCTAGATTGGAGTTTAGAATGGAATGTGTCAGGAGAAAGCCCCTCACGTTTGTCTCACTACTTCTTGTTCGTGTTTTTAATTTAATTTTTTTATTTTTTATTACAGCAAGTTTGATTACAATGTTTGGCTTGTTGTAGGTGTGGAAGATGTGGTTCTTTTTCACATATACAGATGTCTGTTCTTCCTGGGATACTTTTCCCATGTATGTTATGACAGAATATTGAGTAGTCCTCTCTTGGTATTCTGTAGGTCTTTGGTGATTATATATGTCACCTGTGTTTGTATATGTCTGTTAACCCCGATATGGTAATGAAACCAATCCTCACACCTTTCCATTGGTGAACCATAAGTTTGTTTAATGAATCTGTGATTGCCCTTCTCCGTGGAAATATCTGCCCTGGTATCCATTTTTAGGTAACACCTATAAGTGATATGATATGATATGTGTCTTTCACTTTCTGACTTACTACAAGTCACGTGATTACTTCTAGACTCATCTACAGTGCTGCAAATGGCATTGTGTCCTTTTTTCCCTTGGCTTCTCTTCTGCCTTAGTGGGGTCCATTTTCAACAATGTGATTCCCTGAGGGTTGTGGATTAGCTGACCTGGGCAGCCTTACCCTGCCGGCCCGCCCTCCCCAGGTGTGCCTCGTTAAGGTCAATATAAACAGCGCTCCAGGCAGCAATAGCCCCTGAAGCTGTGCCTGACTCCATATTCTCTGCCCCGTCAGCAGTCTCGGGGCTGTGCTGGTGGGAGGGAGTGAGGGGCCACAGCTTTGTGGGTGGCCCGTTGTGAGTGGGGTTCTGCTGGCCTTTCTGCAGGAGTTGCCAGGCTGCCGCCTGTAAAGTAGCGGTTGTGTCACCCATACCTTCCGCTGGAATTTCTCTCCGGACAGAGGTGAGGAAGGAAAAAAAGCAGTGGGGGCCGGGACAGGAGGGGTATCTCAGGCAGGGCAATGGAAATCTTCTGGAAGAGCGCCCGGGGACAGGACCACCCTGGCTGGCCTGCAGGCACCAAGTTGGCCTGCGTGCTGTCGCTGGTGTGGCTCCACGGTCCTTCCTCTAGGCTTTCAAGCCCTTGTACATATTCAGGTGTTTTACCTGGAAAGGGTGGGAACAGTTCAGCAGCAGCTGGCCTGGGGCTCAGCTCACCTTTATTCACAGATGCCTCGGCACGGTCCCCCAGCTTTGCAATGAGGACGCTCCTTGCGTGGGGGGTGGGTTGCTGGCTGTATGGGAGATGATTCCCCATCTCTGACCAATTTCAGAATTGTTTAACACTGGAGCAAGTGCCCTGATAGGGTTTTCCTCTGTATAACTCGTGGGTTCAGGTTTTTTTTTTCTTTTATGGTTCAAGTTAGATTTTATTCCTCTTTTATGTATTTATAGATATAAGCATGGAAATAATTCATTCCTATAAATACATCAGTTTGACGGGAAGAACTTTTTTCTGTTTTATTTTTAAATTTTATTTTTTAAAATTTTGAAATTTAATTTTATTTATTTTTTTTATACAGCACGTTATTATTAGTTATGTATTTTATGCATATACATGTATACAGGTCAATCCCAAACTCCCAACTCATCCCACCACCACCACCCCATGGCTTCCCACACTTGGTGTCCATACGTTTGTTCTCTACCTCTGTGTCTCTATTTCTTCCCTGCAAACCAGTTCATCTGTACCATTTTTAGGCTCCACATATATGCGTTAATATACAATATTTGTTTTCCTCTTTCGAACTTACTTCATTCTGTATGACAGTCTCTCGATCCATCGATGTCTCTACAAATGACCCAGTTTCATTCATTTTTATGGCCGAGTAATATTCCATTTTATATATGTACCACATCTTTATCCATTCATCTGTCTGTGGGCATTTAGGTTGCTTCCATTACCTGGCTCTTGTAAATAGTGCTGCAACGAACATTGTGGTGAATGTGCCTTTTTGAAATACGGTTTTCTCTGGGTATATGCCCAGAAGTGGGATTGCTGGATCAGATGGTAATTCTATTTCTAGATTTTTTTAAGGAAACTCCATACGGTTCTCCATAGTGACTGTATCAATTTACATTCCCACCAATAGTGGAAGAGGGCTCCTTTTGTCCACACCCTCCCCAGAATTGGTTGTTTGTAGATTTTCTGATGATGCCGATTCTAACAGGTGTGAGGTGATACCTCATTGTAGTTTTGATTTGCATTTCTCTAATAATTAGTGCTGTTGAGCAGCTTTTCATGTGCGTCTTGGCCATCTCTGTGTCTCCTTTGAAGAAACGTCTCTTTAGATCTTCTGCCCATTTTTTTGGGTTGTTTGTTTTTTTAATATTAAGCTGCATGAGCTGTTTATATATATTGGAGATTAAACCTCTGTCCATTGATTCGTCTGCAACGATTTTCGCCCATTCTGAGGGATGCCTTTTTCCATTCCCGTGTTTTTTAACAAAAAAGGAAAGAAAGGAAAAGAAGCAGAACACTAATGTGCGTAAAATATGCCTTTTGAAACGGTCGTTTTGAAATATGGACGTCCTTTGAATTTTTTGGTCGATATGTGACCCCAGGATATGTTTTCAGGGCAGGTGTCATTTACAGGCCTGCAATGATTTTGAATATCAACTGACCATTAGCGTTGGGATTAAAGCTGCTGTTGTGTGAAACGGCCACAAGGTGGCAGCAGTTCACCTTTACCAAATCTGGTTACTAAGGCAAGAGAGCCTCAGTGGAAGTGGTGTTCTAGATTGGAGTTTAGAATGGAATGTGCCAGGAGAAAGCCCCTCACGTTTGTCTCACTACTTCTTGTTCGTGTTTTTAATTTAATTTTTTATTTTTTATTACAGCAAGTTTGATTACAATGTTTGGCTTGTTGTAGGTGTGGAAGATGTGGTTCTTTTACACATATACAGATGTCTGATCTTCCTGGGATCCTTTTCCCATGTACGTTATGACAGAATGTTGAGTAGTCTTCTCTTGGTATTCCGTAGGTCTTTGGTGATTATATATGTCACCTGTGTTTGTATATATCTGTTAACCCCGATATCGTAATGAAACCAATCCTCACACCTTTCCATTGGTGAACCATAAGCTTGATTAATGAATCTGTGATTGCCCTTCTCCGTGGAAATATCTGCCCTCGTACCCATTTTTAGGTAACACCTATAAGTGATATGATACGATATGTGTCTTTCACTTTCTGACTTACTACAATTCGCATGATTACCTCTAGACTCATCTACGGGGCTGCAAATGGCATTGTGTCTTTTTTTTCCTTGGCTTCTATTCTGCCTTAGCGAGGTCCATTTTCAACAATGTGATTCCCTGAGGGTTGTGGATTAGCTGACCTGGGCAGCCTTACCCTGCCGGCCCGCCCTCCCCAGGTGTGCCTGGTTGAGGTCAATATAAACAGCGCTCCAGGCGGCAATAGCCCCTGAAGCTGCGCCTGACTCCATATCCTCTGCCCCGTCAGCAGTCTCGGGGCTGTGCTGGTGTGAGGGAGTGAGGGGCCACAGCTTTGTTGGTGGCCCAGTGTGAGGGGGGTTCTGCTGGCCTTTCTGCAGGGGTGGCCAGCCTGCCACCTGTAAAGAAGAGGATGTGTCACCCATACCTTCCGCTAGAATTTCTCTGTGGACAGAGGTGAGGAAGGACAAAAGCAGTGGGGGCCGGGACAGGAGGGCTATCTCAGGCAGGGCAATGGAAAGCTTCTGGAAGAGCGCCCAGGGCCAGGACCACCCTGGCTGGCCTGCAGGCACCAAGTAGGCCTTCGTGCTGTCGCTGGTATGGCTCCGCGGCCCTTCCTCTAGGCTTTCAAGCCCTTGTACATATTCAGGTGTTTTACCTGGGAAGGGTGGGAACAGTTCAGCAGCAGCTGGCCTGGGGCTCAGCTCACGTTTACTCACAGATGCCTCGGCACGGTCCCCCAGCTTTGCAATGAGGACGCTCCTTGCGTGGGGGGTGGGGTGCTGGCTGTATGGGAGATGATTCCCAACCTCTGACCAATTTCAGAATTGTTTACCGCTGGAGAAAGTGCCCTGATAGGGTTTTCCTGTGTATAACTGGTGGGTTCAGTTTTTTTTTTCTTTTATGGTTCAAGTTAGATTTTATTCCTCTTTTATGTATTTATAGATATAAGCATGGAAATAATTCATTCCTATAAATACATCTGTGTGAAGGGAAGAACTTTTTTCTGTTTTATTTTTAAATTTTATTTTTTTTAAATTTTTAAATTTAATTTTGTTTATTTTTTTTATACAGCAGGTTATTATTAGTTATGTATTTTATGCATATACATGTATACAGGTCAATCCCAATCTCCCAACTCATCCCACCACCACCACCCCATGGCTTCCCACACTTGGTGCCCATACGTTTGTTCTCTACCTGTGTGTCTCTATTTCTTCCCTGCAAACCAGTTCATCTGTACCATTTTTTAGGTTCCACATATATGCATTAATATACAATATTTGTTTTCCTCTTTCTGACTTACTTCATTCTGTATGACAGTCACTAGATCCATCGATGTCTCTACAAATGACCCAGTTTCATTCCTCTTTATGGCCGAGTAATATTCCATTTTATATATGTACCACATCTTTATCCATTCATCTGTCTGTGGGCATTTACGTTGCTTCCATTACCTGGCTATTGTAAATAGTGCTGCAATGAACATTGTGGTGAATGTGCCTTTTAAATTTATGGTTTTCTCTGGGTGTATGCCCAGAAGTGGGATTGCTGGATCAGATGGTAATTCTATTTCTAGTTTTTTTTAAGGAAACTCCATACTGTTCTCCATAGTGACTGTATCAATTTACATTCCCACCAATAGTGGAAGAGGGCTCCTTTTGTCCACACCCTCCCCAGAATTTGTTGTTTGTAGATTTCCTGATGATGCCGATTCTAACAGGTGTGAGGTGATGCCTCATTGTAGTTTTCATTTGCATTTCTCTGATAATTAGTGCTGTTGAGCAGCTTTTCATGTGCGTCTTGGCCATCTCTATGTCTCCTTTGAAGAAACGTCTCTTTAGATCTTCTGCCCATTTTTTTTGGGTTGTTTGTTTTTTTAATATTAAGCTGCATGAGCTGTTTATATATATTGGAGATTAAACGTCTGTCCATTGATTCGTCTGCAACGATTTTCGCCCATTCTGAGGGATGCCTTTTTCCATTCCCGTGTTTCTTAACAAAAAAGGAAAGAAAGGAAAAGAAGCAGAACACTAATGTGCCTAAAATATGCCTTTTGAAACGGTCGTTTTGACATATGGACGTCCTTTGAATTTTTTGGTCGATATGTGACCCCAGGATTTGTTTTCAGGGCAGGTGTCATTTACAGGCCTGCAATGATTTTGAATATCAACTGACCATTAGCGTTGGGATTAAAGCTGCTGTTGTGTGAAACGGCCACAAGGTGGCAGCAGTTCACCCTTACCAAATCTGGTTACTAGGGCAAGAGAGCCTCATTGGAAGTGGTGTTCTAGATTGGAGTTTAGAATGGAATGTGCCAGGAGAAAGCCCCTCACGTTTGTCTCACTACTTCTTGTTCGTGTTTTTAATTTAATTTTTTATTTTTTATTACAGCAAGTTTGATTACAATGTTTGGCTTGTTGTAGGTGTGGAAGATGTGGTTCTTTTACACATATACACATGTCTGTTCTTCCTGGGATCCTTTTCCCATGTATGTTATGACAGAATATTGAGTAGTCCTCTCTTGGTATTCTGTAGGTCTTTGGTGATTATATATGTCACCTGTGTTTGTATATGTCTGTTAACCCCGATATCGTAATGAAACCAATCCTCACACATTTCCATTGGTGAACCATAAGTCTGTTTAATGAATCTGTGATTGCCCTTCTCCGTGGAAATATCTGCCCTGGTATCCATTTTTAGGTAACACCTATAAGTGATATGATATGATATGTGTCTTCCACTTTCTGACTTACTACAAGTCACGTGATTACTTCTAGACTCATCTACGGTGCTGCAAATGGCATTGTGTCCTTTTTTCCCTTGGCTTCTCTTCTGCTTTAGCGGGGTCCATTTTCAACAATGTGATTCCCTGAGGGTTGTGGATTAGCTGACCTGGGCAGCCTTACCCTGCCGGCCCGCCCTCCCCAGGTGTGCCTCATTGAGGTCAATATAAACAGCGCTCCAGGCAGCAATAGCCCCTGAAGCTGTGCCTGACTCCATATTCTCTGCCCCGTCAGCTGTCTCGGGGCTGTGCTGGTGGGAGGGAGTGAGGGGCCACAGCTTTGTTGGTGGCCCGGTGTGAGTGGGGTTCTGCTGGCCTTTCTGCAGGAGTTGCCAGGCTGCCGCCTGCAAAGAAGAGGTTCTGTCACCCATACCTTCCGCTGGAATTTCTCTCCGGACAGAGGTGAGGAAGGAAAAAAGCAGTGGGGGCCGGGACAGGAAGGGTATCTCAGGCAGGGCAATGGAAAGCTTCTGGAAGAGCTCCCGGGGACAGGACCACCCTGGCTGGCCTGCAGGCACCAAGTTGGCCTCCGTGCTGTCGCTGGTGTGGCTCCACGGTCCTTCCTCTAGGCTTTCAAGCCCTTGTACATATTCAGGTGTTTTACCTGGAAAGGGTGGGAACAGTTCAGCAGCAGCTGCCCAGGGGCTCAGCTCACATTTACTCACAGATGCCTCGGCACGGTCCCCAAACTTTGCAATGAGGTCGCTCCTTGCATGGGGGGTGGGTTGATGGCTGTATGGGAGATGCTTCCCCACCTCTGACCAATTTCATAATTGTTTACCACTGGAGCAAGTGCCCTGATAGGGTTTTCCTCTGTATAACTCGTGGGTTCAGGTTTTTTTTTTCTTTTATGGTTCAAGTTAGATTTTATTCCTCTTTTATGTATTTATAGATATAAGCATGGAAATAATTCATTCCTATAAATACATCTGTGTGACGGGAAGAAATTTTTTCTGTTTTAAATTTTATTTTTTAAAATTTTGAAATTAAATTTTATTTATTTTTTTAATACAGCACATTATTATTAGTTATGTATTTTATGCATATACATGTACACAGGTCAATCCCAAACTCCCAACTCATCCCACCACCACCACCCCATGGCTTCCCACACTTGGTGTCCATAGGTTTGTTCTCTACCTCTGTGTCTCTATTTCTTCCCTGCAAACCAGTTCATCTGTACCATTTTTAGGCTCCACATATATGCATTAATATACAATATTTGTTTTCCTCTTTCTGACTTACTTCATTCTGTATGACAGTCTCTCGATCCATCGATGTCTCTACAAATGACCCAGTTTCATTCCTTTTTATGGCCGAGTAATATTCCAGTTCATATATGTACCACATCTTTATCCATTCATCTGTCTGTGGGCATTTAGGTTGCTTCCATTACCTGGCTATTGTAAATAGTGCTGCAATGAACATTTTGGTGAATGTGCCTTTTTGATTTACGGTTTTCTCTGGGTATATGCCCTGAAGTGGGATTGCTGGATCAGATGGTAATTCTATTTCTAGTTTTTTTAAGGAAACTCCATACTGTTCTCCATAGTGACTGTATCAATTTACATTCCCACCAATCGTGGAAGAGGGCTCCTTTTGTCCACAACCTCCCCAGAATTGGTTGTTTGTAGATTTTCTGATGATGCCGATTCTTACAGGTGTGAGGTGAAACCTCATTGTAGTTTTGATTTGTATTTCTCTAATAATTAGTGCTGTTGAGCAGCTTTTCATGTGCGTCTTAGCCATCTCTGTGTCTCCTTTGAAGAAACGTCTCTTTAGATCTTCTGCCCATTTTTTTGGGTTGTTTGTTTTTTTAATATTAAGCTGCATGAGCTGTTTATATATATTGGAGATTAAACCTCTGTCCATTGATTCGTCTGCAACGATTTTCGCCCATTCTGAGGGATGCTTTTTTCCATTCCCGCTTTTTTTAACAAAAAAAGGAAAGAAAGGAAAAGAAGCAGAACACTAATGTGCGTAAAATATGCCTTTTGAAACGGTCGTTTTGAAATATGGACGTCCTTTGAATATTTAGGTCGATATGTGACCCCACGATTTGTTTTCAGGGCAGGTGTCATTTACAGGCCTGCAATGATTTTGAATATCAACTGACCATTAGCGTTGGGATTTAAGCTGCTGTTGTGTGAAACGGCCACAAGGTGGCAGCAGTTCACCCTTACCAAATCTGGTTACTAGGGCAAGAGAGCCTCAGTGGAAGTGGTGTTCTAGATTGGAGTTTAGAATGGAATGTGCCAGGAGAAAGCCCCTCACGTTTGTCTCACTACTTCTTGTTCGTGTTTTTAATTTAATTTTTTATTTTTTATTACAGCAAGTTTGATTACAATGTTTGGCTTGTTGTAGGTGTGGAAGATGTGGTTCTTTTACACATATAGACATGTCTGTTCTTCCTGGGACCCTTTTCCCATGTACGTTATGACAGAATGTTGAGTAGTCCTCTCTTGGTATTCTGTAGGTCTTTGGTGATTATATATGTCACCTGTGTTTGTATATGTCTGTTAACCCCGATATCGTAATGAAACCAATTCTCACAGCTTTCCATTGGTGAACCATAAGTTTGTTTAATGAATCTGTGATTGCCGTTCTCCGTGGAAATATCTGCCCTGGTATCCATTTTTAGGTAACACCTATAAGTGATATGATATGATATGTGTCTTCCACTTTCTGCTTACTACAAGTCACGTGATTACTTCTAGACTCATCTACGGTGCTGCAAATGGCATTGTGTCCTTTTTTCCCTTGGCTTCTCTTCTGCCTTAGCGGGGTCCATTTTCAACAATGTGATTCCCTGAGGGTTGTGGATTAGCTGACCTGGGCAGCCTTACCCTGCCGGCCCGCCCTCCCCAGGTGTGCCTCGTTGAGGTCAATATAAACAGCGCTCCAGGCAGCAATAGCCCCTGAAGCTGTGCCTGACTCCATATTCTCTGCCCCGTCAGCAGTCTCGGGGCTGTGCTGGTGGGAGGGAGTGAGGGGCCATAGCTTTGAGGGTGGCCCGGTGTGAGTGGGGTTCTGCTGGCCTTTCTGCAGGAGTTGCCAGGCTGCCTCCTGTAAAGAAGAGGTTGTGTCACCCATACCTTCCGCTGGAATTTCTCTCCGGACAGAGGTGAGGAAGGAAAAAAGCAGTGGGGGCCGGGACAGGAGGGGTATCTCAGGCAGGGCAATGGAAAGCTTCTGGAAGAGCGCCCAGGGCCAGGACCACCCTGGCTGGCCTGCAGGCACCATGTTGGCCTGCGTGCTGTCGCTGGTGTGGCTCCACGGTCCTTCCTCTAGGCTTTCAAGCCCTTGTACATATTCAGGTGTTTTACCTGGAAAGGGTGGGAACAGTTCAGCAGTAGCTGGCCTGGGGCTCAGCTCACGTTTATTCACAGATGCCTCGGCACGGTCCCCCAGCTTTGCAATGAGGACGCTCCTTGCGTGGGGGGTGGGTTGATGGCTGTATGGGAGATGGTTCCCCACCTCTGACCAATTTCAGAATTGTTTACCACTGGAGCAAGTGCCCTGATAGGGTTTTCCTCTGTATAACTCGTGGGTTCAGGTTTTTTTTTTCTTTTATGGTTCAAGTTAGATTTTATTCCTCTTTTATATATTTATAGATATAAGCATGGATATAATTCATTCCTATAAATACATCTGTGTGATGGGAAGAACTTTTTTCTGTTTTATTTTTAAATTTTATTTTTTTAAAATTTTGAAATTTAAATTTATTTATTTTTTATACAGCACGTTATTATTAGTTATGTATTTTATGCATATACATGTATACAGGTCAATCCCAAACTCCCAACTCATCCCACCACCACCACCCCATGGCTTCCCACACTTGGTGTCCATACGTTTGTTCTCTACCTCTGTGTCTCTATTTCTTCCCTGCAAACCAGTTCATCTGTACCATTTTTTTAGATTCCACATATATGCATTTATATACAATATTTGTTTTCCTCTTTCTGATTTACTTCATTCTGTATGACAGTCTCTCGATCCATCGATGTCTCTACAAATGACCCAGTTTCATTCCTTTTAATGGCCGAGTAATATTCCATTTTATATATGTACCACATCTTTATCCATTCATCTGTCTGTGGGCATTTAGTTTGCTTCCATTACCTGGCTATTGTAAATAGTGCTGCAACGAACATTGTGGTGAATGTGCCTTTTTGAAATACGGTTTTCTCTGGGTATATGCCCAGAAGTGGGATTGCTGGATCAGATGGTAATTCTATTGCTAATTTTTTTAAGGAAACTCCATACTGTTCTCCATAGTGACTGTATCAATTTACATTCCCACCAATAGTGGAAGAGGGCTCCTTTTGTCCACAACCTCCCCAGAATTGGTTGTTTGTAGATTTTCTGATGATGCCGATTCTAACAGGTGTGAGGTGAAATCTCATTGTAGTTTTGATTTGCATTTCTCTGATAATTAGTGCTGTTGAGCAGCTTTTCATGTGCGTCTTGGCCATCTCTGTGTCTCCTTTGAAGAAACGTCTCTTTAGATCTTCTGCCCATTTTTTTTGGGTTGTTTGTTTTTTTAATATTAAGCTGCATGAGCTGTTTATATATATTGGAGATTAAACCTCTGTCCATTGATTCGTCTGCAACGATTTTCGCCCATTCTGAGGGATGCCTTTTTCCATTCCCGTGTTTTTTAACAAAAAAGGAAAGAAAGGAAAAGAAGCAGAACACTAATGTGCGTAAAATATGCCTTTTGAAACGGTCGTTTTGACATATGGACGTCCTTTGAATTTTTTGGTCGATATGTGACCCCACGATTTGTTTTCAGGGCAGGTGTCATTTACAGGCCTGCAATGATTTTGAATATCAACTGACCATTAGCGTTGGGATTAAAGCTGCTGTTGTGTGAAACGGCCACAAGGTGGCAGCAGTTCACCCTTACCAAATCTGGTTACTAGGGCAAGAGAGCCTCAGTGGAAGTGGTGTTCTAGATTGGAGTTTAGAATGGAATGTGTCAGGAGAAAGCCCCTCACGTTTGTCTCACTACTTCTTGTTCGTGTTTTTAATTTAATTTTTTATTTTTTATTACAGCAAGTTTGATTACAATGTTTGGCTTGTTGTAGGTGTGGAAGATGTGGTTCTTTTACACATATACACATGTCTGTTCTTCCTGGGATCCTTTTCCCATGTATGTTATGACAGAATATTGAGTAGTCCTCTCTTGGTATTCTGTAGGTCTTTGGTGATTATATATGTCACCTGTGTTTGTATATGTCTGTTAACCCCGATATCGTAATGAAACCAATCCTCACACCGTTCCATTGGTGAACCATAAGTCTGTTTAATGAATCTGTGATTGCCCTTCTCCGTGGAAATATCTGCCCTGGTATCCATTTTTAGGTAACACCTATAAGTGATATGATATGATATGTGTCTTCCACTTTCTGACTTACTACAAGTCACGTGATTACTTCTAGACTCATCTACGGTGCTGCAAATTGCATTGTGTCCTTTTTTCCCTTGGCTTCTCTTCTGCCTTAGCGGGGTCCATTTTCAACAATGTGATTCCCTGAGGGTTGTGGATTAGCTGACCTGGGCAGCCTTACCCTGCCGGCCCGCCCTCCCCAGGTGTGCCTCATTGAGGTCAATATAAACAGCGCTCCAGGCAGCAATAGCCCCTGAAGCTGTGCCTGACTCCATATTCTCTGCCCCGTCAGCAGTCTCGGGGCTGTGCTGGTGGGAGGGAGTGAGGGGCCACAGCTTTGTGGGTGGCCCGGTGTGAGTGGGGTACTGCTGGCCTTTCTGCAGGAGTTGCCAGGCTGCCGCCTGTAAAGAAGAGGTTGTTTCACCCATACCTTCCGCTGGAATTTCTCTCCGGACAGAGGTGAGGAAGGAAAAAAGCAGTGGGGGCCGGGACAGGAGGGGTATCTCAGGCAGGGCAATGGAAAGCTTCTGGAAGAGCGCCCGGGGACAGGACCACCCTGGCTGGCCTGCAGGCACCAAGTTGGCCTGCGTGCTGTCGCTGGTGTGGCTCCACGGTCCTTCCACTAGGCTTTCAAGCCCTTGTACATATTCAGGTGTTTTACCTGGAAAGGGTGGGAACAGTTCAGCAGCAGCTGGCCTGGGGCTCAGCTCACGTTTACTCACAGATGCCTCGGCACGGTCCCCCAGCTTTGCAATGAGGACGCTCCTTGCGTGGGGGGTGGGTTGATGGCTGTATGGGAGATGGTTCCCCACCTCTGACCAATTTCATAATTGTTTACCACTGGAGCAAGTGCCCTGATAGGGTTTTCCTCTGTATAACTCGTGGGTTCAGGTTTTTTTTTTCTTTTATGGTTCAAGTTAGATTTTATTCCTCTTTTATGTATTTATAGATATAAGCATGGAAATAATTCATTCCTATAAATACATCTGTGTGACGGGAAGAACTATTTTCTCTTTTATTTTTAAATTTTATTTTTTAAAATTTTGAAATTTAATTTTATTTATTTTTTTATACAGCACATTATTATTAGTTATGTATTTTATGCATATACATGTACACAGGTCAATCCCAAACTCCCAACTCATCCCACCACCACCACCCCATGGCTTCCCACACTTGGTGTCCATACGTTTGTTCTCTACCTCTGTGTCTCTATTTCTTCCCTGCAAACCAGTTCATCTGTACCATTTTTAGGCTCCACATATATGCATTAATATACAATATTTGTTTTCCTCTTTCTGACTTACTTCATTCTGTATGACAGTCTCTCGATCCATCGATGTCTCTACAAATGACCCAGTTTCATTCCTTTTTATGACCGAGTAATATTCCATTTCATATATGTACCACATCTTTATCCATTCATCTGTCTGTGGGCATTTAGGTTGCTTCCATTACCTGGCTATTGTAAATAGTGCTGCAATGAACATTGTGGTGAATGTGCCTTTTTGAAATACGGTTTTCTCTGGGTATATGCCCAGAAGTGGGATTGCTGGATCAGATGGTAATTCTATTTCTAGATTTTTTAAGGAAACTCCATACTGTTCTCCATAGTGACTGTATCAATTTACATTCCCACCAATAGTGGAAGAGGGCTCCTTTTGTCCACACCCTCCCCAGAATTGGTTGTTTGTAGATTTTCTGATGATGCCGATTCTAACAGGTGTGAGGTGATACCTCATTGTAGTTTTGATTTGCATTTCTCTAATAATTAGTGCTGTTGAGCAGCTTTTCATGTGTGTCTTGGCCATCTCTGTGTCTCCTTTGAAGAAACGTCTCTTTAGATCTGCCCATTTTTTGGGGTTTTTTGTTTTTTTAATATTAAGCTGCATGAGCTCTTTATATATATTGGAGATTAAACCTCTGTCCATTGATTCATCTGCAACGATTTTCGCCCATTCTGAGGGATGCCTTTTTCCATTCCCGTGTTTTTTAACAAAAAAGGAAAGAAAGGAAAAGAAGCAGAACACTAATGTGCGTAAAATATGCCTTTTGAAACGGTCGTTTTGAAATATGGACGTCCTTTGAATTTTTTGGTCGATATGTGACCCCAGGATTTGTTTTCAGGGCAGGTGTCATTTACAGGCCTGCAATGATTTTGAATATCAACTGACCATTAGCGTTGGGATTAAAGCTGCTGTTGTGTGAAACGGCCACAAGGTGGCAGCAGTTCACCCTTACCAAATCTGGTTACTAGGGCAAGAGAGCCTCAGTGGAAGTGGTGTTCTAGATTGGAGTTTAGAATGGAATGTGCCAGGAGAAAGCCCCTCACGTTTGTCTCACTACTTCTTGTTCGTGTTTTTAATTTAATTTTTTATTTTTTATTACAGCAAGTTTGATTACAATGTTTGGCTTGTTGTAGGTGTGGAAGATGTGGTTCTTTTACACATATAGACATGTCTGTTCTTCCTGGGATCCTTTTCCCATGTATGTTATGACAGAATATTGAGTAGTCCTCTCTTGGTATTCTGTAGGTCTTTGGTGATTATATATGTCACCTGTGTTTGTATATGTCTGTTAACCCCGATATCGTAATGAAACCAATCCTCACACCTTTCCATTGGTGAACCATAAGTTTGTTTAATGAATCTGTGATTGCCCTTCTCCGTGGAAATATCTGCCCTGGTATCCATTTTTAGGTAACACCTATAAGTGATATGATATGATATGTGTCTTCCACTTTCTGACTTACTACAAGTCACGTGATTACTTCTAGACTCATCTACGGTGCTGCAAATGGCATTGTGTCCTTTTTTCCCTTGGCTTCTCCTCTGCTTTAGCGGGGTCCATTTTCAACAATGTGATTCCCTGAGGGTTGTGGATTAGCTGACCTGGGCAGCCTTACCCTGCCAGCCCGCCCTCCCCAGGTGTGCCTCATTGAGGTGAATATAAACAGCGCTCCAGGCAGCAATAGCCCCTGAAGCTGTGCCTGACTCCATATTCTCTGCCCCGTCAGCAGACTCGGGGCTGTGCTGGTGGGAGGGAGTGAGGGGCCACAGCTTTGTTGTTGGCCCGGTGTGAGTGGGGTTCTGCTGGCCTTTCTGCAGGAGTTGCCAGGCTGCCGCCTGCAAAGGAGAGGTTGTGTCACCCATACCTTCCGCTGGAATTTCTCTCCGGACAGAGGTGAGGAAGGAAAAAAGCAGTGGGGGCCGGGACAGGAGGGGTATCTCAGGCAGGGCAATGGAAAGCTTCTGGAAAAGCGCCCGGGGACAGGACCACCCTGGCTGGCCTGCAGGCACCAAGTTGGCCTGCGTGCTGTCGCTGGTGTGGCTCCACGGTCCTTCCTCTAGGCTTTCAAGCCCTTGTACATATTTAGGTGTTTTACCTGGAAAGGGTGGGAACAGTTCAGCAGCAGCTGGCCAGGGGCTCAGCTCACATTTACTCACAGATGCCTCGGCACGGTCCCCAAACTTTGCAATGAGGTCGCTCCTTGCTTGGGGGGTGGGTTGATGGCTGTATGGGAGATGCTTCCCCACCTCTGACCAATTTCATAATTGTTTAACACTGGAGCAAGTGCCCTGATAGGGTTTTCCTCTGTATAACTCGTGGGTTCAGGTTTTTTTTTCTTTTATGGTTCAAGTTAGATTTTATTCCTCTTTTATGTATTTATAGATATAAGCATGGAAATAATTCATTCCTATAAATACATCTGTGTGACGGGAAGAACTTTTTTCTGTTTTAAATTTTATTTTTTAAAATTTTGAAATTTAATTTTATTTATTTTTTTTATACAGCACATTATTATTAGTTATGTATTTTATGCATATACATGTACACAGGTCAATCCCAAACTCCCAACTCATCCCACCACCACCACCCCATGGCTTCCCACACTTGGTGTCCATAGGTTTGTTCTCTACCTCTGTGTCTCTATTTCTTCCCTGCAAACCAGTTCATCTGTACCATTTTTAGGCTCCACATATATGCATTAATATACAATATTTGTTTTCCTCTTTCTGAATTACTTCATTCTGTATGACAGTCTCTCGATCCATCGATGTCTCTACAAATGACCCAGTTTCATTCCTTTTTATGGCCGAGTAATATTCCATTTCATATATGTACCACATCTTTATCCATTCATCTGTCTGTGGGCATTTAGGTTGCTTCCATTACCTGGCTATTGTAAATAGTGCTGCAATGAACATTGTGGTGAATGTGCCTTTTTGATTTACGGTTTTCTCTGGGTATATGCCCAGAAGTGGGATTGCTGGATCAGATGGTAATTCTTTTAGTTTTTTTAAGGAAACTCCATACTGTTCTCCATAGTGACTGTATCAATTTACATTCCCACCAATTGTGGAAGAGGGCTCCTTTTGTCCACACCCTCCCCAGAATTGGTTGTTTGTAGATTTTCTGATGATGCCGATTCTTACAGGTGTGAGATGAAACCTCATTGTAGTTTTGATTTGTATTTCTCTAATAATTAGTGCTGTTGAGCAGCTTTTCATGTGCGTCTTAGCCATCTCTGTGTCTCCTTTGAAGAAACGTCTCTTTAGATCTTCTGCCCATTTTTTGGGGGTTGTTTGTTTTTTTAATATTAAGCTGCATGAGCTGTTTATATATATTGGAGATTAAACCTCTGTCCATTGATTCGTCTGCAACGATTTTCGCCCATTCTGAGGGATGCTTTTTTCCATTCCCGCTTTTTTTAACAAAAAAAGGAAAGAAAGGAAAAGAAGCAGAACACTAATGTGCGTAAAATATGCCTTTTGAAACGGTCGTTTTGAAATATGGACGTCCTTTGAATATTTAGGTCGATATGTGACCCCAGGATTTGTTTTCAGGGCAGGTGTCATTTACAGGCCTGCAATGATTTTGAATATCAACTGACCATTAGCGTTGGGATTAAAGCTGCTGTTGTGTGAAACGGCCACAAGGTGGCAGCAGTTCACCCTTACCAAATCTGGTTACTAGGGCAAGAGAGCCTCAGTGGAAGTGGTGTTCTAGATTGGAGTTTAGAATGGAATGTGCCAGGAGAAAGCCCCTCACGTTTGTCTCACTACTTCTTGTTCGTGGTTTTAATTTAATTTTTATTTTTTATTACAGCAAGTTTGATTACAATGTTTGGCTTGTTGTAGGTGTGGAAGATGTGGTTCTTTTACACATATAGACATGTCTGTTCTTCCTGGGACCCTTTTCCCATGTACGTTATGAGAGAATGTTGAGTAGTCCTCTCTTGGTATTCTGTAGGTCTTTGGTGATTATATATGTCACCTGTGTTTGTATATGTCTGTTAACCCCGATATCGTAATGAAACCAATTCTCACAACTTTCCATTGGTGAACCATAAGTTTGTTTAATGAATCTGTGATTGCCCTTCTCCGTGGAAATATCTGCCCTGGGATCCATTTTTAGGTAACACCTATAAGTGATATGATATGATATGTGTCTTCCACTTTCTGCTTACTACAAGTCACGTGATTACTTCTAGACTCATCTACGGTGCTGCAAATGGCATTGTGTCCTTTTTTCCCTTGGCTTCTCTTCTGCCTTGGCGGGGTCCATTTTCAACAATGTGATTACCTGAGGGTTGTGGATTAGCTGACCTGGGCAGCCTTACCCTGCCGGCCCGCCCTCCCCAGGTGTGCCTCGTTGAGGTCAATATAAACAGCGCTTCAGGCAGCAATAGCCCCTGAAGCTGTGCCTGACTCCATATTCTCTGCCCCGTCAGCAGTCTCGGGGCTGTGCTGCTGGGAGGGAGTGAGGGGCCACAGCTTTGTTGGTGGCCCGGTGTGATTGGGGTTCTGCTGGCCTTTCTGCAGGAGTTGCCAGGCTGCCGCCTGCAAAGAAGAGGTTGTGTCACCCATACCTTCCGCTGGAATTTCTCTCCGGACAGAGGTGAGGAAGGAAAAAAGCAGTGGGGGCCGGGACAGGAGGGGTATCTCAGGCAGGGCAATGGAAAGCTTCTGGAAGAGCGCCCGGGGACAGGACCACCCTGGCTGGCCTGCAGGCACCAAGTTGGCCTGCGTGCTGTCGCTGGTGTGGCTCCACGGTCCTTCCACTAGGCTTTCAAGCCCTTGTACATATTCAGGTGTTTTACCTGGAAAGGGTGGGAACAGTTCAGCAGCAACTGGCCTGGGGCTCAGCTCACGTTTACTCACAGATGCCTCGGCACTGTCCCCAAACTTTGCAATGAGGTCGCTCCTTGCGTGGGGGGTGGGTTGATGGCTGTATGGGAGATGCTTCCCCACCTCTGACCAATTTCATAATTGTTTACCACTGGAGCAAGTGCCCTGATAGGGTTTTCCTCTGTATAACTCGTGGGTTCAGGTTTTTTTTTCTTTTATGGTTCAAGTTAGATTTTATTCCTCTTTTATGTATTTATAGATATAAGCATGGAAATAATTCATTCCTATAAATACATCTGTGTGACGGGAAGAACTTTTTTCTCTTTTATTTTTAAATTTTATTTTTTAAAATTTTGAAATTTAATTTTATTTATTTTTTTATACAGCACATTATTATTAGTTATGTATTTTATGCATATACATGTACACAGGTCAATCCCAAACTCCCAACTCATCCCACCACCACCACCCCATGGCTTCCCACACTTGGTGTCCATAGGTTTGTTCTCTACCTCTGTGTCTCTATTTCTTCCCTGCAAACCAGTTCATCTGTACCATTTTTAGGCTCCACATATATGCATTAATATACAATATTTGTTTTCCTCTTTCTGAATTACTTCATTCTGTATGACAGTCTCTCGATCCATCGATGTCTCTACAAATGACCCAGTTTCATTCCTTTATATGGCCGAGTAATATTCCATTTCATATATGTACCACATCTTTATCCATTCATCTGTCTGTGGGCATTTAGGTTGCTTCCATTACCTGGCTATTGTAAATAGTGCTGCAATGAACATTGTGGTGAATGTGCCTTTTTGATTTACGGTTTTCTCTGGGTATATGCCCAGAAGTGGGATTGCTGGATCAGATGGTAATTCTATTTTTAGTTTTTTTAAGGAAACTCCATACTGTTCTCCATAGTGACTGTATCAATTTACATTCCCACCAATTGTGGAAGAGGGCTCCTTTTGTCCACACCCTCCCCAGAATTGGTTGTTTGTAGATTTTCTGATGATGCCGATTCTTACAGGTGTGAGGTGAAACCTCATTGTAGTTTTGATTTGTATTTCTCTAATAATTAGTGCTGTTGAGCAGCTTTTCATGTGCGTCTTAGCCATCTCTGTGTCTCCTTTGAAGAAACGTCTCTTTAGATCTTCTGCCCATTTTTTTGGGGTTTTTTGTTTTTTTAATATTAAGCTGCATGAGCTGTTTATATATATTGGAGATTAAACCTCTGTCCATTGATTCGTCTGCAACGATTTTCGCCCATTCTGAGGGATGCCTTTTTCCATTCCCGTGTTTTTTAACAAAAAAGGAAAGAAAGGAAAAGAAGCAGAACACTAATGTGCGTAAAATATGCCTTTTGAAACGGTCGTTTTGAAATATGGACGTCCTTTGAATTTTTTGGTCGATATGTGACCCCAGGATTTGTTTTCAGGGCAGGTGTCATTTACAGGCCTGCAATGATTTTGAATATCAACTGACCATTAGCGTTGGGATTAAAGCTGCTGTTGTGTGAAACGGCCACAAGGTGGCAGCAGTTCACCCTTACCAAATCTGGTTACTAGGGCAAGAGAGCCTCAGTGGAAGTGGTGTTCTAGATTGGAGTTTAGAATGGAATGTGCCAGGAGAAAGCCCCTCACGTTTGTCTCACTACTTCTTGTTCGTGTTTTTAATTTAATTTTTTATTTTTTATTACAGCAAGTTTGATTACAATGTTTGGCTTGTTGTAGGTGTGGAAGATGTGGTTCTTTTACACATATAGACATGTCTGTTCTTCCTGGGATCCTTTTCCCATGTATGTTATGACAGAATATTGAGTAGTCCTCTCTTGGTATTCTGTAGGTCTTTGGTGATTATATATGTCACCTGTGTTTGTATATGTCTGTTAACCCCGATATCGTAATGAAACCAATCCTCACACCTTTCCATTGGTGAACCATAAGTTTGTTTAATGAATCTGTGATTGCCCTTCTCCGTGGAAATATCTGCCCTGGTATCCATTTTTAGGTAACACCTATAAGTGATATGATATGATATGTGTCTTCCACTTTCTGACTTACTACAAGTCACGTGATTACTTCTAGACTCATCTACGGTGCTGCAAATGGCATTGTGTCCTTTTTTCCCTTGGCTTCTCCTCTGCTTTAGCGGGGTCCATTTTCAACAATGTGATTCCCTGAGGGTTGTGGATTAGCTGACCTGGGCAGCCTTACCCTGCCAGCCCGCCCTCCCCAGGTGTGCCTCATTGAGGTCAATATAAACAGCGCTCCAGGCAGCAATAGCCCCTGAAGCTGTGCCTGACTCCATATTCTCTGCCCCGTCAGCAGACTCGGGGCTGTGCTGGTGGGAGGGAGTGAGGGGCCACAGCTTTGTTGTTGGCCCGGTGTGAGTGGGGTTCTGCTGGCCTTTCTGCAGGAGTTGCCAGGCTGCCGCCTGCAAAGGAGAGGTTGTGTCACCCATACCTTCCGCTGGAATTTCTCTCCGGACAGAGGTGAGGAAGGAAAAAAGCAGTGGGGGCCGGGACAGGAGGGGTATCTCAGGCAGGGCAATGGAAAGCTTCTGGAAAAGCGCCCGGGGACAGGACCACCCTGGCTGGCCTGCAGGCACCAAGTTGGCCTGCGTGCTGTCGCTGGTGTGGCTCCACGGTCCTTCCTCTAGGCTTTCAAGCCCTTGTACATATTTAGGTGTTTTACCTGGAAAGGGTGGGAACAGTTCAGCAGCAGCTGGCCAGGGGCTCAGCTCACATTTACTCACAGATGCCTCGGCACGGTCCCCAAACTTTGCAATGAGGTCGCTCCTTGCTTGGGGGGTGGGTTGATGGCTGTATGGGAGATGCTTCCCCACCTCTGACCAATTTCATAATTGTTTACCACTGGAGCAAGTGCCCTGATAGGGTTTTCCTCTGTATAACTCGTGGGTTCAGGTTTTTTTTTCTTTTATGGTTCAAGTTAGATTTTATTCCTCTTTTATGTATTTATAGATATAAGCATGGAAATAATTCATTCCTATAAATACATCTGTGTGACGGGAAGAACTTTTTTCTGTTTTAAATTTTATTTTTTAAAATTTTGAAATTTAATTTTATTTATTTTTTTTATACAGCACATTATTATTAGTTATGTATTTTATGCATATACATGTACACAGGTCAATCCCAAACTCCCAACTCATCCCACCACCACCACCCCATGGCTTCCCACACTTGGTGTCCATAGGTTTGTTCTCTACCTCTGTGTCTCTATTTCTTCCCTGCAAACCAGTTCATCTGTACCATTTTTAGGCTCCACATATATGCATTAATATACAATATTTGTTTTCCTCTTTCTGAATTACTTCATTCTGTATGACAGTCTCTCGATCCATCGATGTCTCTACAAATGACCCAGTTTCATTCCTTTTTATGGCCGAGTAATATTCCATTTCATATATGTACCACATCTTTATCCATTCATCTGTCTGTGGGCATTTAGGTTGCTTCCATTACCTGGCTATTGTAAATAGTGCTGCAATGAACATTGTGGTGAATGTGCCTTTTTGATTTACGGTTTTCTCTGGGTATATGCCCAGAAGTGGGATTGCTGGATCAGATGGTAATTCTTTTAGTTTTTTTAAGGAAACTCCATACTGTTCTCCATAGTGACTGTATCAATTTACATTCCCACCAATTGTGGAAGAGGGCTCCTTTTGTCCACACCCTCCCCAGAATTGGTTGTTTGTAGATTTTCTGATGATGCCGATTCTTACAGGTGTGAGATGAAACCTCATTGTAGTTTTGATTTGTATTTCTCTAATAATTAGTGCTGTTGAGCAGCTTTTCATGTGCGTCTTAGCCATCTCTGTGTCTCCTTTGAAGAAACGTCTCTTTAGATCTTCTGCCCATTTTTTGGGGGTTGTTTGTTTTTTTAATATTAAGCTGCATGAGCTGTTTATATATATTGGAGATTAAACATCTGTCCATTGATTCGTCTGCAACGATTTTCGCCCATTCTGAGGGATGCTTTTTTCCATTCCCGCTTTTTTTAACAAAAAAAGGAAAGAAAGGAAAAGAAGCAGAACACTAATGTGCGTAAAATATGCCTTTTGAAACGGTCGTTTTGAAATATGGACGTCCTTTGAATATTTAGGTCGATATGTGACCCCAGGATTTGTTTTCAGGGCAGGTGTCATTTACAGGCCTGCAATGATTTTGAATATCAACTGACCATTAGCGTTGGGATTAAAGCTGCTGTTGTGTGAAACGGCCACAAGGTGGCAGCAGTTCACCCTTACCAAATCTGGTTACTAGGGCAAGAGAGCCTCAGTGGAAGTGGTGTTCTAGATTGGAGTTTAGAATGGAATGTGCCAGGAGAAAGCCCCTCACGTTTGTCTCACTACTTCTTGTTCGTGGTTTTAATTTAATTTTTATTTTTTATTACAGCAAGTTTGATTACAATGTTTGGCTTGTTGTAGGTGTGGAAGATGTGGTTCTTTTACACATATAGACATGTCTGTTCTTCCTGGGACCCTTTTCCCATGTACGTTATGAGAGAATGTTGAGTAGTCCTCTCTTGGTATTCTGTAGGTCTTTGGTGATTATATATGTCACCTGTGTTTGTATATGTCTGTTAACCCCGATATCGTAATGAAACCAATTCTCACAACTTTCCATTGGTGAACCATAAGTTTGTTTAATGAATCTGTGATTGCCCTTCTCCGTGGAAATATCTGCCCTGGGATCCATTTTTAGGTAACACCTATAAGTGATATGATATGATATGTGTCTTCCACTTTCTGCTTACTACAAGTCACGTGATTACTTCTAGACTCATCTACGGTGCTGCAAATGGCATTGTGTCCTTTTTTCCCTTGGCTTCTCTTCTGCCTTAGCGGGGTCCATTTTCAACAATGTGATTACCTGAGGGTTGTGGATTAGCTGACCTGGGCAGCCTTACCCTGCCGGCCCGCCCTCCCCAGGTGTGCCTCGTTGAGGTCAATATAAACAGCGCTTCAGGCAGCAATAGCCCCTGAAGCTGTGCCTGACTCCATATTCTCTGCCCCGTCAGCAGTCTCGGGGCTGTGCTGCTGGGAGGGATTGAGGGGCCACAGCTTTGTTGGTGGCCCGGTGTGATTGGGGTTCTGCTGGCCTTTCTGCAGGAGTTGCCAGGCTGCCGCCTGCAAAGAAGAGGTTGTGTCACCCATACCTTCCGCTGGAATTTCTCTCCGGACAGAGGTGAGGAAGGAAAAAAGCAGTGGGGGCCGGGACAGGAGGGGTATCTCAGGCAGGGCAATGGAAAGCTTCTGGAAGAGCGCCCGGGGACAGGACCACCCTGGCTGGCCTGCAGGCACCAAGTTGGCCTGCGTGCTGTCGCTGGTGTGGCTCCACGGTCCTTCCACTAGGCTTTCAAGCCCTTGTACATATTCAGGTGTTTTACCTGGAAAGGGTGGGAACAGTTCAGCAGCAACTGGCCTGGGGCTCAGCTCACGTTTACTCACAGATGCCTCGGCACTGTCCCCAAACTTTGCAATGAGGTCGCTCCTTGCGTGGGGGGTGGGTTGATGGCTGTATGGGAGATGCTTCCCCACCTCTGACCAATTTCATAATTGTTTACCACTGGAGCAAGTGCCCTGATAGGGTTTTCCTCTGTATAACTCGTGGGTTCAGGTTTTTTTTTCTTTTATGGTTCAAGTTAGATTTTATTCCTCTTTTATGTATTTATAGATATAAGCATGGAAATAATTCATTCCTATAAATACATCTGTGTGACGGGAAGAACTTTTTTCTCTTTTATTTTTAAATTTTATTTTTTAAAATTTTGAAATTTAATTTTATTTATTTTTTTATACAGCACATTATTATTAGTTATGTATTTTATGCATATACATGTACACAGGTCAATCCCAAACTCCCAACTCATCCCACCACCACCACCCCATGGCTTCCCACACTTGGTGTCCATAGGTTTGTTCTCTACCTCTGTGTCTCTATTTCTTCCCTGCAAACCAGTTCATCTGTACCATTTTTAGGCTCCACATATATGCATTAATATACAATATTTGTTTTCCTCTTTCTGAATTACTTCATTCTGTATGACAGTCTCTCGATCCATCGATGTCTCTACAAATGACCCAGTTTCATTCCTTTATATGGCCGAGTAATATTCCATTTCATATATGTACCACATCTTTATCCATTCATCTGTCTGTGGGCATTTAGGTTGCTTCCATTACCTGGCTATTGTAAATAGTGCTGCAATGAACATTGTGGTGAATGTGCCTTTTTGATTTACGGTTTTCTCTGGGTATATGCCCAGAAGTGGGATTGCTGGATCAGATGGTAATTCTATTTTTAGTTTTTTTAAGGAAACTCCATACTGTTCTCCATAGTGACTGTATCAATTTACATTCCCACCAATTGTGGAAGAGGGCTCCTTTTGTCCACACCCTCCCCAGAATTGGTTGTTTGTAGATTTTCTGATGATGCCGATTCTTACAGGTGTGAGGTGAAACCTCATTGTAGTTTTGATTTGTATTTCTCTAATAATTAGTGCTGTTGAGCAGCTTTTCATGTGCGTCTTAGCCATCTCTGTGTCTCCTTTGAAGAAACGTCTCTTTAGATCTTCTGCCCATTTTTTTGGGGTTTTTTGTTTTTTTAATATTAAGCTGCATGAGCTGTTTATATATATTGGAGATTAAACCTCTGTCCATTGATTCGTCTGCAACGATTTTCGCCCATTCTGAGGGATGCCTTTTTCCATTCCCGTGTTTTTTAACAAAAAAGGAAAGAAAGGAAAAGAAGCAGAACACTAATGTGCGTAAAATATGCCTTTTGAAACGGTCGTTTTGAAATATGGACGTCCTTTGAATTTTTTGGTCGATATGTGACCCCAGGATTTGTTTTCAGGGCAGGTGTCATTTACAGGCCTGCAATGATTTTGAATATCAACTGACCATTAGTGTTGGGATTAAAGCTGCTGTTGTGTGAAACGGCCACAAGGTGGCAGCAGTTCACCCTTGCCAAATCTGGTTACTAGGGCAAGAGAGCCTCAGTGGAAGTGGTGTTCTAGATTGGAGTTTAGAATGGAATGTGTCAGGAGAAAGCCCCTCACGTTTGTCTCACTACTTCTTGTTCGTGTTTTTAATTTAATTTTTTATTTTTTATTACAGCAAGTTTGATTACAATGTTTGGCTTGTTGTAGGTGTGGAAGATGTGGTTCTTTTACACATATACAGATGACTGTTTTTCCTGGGATGCTTTTCCCACGTACGTTATGACAGAATGTTGAGTAGTCCTCTCTTGGTATTCTGTAGGTCTTTGGTGATTATATATGTCACCTGTGTTTGTATATGTCTGTTAACCCCGATATCGTAATGAAACCAATCCTCACACCTTTCCATTGGAGAACCATAAGTCTGTTTAATGAATCTGTGATTGCCGTTCTCCGTGGAAATATCTGCCCTGGTATCCATTTTTAGGTAACACCTATAAGTGATATGATATGATATGTGTCTTCCACTTTCTGACTTACTACAAGTCACGTGATTACTTCTAGACTCATCTACGGTGCTGCAAATGGCATTGTGTCCTTTTTTCCCTTGGCTTCTCTTCTGCCTTAGCGGGGTCCATTTTCAACAATGTGATTGCCTGAGGGTTGTGGATTAGCTGACCTGGGCAGCCTTACCCTGCCAGCCCGCCCTCCCCACGTGTGCCTCATTGAGGTCAATATAAACAGCGCTCCAGGCAGCAATAGCCCCTGAAGATGTCCCTGACTCCATATTCTCTGCCCCGTCAGCAGTCTCGGGGCTGTGCTGGTGGGAGGGAGTGAGGGGCCACAGCTTTGTTGGTGGCCCGGTGTGAGTGGGGTTCTGCTGGCCTTTCTGCAGGAGTTGCCAGGCTGCCGCCTGCAAAGAAGAGGTTGTGTCACCCATACCTTCTGCTGGAATTTCTCTCCGGACCGAGGTGAGGAAGGAAAAAAGCAGTGGGGGCCGGGACAGGAGGGGTATCTCAGACAGGGCAATGGAAAGCTTCTGGAAGAGCGCCCGGGGACAGGACCACCCTGGCTGGCCTGCAGGCACCAAGTTGGCCTGCGTGCTGTCGCTGGTGTGGCTCCACGGTCCTTCCTCTAGACTTTCAAGCCCTTGTACATATTCAGGTGTTTTACCTGGAAAGGGTGGGAACAGTTCAGCAGCAGCTGGCCAGGGGCTCAGCTCACGTTTACTCACAGATGCCTCGGCACGGTCCCCAAACTTTGCAATGAGGTCGCTCCTTGCGTGGGGGGTGGGTTGATGGCTGTATGGGAGATGCTTCCCCACCTCTGACCAATTTCATAATTGTTTACCACTGGAGCAAGTGCCCTGATAGGGTTTTCCTCTGTATAACTCGTGGGTTCAGGTTTTTTTTTCTTTTATGGTTCAAGTTAGATTTTATTCCTCTTTTATGTATTTATAGATATAAGCATGGAAATAATTCATTCCTATAAATACATCTGTGTGACGGGAAGAACTTTTTTCTGTTTCATTTTTAAATTTTATTTTTTAAAATTTTGAAATTTAGTTTTATTTATTTTTTTTATACAGCACATTCTTATTAGTTATGTATTTTATGCATATACATGTACACAGTTCAATCCCAAACTCCCAACTCATCCCACCACCACCACCCCATGGCTTCCCACACTTGGTGTCCATAGGTTTGTTCTCTACCTCTGTGTCTCTATTTCTTCCCTGCAAACCAGTTCATCTGTACCATTTTTAGGCTCCACATATATGCATTAATATACAATATTTGTTTTCCTCTTTCTGAATTACTTCATTCTGTATGACAGTCTTTTGATCCATCGATGTCTCTACAAATGACCCAGTTTCATTCCTTTTTATGGCCGAGTAATATTCCATTTCATATATGTACCACATCTTTATCCATTCATCTGTCTGTGGGCATTTAGGTTGCTTCCATTACCTGGCTATTGTAAATAGTGCTGCAATGAACATTGTGGTGAATGTGCCTTTTTGATTTACGGTTTTCTCTGGGTATATGCCCAGAAGTGGGATTGCTGGATCAGATGGTAATTCTATTTTTAGTTTTTTTAAGGAAACTCCATACTGTTCTCCATAGTGACTGTATCAATTTACATTCCCACCAATTGTGGAAGAGGGCTCCTTTTGTCCACAGCCTCCCAAGAATTGGTGGTTTGTAGATTTTCTGATGATGCCGATTCTTACAGGTGTGAGGTGAAACCTCATTGTAGTTTTGATTTGTATTTCTCTAATAATTAGTGCTGTTGAGCAGCTTTTCATGTGCGTCTTAGCCATCTCTGTGTCTCCTTTGAAGAAACGTCTCTTTAGATCTTCTGCCCATTTTTTTGGGTTGTTTGTTTTTTTTAATATTAAGCTGCATGAGCTGTTTATATATATTGGAGATTAAACCTCTGTCCATTGATTCGTCTGCAAAGATTTTCGCCCATTCTGAGGGATGCTTTTTTCCATTCCCGCTTTTTTTAACAAAAAAAGGAAAGAAAGGAAAAGAAGCAGAACACTAATGTGCGTAAAATATGCCTTTTGAAACGGTCGTTTTGAAATATGCACGTCCTTTGAATATTTAGGTCGATATGTGACCCCAGGATTTGTTTTCAGGGCAGGTGTCATTTACAGGCCTGCAATGATTTTGAATATCAACTGACCATTAGCGTTGGGATTAAAGCTGCTGTTGTGTGAAACGGCCACAAGGTGGCAGCAGTTCACCCTTACCAAATCTGGTTACTAGGGCAAGAGAGCCTCAGTGGAAGTGGTGTTCTAGATTGGAGTTTAGAATGGAATGTGCCAGGAGAAAGTCCCTCACGTTTGTCTCACTACTTCTTGTTCGTGTTTTTAATTTAATTTTTTATTTTTTATTACAGCAAGTTTGATTACAATGTTTGGCTTGTTGTAGGTGTGGAAGATGTGGTTCTTTTACACATATAGACATGTCTGTTCTTCCTGGGACCATTTTCCCATGTATGTTATGACAGAATATTGAGTAGTCCTCTCTTGGTATTCTGTAGGTCTTTGGTGATTATATATGTCACCTGTGTTTGTATATGTCTGTTAACCCCGATATCGTAATGAAACCAATCCTCACACCTTTCCATTGGTGAACCATAAGTCTGTTTAATGAATCTGTGATTGCCCTTCTCCGTGGAAATATCTGCCCTGGGATCCATTTTTAGGTAACACCTATAAGTGATATGATATGATATGTGTCTTCCACTTTCTGCTTACTACAAGTCACGTGATTACTTCTAGACTCATCTACGGTGCTGCAAATGGCATTGTGTCCTTTTTTCCCTTGGCTTCTCTTCTGCCTTAGCGGGGTCCATTTTCAACAATGTGATTCCCTGAGGGTTGTGGATTAGCTGACCTGGGCAGCCTTACCCTGCCGGCCCGCCCTCCCCAGGTGTGCCTCGTTGAGGTCAATATAAACAGCGCTCCAGGCAGCAATAGCCCTTGAAGCTGTGCCTGACTCCATATTCTCTGCCCCATCAGCAGTCTCGGGGCTGTGTTGGTGGAAGGGTTTGAGAGGCCACAGCTTTGAGGGTGGCCCGGTGTGAGTGGGGTTCTGCTGGCCTTTCTGCAGGAGTTGCCTGGCTGCCGCCTGTAAAGAAGAGGTTGTGTCACACATGCCTTCCGCTGGAATTTCTCTCCGGACAGAGGTGAGGAAGGAAAAAAGCAGTTGGGGCCGGGACAGGAGGGGTATCTCAGGCAGGGCAATGGAAAGCTTCTGGAAGAGCGCCCAGGGCCAGGACCACCCTGGCTGGCCTGCAGGCAACAAGTTGGCCTGCGTGCTGTCGCTGGTGTGGCTCCACGGTCCTTCCTCTAGGCTTTCAAGCCCTTGTACATATTCAGGTGTTTTACCTGGAAAGGGTGGGAACAGTTCAGCAGCAGCTGGACAGGGGCTCAGCTCACGTTTACTCACAGATGCCTCGGCACGGTCCCCAAACTTTGCAATGAGGTCGCTCCTTGCGTGGGGGGTGGGTTGATGGCTGTATGGGAGATGCTTCCCCACCTCTGACCAATTTCATAATTGTTTACCACTGGAGCAAGTGCCCTGATAGGGTTTTCCTCTGTATAACTCGTGGGTTCAGGTTTTTTTTTCTTTTATGGTTCAAGTTAGATTTTATTCCTCTTTTATGTATTTATAGATATAAGCATGGAAATAATTCATTCCTATAAATACATCTGTGTGACGGGAAGAACTTTTTTCTGTTTCATTTTTAAATTTTATTTTTTAAAATTTTGAAATTTAGTTTTATTTATTTTTTTTATACAGCACATTATTATTAGTTATGTATTTTATGCATATACATGTGCACAGGTCAATCCCAAACTCCCAACTCATCCCACCACCACCACCCCATGGCTTCCCACACTTGGTGTCCATACGTTTGTTCTCTACCTCTGTGTCTCTATTTCTTCCCTGCAAACCAGTTCATCTGTACCATTTTTAGGCTCCACATATATGCATTAATATACAATATTTGTTTTCCTCTTTCTGACTTACTTCATTCTGTATGACAGTCTCTCGATCCATCGATGTCTCTACAAATGACCCAGTTTCATTCCTTTTAATGGCCGAGTAATATTCCATTTTATATATGTACCACATCTTTATCCATTCATCTGTCTGTGGGCATTTAGTTTGCTTCCATTACCTGGCTATTGTAAATAGTGCTGCAACGAACATTGTGGTGAATGTGCCTTTTTGAAATAAGGTTTTCTCTGGGTATATGCCCAGAAGTGGGATTGCTGGATCAGATGGTAATTCTATTTCTAGTTTTTTTAAGGAAACTCCATACTGTTCTCCATAGTGACTGTATCAATTTACATTCCCACCAATAGTGGAAGAGGGCTCCTTTTGTCCACAACCTCCCCAGAATTGGTTGTTTGTAGATTTTCTGATGATGCCGATTCTAACAGGTGTGAGGTGAAATCTCATTGTAGTTTTGATTTGCATTTCTCTGATAATTAGTGCTGTTGAGCAGCTTTTCATGTGCGTCTTGGCCATCTCTGTGTCTCCTTTGAATAAACGTCTCTTTAGATCTTCTGCCCATTTTTTTGGGTTGTTTGTTTTTTTAATATTAAGCTGCATGAGCTGTTTATATATATTGGAGATTAAACCTCTGTCCATTGATTCGTCTGCAACGATTTTCGCCCATTCTGAGGGATGCCTTTTTCCATTCCCGTGTTTTTTAACAAAAAAGGAAATAAAGGAAAAGAAGCAGAACACTAATGTGCCTAAAATATGCCTTTTGAAACGGTCGTTTTGACATATGGACGTCCTTTGAATTTTTTGGTCGATATGTGACCCCAGGATTTGTTTTCAGGGCAGGTGTCATTTACAGGCCTGCAATGATTTTGAATATCAACTGACCATTAGCGTTGGGATTAAAGCTGCTGTTGTGTGAAACGGCCACAAGGTGGCAGCAGTTCACCCTTACCAAATCTGGTTACTAGGGCAAGAGAGCCTCAGTGGAAGTGGTGTTCTAGATTGGAGTTTAGAATGGAATGTGCCAGGAGAAAGCCCCTCACGTTTGTCTCACTACTTCTTGTTCGTGTTTTTAATTTAATTTTTTATTTTTTATTACAGCAAGTTTGATTACAATGTTTGGCTTGTTGTAGGTGTGGAAGATGTGGTTCTTTTACACATATAGACATGTCTGTTCTTCCTGGGACCATTTTCCCATGTATGTTATGACAGAATATTGAGTAGTCCTCTCTTGGTATTCTGTAGGTCTTTGGTGATTATATATGTCACCTGTGTTTGTATATGTCTGTTAACCCCGATATCGTAATGAAACCAATCCTCACACCTTTCCATTGGAGAACCATAAGTCTGTTTAATGAATCTGTGATTGCCGTTCTCCGTGGAAATATCTGCCCTGGTATCCATTTTTAGGTAACACCTATAAGTGATATGATATGATATGTGTCTTCCACTTTCTGACTTACTACAAGTCACGTGATTACTTCTAGACTCATCTACGGTGCTGCAAATGGCATTGTGTCCTTTTTTCCCTTGGCTTCTCTTCTGCCTTAGCGGGGTCCATTTTCAACAATGTGATTCCCTGAGGGTTGTGGATTAGCTGACCTGGGCAGCCTTACCCTGCCGGCCCGCCCTCCCCAGGTGTGCCTCATTGAGGTCAATATAAACAGCGCTCCAGGCAGCAATAGCCCTTGAAGCTGTGCCTGACTCCATATTCTCTGCCCCGTCAGCAGTCTCGGGGCTGTGCTGGTGGGAGGGAATGAGGGGCCACAGCTTTGTTGGTGGCCCGGTGTGAGTGGGGTTCTGCTGGCCTTTCTGCAGGAGTTGCCAGGCTGCCGCCTGCAAAGAAGAGGTTGTGTCACCCATACCTTCCGCTGGAATTTCTCTCCGGACCGAGGTGAGGAAGGAAAAAAGCAGTGGGGGCCGGGACAGGAGGGGTATCTCAGGCAGGGCAATGGAAAGCTTCTGGAAGAGCGCCCGGGGACAGGACCACCCTGGCTGGCCTGCAGGCACCAAGTTGGCCTGCGTGCTGTCGCTGGTGTGGCTCCACGGTCCTTCCTCTAGGCTTTCAAGCCCTTGTACATATTCAGGTGTTTTACCTGGAAAGGGTGGGAACAGTTCAGCAGCAGCTGGACAGGGGCTCAGCTCACGTTTACTCACATATGCCTCGGCATGGTCCCCAAACTTTGCAATAAGGTCGCTCCTTGCGTGGGGGGTGGTTTGATGGCTGTATGGGAGATGCTTCCCCACCTCTGACCAATTTCATAATTGTTTACCACTGGAGCAAGTGCCCTGATAGGGTTTTCCTCTGTATAACTCGTGGGTTCAGGTTTTTTTTTTCTTTTATGGTTCAAGTTAGATTTTATTCCTCTTTTATGTATTTATAGATATAAGCATGGAAATAATTCATTCCTATAAATACATCTGTGTGACGGGAAGAACTTTTTTCTGTTTCATTTTTAAATTTTATTTTTTAAAATTTTGAAATTTAATTTTATTTATTTTTTTTATACAGCACATTATTATTAGTTAAGTATTTTATGCATATACATGTACACAGGTCAATCCCAAACTCCCAACTCATCCCACCACCACCACCCCATGGCTTCCCACACTTGGTGTCCATACGTTTGTTCTCTACCTCTGTGTCTCTATTTCTTCCCTGCAAACCAGTTCATCTGTACCATTTTTAGGCTCCACATATATGCATTAATACACAATATTTGTTTTCCTCTTTCTGACTTACTTCATTCTGTATGACAGTCTCTCGATCCATCGATGTCTCTACAAATGACCCAGTTTCATTCCTTTTTATGGCCGAGTAATATTCCATTTCATATATGTACCACATCTTTATCCATTCATCTGTCTGTGGGCATTTAGTTTGCTTCCATTACCTGGCTATTGTAAATAGTGCTGCAACGAACATTGTGGTGAATGTGCCTTTTTGAAATACGGTTTTCTCTGGGTATATGCCCAGAAGTGGGATTGCTGGATCAGATGGTAATTCTATTTCTAGTTTTTTTAAGGAAACTCCATACTGTTCTCCATAGTGACTGTATCAATTTACATTCCCACCAATAGTGGAAGAGGGCTCCTTTTGTCCACACCCTCCCCAGAATTGGTTGTTTGTAGATTTTCTGATGATGCCGATTCTAACAGGTGTGAGGTGAAATCTCATTGTAGTTTTGATTTGCATTTCTCTGATAATTAGTGCTGTTGAGCAGCTTTTCATGTGCGTCTTGGCCATCTCTGTGTCTCCTTTGAAGAAACGTCTCTTTAGATCTTCTGCCCATTTTTTTGGGGTTGTTTGTTTTTTTAATATTAAGCTACATGAGCTGTTTATATATATTGGAGATTAAACCTCTGTCCATTGATTCGTCTGCAACGATTTTCGCCCATTCTGAGGGATGCCTTTTTCCATTCCCGTGTTTTTTAACAAAAAAGGAAATAAAGGAAAAGAAGCAGAACACTAATGTGCCTAAAATATGCCTTTTGAAACGGTCGTTTTGACGTATGGACGTCCTTTGAATTTTTTGGTCGATATGTGACCCCAGGATTTGTTTTCAGGGCAGGTGTCATTTACAGGCCTGCAATGATTTTGAATATCAACTGACCATTAGTGTTGGGATTAAAGCTGCTGTTGTGTGAAACGGCCACAAGGTGGCAGCAGTTCACCCTTGCCAAATCTGGTTACTAGGGCAAGAGAGCCTCAGTGGAAGTGGTGTTCTAGATTGGAGTTTAGAATGGAATGTGTCAGGAGAAAGCCCCTCACGTTTGTCTCACTACTTCTTGTTCGTGTTTTTAATTTAATTTTTTATTTTTTATTACAGCAAGTTTGATTACAATGTTTGGCTTGTTGTAGGTGTGGAAGATGTGGTTCTTTTACACATATACAGATGACTGTTTTTCCTGGGATCCTTTTCCCACGTACGTTATGACAGAATGTTGAGTAGTCCTCTCTTGGTATTCTGTAGGTCTTTGGTGATTATATATGTCACCTGTGTTTGTATATGTCTGTTAACCCCGATATCGTAATGAAACCAATCCTCACACCTTTCCATTGGTGAACCATAAGTCTGTTTAATGAATCTGTGATTGCCGTTCTCCGTGGAAATATCTGCCCTGGTATCCATTTTTAGGTAACACCTATAAGTGATATGATATGATATGTGTCTTCCACTTTCTGACTTACTACAAGTCACGTGATTACTTCTAGACTCATCTACGGTGCTGCAAATGGCATTGTGTCCTTTTTTCCCTTGGCTTCTCTTCTGATTTAGCGGGGTCCATTTTCAACAATGTGATTGCCTGAGGGTTGTGGATTAGCTGACCTGGGCAGCCTTACCCTGCCAGCCCGCCCTCCCCAGGTGTGCCTCATTGAGGTCAATATAAACAGTGCTCCAGGCAGCAATAGCCCCTGAAGATGTCCCTGACTCCATATTCTCTGCCCCGTCAGCAGTCTCGGGGCTGTGCTGGTGGGAGGGAGTGAGGGGCCACAGCTTTGTTGGTGGCCCGGTGTGAGTGGGGTTCTGCTGGCCTTTCTGCAGGAGTTGCCAGGCTGCCGCCTGCAAAGAAGAGGTTGTGTCACCCATACCTTCTGCTGGAATTTCTCTCCGGACCGAGGTGAGGAAGGAAAAAAGCAGTGGGGGCCGGGACAGGAGGGGTATCTCAGGCAGGGCAATGGAAAGCTTCTGGAAGAGCGCCCGGGGACAGGACCACCCTGGCTGGCCTGCAGGCACCAAGTTGGCCTGCGTGCTGTCGCTGGTGTGGCTCCACGGTCCTTCCTCTAGACTTTCAAGCCCTTGTACATATTCAGGTGTTTTACCTGGAAAGGGTGGGAACAGTTCAGCAGCAGCTGGCCAGGGGCTCAGCTCACGTTTACTCACAGATGCCTCGGCACGGTCCCCAAACTTTGCAATGAGGTCGCTCCTTGCGTGGGGGGTGGGTTGATGGCTGTATGGGAGATGCTTCCCCACCTCTGACCAATTTCATAATTGTTTACCACTGGAGCAAGTGCCCTGATAGGGTTTTCCTCTGTATAACTCGTGGGTTCAGGTTTTTTTTTCTTTTATGGTTCAAGTTAGATTTTATTCCTCTTTTATGTATTTATAGATATAAGCATGGAAATAATTCATTCCTATAAATACATCTGTGTGACGGGAAGAACTTTTTTCTGTTTCATTTTTAAATTTTATTTTTTAAAATTTTGAAATTTAGTTTTATTTATTTTTTTATACAGCACATTCTTATTAGTTATGTATTTTATGCATATACATGTACACAGTTCAATCCCAAACTCCCAACTCATCCCACCACCACCACCCCATGGCTTCCCACACTTGGTGTCCATAGGTTTGTTCTCTACCTCTGTGTCTCTATTTCTTCCCTGCAAACCAGTTCATCTGTACCATTTTTAGGCTCCACATATATGCATTAATATACAATATTTGTTTTCCTCTTTCTGAATTACTTCATTCTGTATGACAGTCTTTTGATCCATCGATGTCTCTACAAATGACCCAGTTTCATTCCTTTTTATGGCCGAGTAATATTCCATTTCATATATGTACCACATCTTTATCCATTCAACTGTCTGTGGGCATTTAGGTTGCTTCCATTACCTGGCTATTGTAAATAGTGCTGCAATGAACATTGTGGTGAATGTGCCTTTTTGATTTACGGTTTTCTCTGGGTATATGCCCAGAAGTGGGATTGCTGGATCAGATGGTAATTCTATTTTTAGTTTTTTTAAGGAAACTCCATACTGTTCTCCATAGTGACTGTATCAATTTACATTCCCACCAATTGTGGAAGAGGGCTCCTTTTGTCCACAGCCTCCCAAGAATTGGTGGTTTGTAGATTTTCTGATGATGCCGATTCTTACAGGTGTGAGGTGAAACCTCATTTTAGTTTTGATTTGTATTTCTCTAATAATTAGTGCTGTTGAGCAGCTTTTCATGTGCGTCTTAGCCATCTCTGTGTCTCCTTTGAAGAAACGTCTCTTTAGATCTTCTGCCCATTTTTTTGGGTTGTTTGTTTTTTTAATATTAAGCTGCATGAGCTGTTTATATATATTGGAGATTAAACCTCTGTCCATTGATTCGTCTGCAAAGATTTTCGCCCATTCTGAGGGATGCTTTTTTCCATTCCCGCTTTTTTTAACAAAAAAAGGAAAGAAAGGAAAAGAAGCAGAACACTAATGTGCGTAAAATATGCCTTTTGAAACGGTCGTTTTGAAATATGGACGTCCTTTGAATATTTAGGTCGATATGTGACCCCAGGATTTGTTTTCAGGGCAGGTGTCATTTACAGGCCTGCAATGATTTTGAATATCAACTGACCATTAGTGTTGGGATTAAAGCTGCTGTTGTGTGAAACGGCCACAAGGTGGCAGCAGTTCACCCTTGCCAAATCTGGTTACTAGGGCAAGAGAGCCTCAGTGGAAGTGGTGTTCTAGATTGGAGTTTAGAATGGAATGTGCCAGGAGAAAGCCCCTCACGTTTGTCTCACTACTTCTTGTTCGTGTTTTTAATTTAATTTTTTATTTTTTATTACAGCAAGTTTGATTACAATGTTTGGCTTGTTGTAGGTGTGGAAGATGTGGTTCTTTTACACATATAGACATGTCTGTTCTTCCTGGGACCATTTTCCCATGTATGTTATGACAGAATATTGAGTAGTCCTCTCTTGGTATTCTGTAGGGCTTTGGTGATTATATATGTCACCTGTGTTTGTATATGTCTGTTAACCCCGATATCGTAATGAAACCAATCCTCACACCTTTCCATTGGTGAACCATAAGTCTGTTTAATGAATCTGTGATTGCCCTTCTCCGTGGAAATATCTGCCCTGGGATCCATTTTTAGGTAACACCTATAAGTGATATGATATGATATGTGTCTTCCACTTTCTGCTTACTACAAGTCACGTGATTACTTCTAGACTCATCTACGGTGCTGCAAATGCATTGTGTCCTTTTTTCCCTTGGCTTCTCTTCTGCCTTAGCGGGGTCCATTTTCAACAATGTGATTCCCTGAGGGTTGTGGATTAGCTGACCTGGGCAGCCTTACCCTGCCGGCCCGCCCTCCCCAGGTGTGCCTCGTTGAGGTCAATATAAACAGCGCTCCAGGCAGCAATAGCCCTTGAAGCTGTGCCTGACTCCATATTCTCTGCCCCGTCAGCAGTCTCAGGGCTGTGTTGGTGGAAGGGGTTGAGAGGCCACAGCTTTGAGGGTGGCCCGGTGTGAGTGGGGTTCTGCTGGCCTTTCTGCAGGAGTTGCCTGGCTGCCGCCTGTAAAGAAGAGGTTGTGTCACACATGCCTTCCGCTGGAATTTCTCTCCGGACAGAGGTGAGGAAGGAAAAAAGCAGTGGGGGCCGGGACAGGAGGGGTATCTCAGGCAGGGCAATGGAAAGCTTCTGGAAGAGCGCCCAGGGCCAGGACCACCCTGGCTGGCCTGCAGGCACCAAGTTGGCCTGCGTGCTGTCGCTGGTGTGGCTCCACGGTCCTTCCTCTAGGCTTTCAAGCCCTTGTACATATTCAGGTGTTTTACCTGGAAAGGGTGGGAACAGTTCAGCAGCAGCTGGACAGGGGCTCAGCTCACGTTTACTCACAGATGCCTCGGCACGGTCCCCAAACTTTGCAATGAGGTCGCTCCTTGCGTGGGGTGTGGGTTGATGGCTGTATGGGAGATGCTTCCCCACCTCTGACCAATTTCATAATTGTTTACCACTGGAGCAAGTGCCCTGATAGGGTTTTCCTCTGTATAACTCGTGGGTTCAGGTTTTTTTTTCTTTTATGGTTCAAGTTAGATTTTATTCCTCTTTTATGTATTTATAGATATAAGCATGGAAATAATTCATTCCTATAAATACATCTGTGTGACGGGAAGAACTTTTTTCTGTTTCATTTTTAAATTTTATTTTTTAAAATTTTGAAATTTAGTTTTATTTATTTTTTTTATACAGCACATTATTATTAGTTATGTATTTTATGCATATACATGTACACAGTTCAATCCCAAACTCCCAACTCATCCCACCACCACCACCCCATGGCTTCCCACACTTGGTGTCCATAGGTTTGTTCTCTACCTCTGTGTCTCTATTTCTTCCCTGCAAACCAGTTCATCTGTACCATTTTTAGGCTCCACATATATGCATTAATATACAATATTTGTTTTCCTCTTTCTGAATTACTTCATTCTGTATGACAGTCTCTCGATCCATCGATGTCTCTACAAATGACCCAGTTTCATTCCTTTTTATGGCCGAGTAATATTCCATTTCATATATGTACCACATCTTTATCCATTCATCTGTCTGTGGGCATTTAGGTTGCTTCCATTACCTGGCTATTGTAAATAGTGCTGCAACGAACATTGTGGTGAATGTGCCTTTTTGATTTACGGTTTTCTCTGGGTATATGCCCAGAAGTGGGATTGCTGGATCAGATGGTAATTCTATTTTTAGTTTTTTTAAGGAAACTCCATACTGTTCTCCATAGTGACTGTATCAATTTACATTCCCACCAATTGTGGAAGAGGGCTCCTTTTGTCCACACCCTCCCCAGAATTGGTTGTTTGTAGATTTTCTGATGATGCCGATTCTTACAGGTGTGAGGTGAAACCTCATTGTAGTTTTGATTTGTATTTCTCTAATAATTAGTGCTGTTGAGCAGCTTTTCATGTGCGTCTTAGCCATCTCTGTGTCTCCTTTGAAGAAACGTCTCTTTAGATCTTCTGCCCATTTTTTTTGGGTTGTTTGTTTTTTTAATATTAAGCTGCATGAGCTGTTTATATATATTGGAGATTAAACCTCTGTCCATTGATTCGTCTGCAACGATTTTCGCCCATTCTGAGGGATGCCTTTTTCCATTCCCGTGTTTTTTAACAAAAAAGGAAATAAAGGAAAAGAAGCAGAACACTAATGTGCCTAAAATATGCCTTTTGAAACGGTCGTTTTGACATATGGACGTCCTTTGAATTTTTTGGTCGATATGTGACCCCAGGATTTGTTTTCAGGGCAGGTGTCATTTACAGGCCTGCAATGATTTTGAATATCAACTGACCATTAGCGTTGGGATTAAAGCTGCTGTTGTGTGAAACGGCCACAAGGTGGCAGCAGTTCACCCTTGCCAAATCTGGTTACTAGGGCAAGAGAGCCTCAGTGGAAGTGGTGTTCTAGATTGGAGTTTAGAATGGAATGTGTCAGGAGAAAGCCCCTCACGTTTGTCTCACTACTTCTTGTTCGTGTTTTTAATTTAATTTTTTATTTTTTATTACAGCAAGTTTGATTACAATGTTTGGCTTGTTGTAGGTGTGGAACATGTGGTTCTTTTTCACATATACAGATGTCTGTTCTTCCTGGGATACTTTTCCCATGTATGTTATGACAGAATATTGAGTAGTCCTCTCTTGGTATTCTGTAGGTCTTTGGTGATTATATATGTCACCTGTGTTTGTATATGTCTGTTAACCCCGATATCGTAATGAAACCAATCCTCACACCTTTCCATTGGTGAACCATAAGTCTGTTTAATGATTCTGTGATTGCCGTTCTCCGTGGAAATATCTGCCCTGGTATCCATTTTTAGGTAACACCTATAAGTGATATGATATGATATGTGTCTTTCACTTTCTGACTTACTACAAGTCACGTGATTACTTCTAGACTCATCTACGGTGCTGCAAATGGCATTGTGTCCTTTTTTCCCTTGGCTTCTCTTCTGCCTTAGCGGGGTCCATTTTCAACAATGTGATTCCCTGAGGGTTGTGGATTAGCTGACCTGGGCAGCCTTACCCTGCCGGCCCGCCCTCCCCAGGTGTGCCTCGTTGAGGTCAATATAAACAGCGCTCCAGGCAGCAATAGCCCCTGAAGCTGTGCCTGACTCCATATTCTCTGCCCCATCAGCAGTCTCGGGGCTGTGCTGGTGGGAGGGAGTGAGGGGCCACAGCTTTGTTGGTGGCCCGGTGTGAGTGGGGTTCTGCTGGCCTTTCTGCAGGAGTTGCCAGGCTGCCGCCTGCAAAGAAGAGGTTGTGTCACCCATACCTTCCGCTGGAATTTCACTCCGGACAGAGGTGAGGAAGGAAAAAAGCAGTGGGGGCCGGGACAGGAGGGGTATCTCAGGCAGGGCAATGGAAAGCTTCTGGAAGAGCGCCCGGGGACAGGACCACCCTGGCTGGCCTGCAGGCACCAAGTTGGCCTGCGTGCTGTCGCTGGTGTGGCTCCACGGTCCTTCCTCTAGGCTTTCAAGCCCTTGTACATATTCAGGTGTTTTACCTGGAAAGGGTGGGAACAGTTCAGCAGCAGCTGGCCAGGGGCTCAGCTCACGTTTACTCACAGATGCCTCGGCACGGTCCCCAAACTTTGCAATGAGGTCGCTCCTTGCGTGGGGGGTGGGTTGATGGCTGTATGGGATATGCTTCCCCACCTCTGACCAATTTCATAATTGTTTACCGCTGGAGCAAGTGCCCTGATAGGGTTTTCCTCTGTATAACTCGTGGGTTCAGGTTTTTTTTTCTTTTATGGTTCAAGTTAGATTTTATTCCTCTTTTATGTATTTATAGATATAAGCATGGAAATAATTCATTCCTATAAATACATCTGTGTGACAGGAAGAACTTTTTTCTGTTTTATTTTTAAATTTTATTTTTTAAAATTTTGAAATTTAATTTTATTTATTTTTTTTATACAGCACATTATTATTAGTTATGTATTTTATGCATATACATGTACACAGGTCAATCCCAAACTCCCAACTCATCCCACCACCACCACCCCATGGCTTCCCACACTTGGTGTCCATAGGTTTGTTCTCTACCTCTGTGTCTCTATTTCTTCCCTGCAAACCAGTTCATCTGTACCATTTTTAGGCTCCACATATATGCATTAATATACAATATTTGTTTTCCTCTTTCTGACTTACTTCATTCTGTATGACAGTCTCTCGATCCATCGATGTCTCTACAAATGACCCAGTTTCATTCCTTTTTATGGCCGAGTAATATTCCAGTTCATATATGTACCACATCTTTATCCATTCATCTGTCTGTGGGCATTTAGGTTGCTTCCATTACCTGGCTATTGTAAATAGTGCTGCAATGAACATTGTGGTGAATGTGCCTTTTTGATTTACGGTTTTCTCTGGGTATATGCCCAGAAGTGGGATTGCTGGATCAGATGGTAATTCTATTTTTAGTTTTTTTAAGGAAACTCCATACTGTTCTCCATAGTGACTGTATCAATTTACATTCCCACCAATTGTGGAAGAGGGCTCCTTTTGTCCACACCCTCCCCAGAATTGGTTGTTTGTAGATTTTCTGATGATGCCGATTCTTACAGGTGTGAGGTGAAACCTCATTGTAGTTTTGATTTGTATTTCTCTAATAATTAGTGCTGTTGAGCAGCTTTTCATGTGCGTCTTAGCCATCTCTGTGTCTCCTTTGAAGAAACGTCTCTTTAGATCTTCTGCCCATTTTTTTGGGTTGTTTGTTTTTTTAATATTAAGCTGCATGAGCTGTTTATATATATTGGAGATTAAACCTCTGTCCATTGATTCGTCTGCAACGATTTTCGCCCATTCTGAGGGATGCTTTTTTCCATTCCCGCTTTTTTTAACAAAAAATGGAAAGAAAGGAAAAGAAGCAGAACACTAATGTGCGTAAAATATGCCTTTTGAAACGGTCGTTTTGAAATATGGACGTCCTTTGAATATTTAGGTCGATATGTGACCCCAGGATTTGTTTTCAGGGCAGGTGTCATTTACAGGCCTGCAATGATTTTGAATATCAACTGACCATTAGCGTTGGGATTAAAGCTGCTGTTGTGTGAAACGGCCACAAGGTGGCAGCAGTTCACCCTTACCAAATCTGGTTACTAGGGCAAGAGAGCCTCAGTGGAAGTGGTGTTCTAGATTGGAGTTTAGAATGGAATGTGCCAGGAGAAAGCCCCTCACGTTTGTCTCACTACTTCTTGTTCGTGTTTTTAATTTAATTTTTTATTTTTTATTACAGAAAGTTTGATTACAATGTTTGGCTTGTTGTAGGTGTGGAAGATGTGGTTCTTTTACACATATAGACATGTCTGTTCTTCCTGGGACCCTTTTCCCATGTACGTTATGACAGAATGTTGAGTAGTCCTCTCTTGGTATTCTGTAGGTCTTTGGTGATTATATATGTCACCTGTGTTTGTATATGTCTGTTAACCCCGATATCGTAATGAAACCAATTCTCACACCTTTCCATTGGTGAACCATAAGTCTGTTTAATGAATCTGTGATTGCCCTTCTCCGTGGAAATATCTGCCCTGGGATCCATTTTTAGGTAACACCTATAAGTGATATGATATGATATGTGTCTTCCACTTTCTGCTTACTACAAGTCACATGATTACTTCTAGACTCATCTACGGTGCTGCAAATGGCATTGTGTCCTTTTTTCCCTTGGCTTCTCTTCTGCCTTAGCGGGGTCCATTTTCAACAATGTGATTCCCTGAGGGTTGTGGATTAGCTGACCTGGGCAGCCTTACCCTGCCTGCCCGCCCTCCCCAGGTGTGCCTCGTTGAGGTCAATATAAACAGCGCTCCAGGCAGCAATAGCCCTTGAAGCTGTGCCTGACTCCATATTCTCTGCCCCATCAGCAGTCTCGGGGCTGTGTTGGTGGAAGGGGTTGAGAGGCCACAGCTTTGTTGGTGGCCCGGTGTGAGTGGGGTTCTGCTGGCCTTTCTGCAGGAGTTGCCTGGCTGCCGCCTGTAAAGAAGAGGTTGTGTCACACATGCCTTCCGCTGGAATTTCTCTCCGGACAGAGGTGAGGAAGGAAAAAAGCAGTGGGGGCCGGGACAGGAGGGGTATCTCAGGCAGGGCAATGGAAAGCTTCTGGAAGAGCGCCCAGGGCCAGGACCACCCTGGCTGGCCTGCAGGCACCAAGTTGGCCTGCGTGCTGTCGCTGGTGTGGCTCCACGGTCCTTCCTCTAGGCTTTCAAGCCCTTGTACATATTCAGGTGTTTTACGTGGAAAGGGTGGGAACAGTTCAGCAGCAGCTGGACAGGGGCTCAGCTCACGTTTACTCACAGATGCCTCGGCACGGTCCCCAAACTTTGCAATGAGGTCGCTCCTTGCGTGGGGGGTGGGTTGATGGCTGTATGGGAGATGCTTCCCCACCTCTGACCAATTTCATAATTGTTTACCACTGGAGCAAGTGCCCTGATAGGGTTTTCCTCTGTATAACTCGTGGGTTCAGGGTTTTTTTTCTTTTATGGTTCAAGTTAGATTTTATTCCTCTTTTATGTATTTATAGATATAAGCATGGAAATAATTCATTCCTATAAATACATCTGTGTGACGGGAAGAACTTTTTTCTGTTTCATTTTTAAATTTTATTTTTTAAAATTTTGAAATTTAGTTTTATTTATTTTTTTTATACAGCACATTATTATTAGTTATGTATTTTATGCATATACATGTACACAGGTCAATCCCAAACTCCCAACTCATCCCACCACCACCACCCCATGGCTTCCCACACTTGGTGTCCATACGTTTGTTCTCTACCTCTGTGTCTCTATTTCTTCCCTGCAAACCAGTTCATCTGTACCATTTTTAGGCTCCACATATATGCATTAATATACAATATTTGTTTTCCTCTTTCTGACTTACTTCATTCTGTATGACAGTCTCTCGATCCATCGATGTCTCTACAAATGACCCAGTTTCATTCCTTTTAATGGCCGAGTAATATTCCATTTTATATATGTACCACATCTTTATCCATTCATCTGTCTGTGGGCATTTAGTTTGCTTCCATTACCTGGCTATTGTAAATAGTGCTGCAACGAACATTGTGGTGAATGTGCCTTTTTGAAATACGGTTTTCTCTGGGTATATGCCCAGAAGTGGGATTGCTGGATCAGATGGTAATTCTATTTCTAGTTTTTTTAAGGAAACTCCATACTGTTCTCCATAGTGACTGTATCAATTTACATTCCCACCAATAGTGGAAGAGGGCTCCTTTTGTCCACAACCTCCCCAGAATTGGTTGTTTGTAGATTTTCTGATGATGCCGATTCTAACAGGTGTGAGGTGAAATCTCATTGTAGTTTTGATTTGCATTTCTCTGATAATTAGTGCTGTTGAGCAGCTTTTCATGTGCGTCTTGGCCATCTCTGTGTCTCCTTTGAAGAAACGTCTCTTTAGATCTTCTGCCCATTTTTTTTGGGTTGTTTGTTTTTTTAATATTAAGCTGCATGAGCTGTTTTTATATATTGGAGATTAAACCTCTGTCCATTGATTCGTCTGCAACGATTTTCGCCCATTCTGAGGGATGCCTTTTTCCATTCCCGTGTTTTTTAACAAAAAAGGAAAGAAAGGAAAAGAAGCAGAACACTAATGTGCCTAAAATATGCCTTTTGAAACGGTCGTTTTGACATATGGACGTCCTTTGAATTTTTTGGTCGATATGTGACCCCAGGATTTGTTTTCAGGGCAGGTGTCATTTACAGGCCTGCAATGATTTTGAATATCAACTGACCATTAGCGTTGGGATTAAAGCTGCTGTTGTGTGAAACGGCCACAAGGTGGCAGCAGTTCACCCTTACCAAATCTGGTTACTAGGGCAAGAGAGCCTCAGTGGAAGTGGTGTTCTAGATTGGAGTTTAGAATGGAATGTGCCAGGAGAAAGCCCCTCACGTTTGTCTCACTACTTCTTGTTCGTGTTTTTAATTTAATTTTTTATTTTTTATTACAGCAAGTTTGATTACAATGTTTGGCTTGTTGTAGGTGTGGAAGATGTGGTTCTTTTACACATATAGACATGTCTGTTCTTCCTGGGATCCTTTTCCCATGTATGTTATGACAGAATATTGAGTAGTCCTCTCTTGGTATTCTGTAGGTCTTTGGTGATTATATATGTCACCTGTGTTTGTATATGTCTGTTAACCCCGATATCGTAATGAAACCAATCCTCACACCTTTCCATTGGAGAACCATAAGTCTGTTTAATGAATCTGTGATTGCCGTTCTCCGTGGAAATATCTGCCCTGGTATCCATTTTTAGGTAACACCTATAAGTGATATGATATGATATGTGTCTTCCACTTTCTGACTTACTACAAGTCACGTGATTACTTCTAGACTCATCTACGGTGCTGCAAATGGCATTGTGTCCTTTTTTCCCTTGGCTTCTCTTCTGCCTTAGCGGGGTCCATTTTCAACAATGTGATTCCCTGAGGGTTGTGGATTAGCTGACCTGGGCAGCCTTACCCTGCCGGCCCGCCCTCCCCAGGTGTGCCTCGTTGAGGTCAATATAAACAGCGCTCCAGGCAGCAATAGCCCTTGAAGCTGTTCCGGACTCCATATTCTCTGCCCCGTCAGCAGTCTCGGGGCTGTGCTGGTGGGAGGGAATGAGGGGCCACAGCTTTGTTGGTGGCCCGGTGTGAGTGGGGTTCTGCTGGCCTTTCTGCAGGAGTTGCCAGGCTGCCGCCTGCAAAGAAGAGGTTGTGTCACCCATACCTTCCGCTGGAATTTCTCTCCGGACAGAGGTGAGGAAGGAAAAAAGCAGTGGGGGCCGGGACAGGAGGGGTATCTCAGGCAGGGCAATGGAAAGCTTCTGGAAGAGCGCCCGGGGACAGGACCACCCTGGCTGGCCTGCAGGCACCAAGTTGGCCTGCGTGCTGTCGCTGGTGTGGCTCCATGGTCCTTCCTCTAGGCTTTCAAGCCCTTGTACATATTCAGGTGTTTTACCTGGAAAGGGTGGGAACAGTTCAGCAGCAGCTGGACAGGGGCTCAGCTCACGTTTACTCACATATGCCTCGGCATGGTCCCCAAACTTTGCAATGAGGTCGCTCCTTGCGTGGGGGGTGGTTTGATGGCTGTATGGGAGATGCTTCCCCACCTCTGACCAATTTCATAATTGTTTACCACTGGAGCAAGTGCCCTGATAGGGTTTTCCTCTGTATAACTCGTGGGTTCAGGTTTTTTTTTCTTTTATGGTTCAAGTTAGATTTTATTCCTCTTTTATGTATTTATAGATATAAGCATGGAAATAATTCATTCCTATAAATACATCTGTGTGACGGGAAGAACTTTTTTCTGTTTTATTTTTAAATTTTATTTTTTAAAATTTTGAAATTTAATTTTATTTATTTTTTTTATACAGCACATTATTATTAGTTAAGTATTTTATGCATATACATGTACACAGGTCAATCCCAAACTCCCAACTCATCCCACCACCACCCCCCATGGCTTCCCACACTTGGTGTCCATAGGTTTGTTCTCTACCTCTGTGTCTCTATTTCTTCCCTGCAAACCAGTTCATCTGTACCATTTTTAGGCTCCACATATATGCATTAATACACAATATTTGTTTTCCTCTTTCTGACTTACTTCATTCTGTATGACAGTCTCTCGATCCATCGATGTCTCTACAAATGACCCAGTTTCATTCCTTTTAATGGCCGAGTAATATTCCATTTTATATATGTACCACATCTTTATCCATTCATCTGTCTGTGGGCATTTAGGTTGCTTCCATTACCTGGCTATTGTAAATAGTGCTGCAATGAACATTGTGGTGAATGTGCCTTTTTGATTTACGGTTTTCTCTGGGTATATGCCCAGAAGTGGGATTGGTGGATCAGATGGTAATTCTATTTCTAGTTTTTTTAAGGAAACTCCATACTGTTCTCCATAGTGACTGTATCAATTTACATTCCCACCAATAGTGGAAGAGGGCTCCTTTTGTCCACACCCTCCCCAGAATTGGTTGTTTGTAGATTTTCTGATGATGCCGATTCTAACAGGTGTGAGGTGAAATCTCATTGTAGTTTTGATTTGCATTTCTCTGATAATTAGTGCTGTTGAGCAGCTTTTCATGTGCATCTTGGCCATCTCTGTGTCTCCTTTGAAGAAACGTCTCTTTAGATCTTCTGCCCATTTTTTTTGGGTTGTTTGTTTTTTTAATATTAAGCTGCATGAGCTGTTTATATATATTGGAGATTAAACCTCTGTCCATTGATTCGTCTGCAACGATTTTCGCCCATTCTGAGGGATGCCTTTTTCCATTCCCGTGTTTTTTAACAAAAAAGGAAAGAAAGGAAAAGAAGCAGAACACTAATGTGCCTAAAATATGCCTTTTGAAACGGTCGTTTTGACATATGGACGTCCTTTGAATTTTTTGGTCGATATGTGACCCCAGGATTTGTTTTCAGGGCAGGTGTCATTTACAGGCCTGCAATGATTTTGAATATCAACTGACCATTAGCGTTGGGATTAAAGCTGCTGTTGTGTGAAACGGCCACAAGGTGGCAGCAGTTCACCCTTACCAAATCTGGTTACTAGGGCAAGAGAGCCTCAGTGGAAGTGGTGTTCTAGATTGGAATTTAGAATGGAATGTGCCAGGAGAAAGCCCCTCAAGTTTGTCTCACTACTTCTTGTTCGTGTTTTTAATTTAACTTTTTATTTTTTATTACAGCAAGTTTGATTACAATGTTTGGCTTGTTGTAGGTGTGGAAGATGTGGTTCTTTTTCACATATACAGATGTCTGTTCTTCCTGGGATCCTTTTCCCATGTATGTTATGACAGAATATTGAGTAGTCCTCTCTTGGTATTCTGTAGGTCTTTGGTGATTATATATGTCACCTGTGTTTGTATATGTGTGTTAACCCCGATATCGTAATGAAACCAATCCTCACACCTTTCCATTGGTGAACCATAAGTCTGTTTAATGAATCTGTGATTGCCCTTCTCCGTGGAAATATCTGCCCTGGTATCCATTTTTAGGTAACACCTATAAGTGATATGATATGATATGATATGTGTCTTCCACTTTCTGACTTACTACAAGTCACGTGATTACTTCTAGACTCATCTACGGTGCTGCAAATGGCATTGTGTCCTTTTTTCCCTTGGCTTCTCTTCTGCTTTAGCGGGGTCCATTTTCAACAATGTGATTGCCTGAGGGTTGTGGATTAGCTGACCTGGGCAGCCTTACCCTGCCAGCCCGCCCTCCCCAGGTGTGCCTCATTGAGGTCAATATAAACAGCGCTCCAGGCAGCAATAGCCCCTGAAGCTCTGCCTGACTCCATATTCTCTGCCCCGTCAGCAGTCTCGGGGCTGTGCTGGTGGGAGGGAGTGAGGGGCCACAGCTTTGTTGGTGGCCCGGTGTGAGTGGGGTTCTGCTGGCCTTTCTGCAGGAGTTGCCAGGCTGCCGCCTGCAAAGAAGAGGTTGTGTCACCCATACCTTCCGCTGGAATTTCTCTCCGGACAGAGGTGAGGAAGGAAAAAAAGCAGTGGGGGCCGGGACAGGAGGGGTATCTCAGGCAGGGCAATGGAAAGCTTCTGGAAGAGCGCCCAGGGCCAAGACCACCCTGGCTGGCCTGCAGGCACCAAGTTGGCCTGCGTGCTGTCGCTGGTGTGGCTCCACGGTCCTTCCTCTAGGCTTTCAAGCCCTTGTACATATTCAGGTGTTTTACCTGGAAAGGGTGGGAACAGTTCAGCAGCAGCTGGACAGGGGCTCAGCTCACGTTTACTCACAGATGCCTCGGCACGGTCCCCAAACTTTGCAATGAGGTCACTCCTTGCGTGGGGGGTGGTTTGATGGCTGTATGGGAGATGCTTCCCCACCTCTGACCAATTTCATAATTGTTTACCACTGGAGCAAGTGCCCTGATAGGGTTTTCCTCTGTATAACTCGTGGGTTCAGGGTTTTTTTTCTTTTATGGTTCAAGTTAGATTTTATTCCTCTTTTATGTATTTATAGATATAAGCATGGAAATAATTCATTCCTATAAATACATCTGTGTGACGGGAAGAACTTTTTTCTCTTTTATTTTTAAATTTTATTTTTTAAAATTTTGAAATTTAATTTTATTTATTTTTTTATACAGCACATTATTATTAGTTATGTATTTTATGCATATACATGTACACAGGTCAATCCCAAACTCCCAACTAATCCCACCACCACAACCCCATGGCTTCCCACACTTGGTGTCCATACGTTTGTTCTCTACCTCTGTGTCTCTATTTCTTCCCTGCAAACCAGTTCATCTGTACCATTTTTAGGCTCCACATATATGCATTAATATACAATATTTGTTTTCCTCTTTCTGACTTACTTCATTCTGTATGACAGTCTCTCGATCCATCGATGTCTCTACAAATGACCCAGTTTCATTCCTTTTTATGGCCGAGTAATATTCCATTTTATATATGTACCACATCTTTATCCATTCATCTGTCTGTGGGCATTTAGGTTGCTTCCATTACCTGGCTATTGTAAATAGTGCTGCAACGAACATTGTGGTGAATGAGCCTTTTTGAAATACGGTTTTCTCTGGGTATATGCCCAGAAGTGGGATTGCTGGATCAGATGGTAATTCTTTTTCTAGTTTTTTTAAGGAAACTCCATACTGTTCTCCATAGTGACTGTATCAATTTACATTCCCACCAATAGTGGAAGAGGGCTCCTTTTGTCCACAACCTCCCCAGAATTGGTGGTTTGTAGATTTTCTGATGATGACGATTCTAACAGGTGTGAGGTGAAATCTCATTGTAGTTTTGATTTGCATTTCTCTGATAATTAGTGCTGTTGAGCAGCTTTTTATGTGCGTCTTGGCCATCTCTGTGTCTCCTTTGAAGAAACGTCTCTTTAGATCTTCTGCCCATTTTTTTTGGGTTGTTTGTTTTTTTAATATTAAGCTGCATGAGCTGTTTATATATATTGGAGATTAAACCTCTGTCCATTGATTCGTCTGCAACGATTTTCGCCCATTCTGAGGGATGCCTTTTTCCATTCCCGTGTTTTTTAACAAAAAAGGAAAGAAAGGAAAAGAAGCAGAACACTAATGTGCCTAAAATATGCCTTTTGAAACGGTCGTTTTGACATATGGACGTCCTTTGAATTTTTTGGTCGATATGTGACCCCAGGATTTGTTTTCAGGGCAGGTGTCATTTACAGGCCTGCAATGATTTTGAATATCAACTGACCATTAGCGTTGGGATTAAAGCTGCTGTTGTGTGAAACGGCCACAAGGTGGCAGCAGTTCACCCTTGCCAAATCTGGTTACTAGGGCAAGAGAGCCTCAGTGGAAGTGGTGTTCTAGATTGGAGTTTAGAATGGAATGTGCCAGGAGAAAGCCCCTCACGTTTGTCTCACTACTTCTTGTTCGTGTTTTTAATTTAATTTTTTATTTTTTATTACAGCAAGTTTGATTACAATGTTTGGCTTGTTGTAGGTGTGGAAGATGTGGTTCTTTTACACATATAGACATGTCTGTTCTTCCTGGGATCCTTTTCCCATGTATGTTATGACAGAATATTGAGTAGTCCTCTCTTGGTATTCTGTAGGTCTTTGGTGATTATATATGTCACCTGTGTTTGTATATGTCTGTTAACCCCGATATCGTAATGAAACCAATCCTCACACCTTTCCATTGGTGAACCATAAGTCTGTTTAATGATTCTGTGATTGCCGTTCTCCGTGGAAATATCTGCCCTGGTATCCATTTTTAGGTAACACCTATAAGTGATATGATATGATATGTGTCTTTCACTTTCTGACTTACTACAAGTCACGTGATTACTTCTAGACTCATCTACGGTGCTGCAAATGGCATTGTGTCCTTTTTTCCCTTGGCTTCTCTTCTGCCTTAGCGGGGTCCATTTTCAACAATGTGATTCCCTGAGGGTTGTGGATTAGCTGACCTGGGCAGCCTTACCCTGCCGGCCCGCCCTCCCCAGGTGTGCCTCGTTGAGGTCAATATAAACAGCGCTCCAGGCAGCAATAGCCCCTGAAGCTGTGCCTGACTCCATATTCTCTGCCCCATCAGCAGTCTCGGGGCTGTGCTGGTGGGAGGGAGTGAGGGGCCACAGCTTTGTTGGTGGCCCGGTGTGAGTGGGGTTCTGCTGGCCTTTCTGCAGGAGTTGCCAGGCTGCCGCCTGCAAAGAAGAGGTTGTGTCACCCATACCTTCCGCTGGAATTTCTCTCCGGACAGAGGTGAGGAAGGAAAAAAGCAGTGGGGGCCGGGACAGGAGGGGTATCTCAGGCAGGGCAATGGAAAGCTTCTGGAAGAGCGCCCGGGGACAGGACCACCCTGGCTGGCCTGCAGGCACCAAGTTGGCCTGCGTGCTGTCGCTGGTGTGGCTCCATGGTCCTTCCTCTAGGCTTTCAAGCCCTTGTACATATTCAGGTGTTTTACCTGGAAAGGGTGGGAACAGTTCAGCAGCAGCTGGACAGGGGCTCAGCTCACGTTTACTCACATATGCCTCGGCATGGTCCCCAAACTTTGCAATGAGGTCGCTCCTTGCGTGGGGGGTGGTTTGATGGCTGTATGGGAGATGCTTCCCCACCTCTGACCAATTTCATAATTGTTTACCACTGGAGCAAGTGCCCTGATAGGGTTTTCCTCTGTATAACTCGTGGGTTCAGGTTTTTTTTTCTTTTATGGTTCAAGTTAGATTTTATTCCTCTTTTATGTATTTATAGATATAAGCATGGAAATAATTCATTCCTATAAATACATCTGTGTGACGGGAAGAACTTTTTTCTGTTTTATTTTTAAATTTTATTTTTTAAAATTTTGAAATTTAATTTTATTTATTTTTTTATACAGCACATTATTATTAGTTATGTATTTTATGCATATACATGTACACAGGTCAATCCCAAACTCCCAACTCATCCCACCACCACCACCCCATGGCTTCCCACACTTGGTGTCCATAGGTTTGTTCTCTACCTCTGTGTCTCTATTTCTTCCCTGCAAACCAGTTCATCTGTACCATTTTTAGGCTCCACATATATGCATTAATACACAATATTTGTTTTCCTCTTTCTGACTTACTTCATTCTGTATGACAGTCTCTCGATCCATCGATGTCTCTACAAATGACCCAGTTTCATTCCTTTTTATGGCCGAGTAATATTCCATTTTATATATGTACCACATCTTTATCCATTCATCTGTCTGTGGGCATTTAGGTTGCTTCCATTACCTGGCTATTGTAAATAGTGCTGCAACGAACATTGTGGTGAATGAGCCTTTTTGAAATACGGTTTTCTCTGGGTATATGCCCAGAAGTGGGATTGCTGGATCAGATGGTAATTCTTTTTCTAGTTTTTTTAAGGAAACTCCATACTGTTCTCCATAGTGACTGTATCAATTTACATTCCCACCAATAGTGGAAGAGGGCTCCTTTTGTCCACAACCTCCCCAGAATTGGTGGTTTGTAGATTTTCTGATGATGACGATTCTAACAGGTGTGAGGTGAAATCTCATTGTAGTTTTGATTTGCATTTCTCTGATAATTAGTGCTGTTGAGCAGCTTTTTATGTGCGTCTTGGCCATCTCTGTGTCTCCTTTGAAGAAACGTCTCTTTAGATCTTCTGCCCATTTTTTTTGGGTTGTTTGTTTTTTTAATATTAAGCTGCATGAGCTGTTTATATATATTGGAGATTAAACCTCTGTCCATTGATTCGTCTGCAACGATTTTCGCCCATTCTGAGGGATGCCTTTTTCCATTCCCGTGTTTTTTAACAAAAAAGGAAAGAAAGGAAAAGAAGCAGAACACTAATGTGCCTAAAATATGCCTTTTGAAACGGTCGTTTTGACATATGGACGTCCTTTGAATTTTTTGGTCGATATGTGACCCCAGGATTTGTTTTCAGGGCAGGTGTCATTTACAGGCCTGCAATGATTTTGAATATCAACTGACCATTAGCGTTGGGATTAAAGCTGCTGTTGTGTGAAACGGCCACAAGGTGGCAGCAGTTCACCCTTGCCAAATCTGGTTACTAGGGCAAGAGAGCCTCAGTGGAAGTGGTGTTCTAGATTGGAGTTTAGAATGGAATGTGCCAGGAGAAAGCCCCTCACGTTTGTCTCACTACTTCTTGTTCGTGTTTTTAATTTAATTTTTTATTTTTTATTACAGCAAGTTTGATTACAATGTTTGGCTTGTTGTAGGTGTGGAAGATGTGGTTCTTTTACACATATAGACATGTCTGTTCTTCCTGGGATCCTTTTCCCATGTATGTTATGACAGAATATTGAGTAGTCCTCTCTTGGTATTCTGTAGGTCTTTGGTGATTATATATGTCACCTGTGTTTGTATATGTCTGTTAACCCCGATATCGTAATGAAACCAATCCTCACACCTTTCCATTGGTGAACCATAAGTCTGTTTAATGATTCTGTGATTGCCGTTCTCCGTGGAAATATCTGCCCTGGTATCCATTTTTAGGTAACACCTATAAGTGATATGATATGATATGTGTCTTTCACTTTCTGACTTACTACAAGTCACGTGATTACTTCTAGACTCATCTACGGTGCTGCAAATGGCATTGTGTCCTTTTTTCCCTTGGCTTCTCTTCTGCCTTAGCGGGGTCCATTTTCAACAATGTGATTCCCTGAGGGTTGTGGATTAGCTGACCTGGGCAGCCTTACCCTGCCGGCCCGCCCTCCCCAGGTGTGCCTCGTTGAGGTCAATATAAACAGCGCTCCAGGCAGCAATAGCCCCTGAAGCTGTGCCTGACTCCATATTCTCTGCCCCATCAGCAGTCTCGGGGCTGTGCTGGTGGGAGGGAGTGAGGGGCCACAGCTTTGTTGGTGGCCCGGTGTGAGTGGGGTTCTGCTGGCCTTTCTGCAGGAGTTGCCAGGCTGCCGCCTGCAAAGAAGAGGTTGTGTCACCCATACCTTCCGCTGGAATTTCTCTCCGGACAGAGGTGAGGAAGGAAAAAAGCAGTGGGGGCCGGGACAGGAGGGGCATCTCAGGCAGGGCAATGGAAAGCTTCTGGAAGAGCGCCCGGGGACAGGACCACCCTGGCTGGCCTGCAGGCACCAAGTTGGCCTGCGTGCTGTCGCTGGTGTGGCTCCATGGTCCTTCCTCTAGGCTTTCAAGCCCTTGTACATATTCAGGTGTTTTACCTGGAAAGGGTGGGAACAGTTCAGCAGCAGCTGGACAGGGGCTCAGCTCACGTTTACTCACATATGCCTCGGCATGGTCCCCAAACTTTGCAATGAGGTCGCTCCTTGCGTGGGGGGTGGTTTGATGGCTGTATGGGAGATGCTTCCCCACCTCTGACCAATTTCATAATTGTTTACCACTGGAGCAAGTGCCCTGATAGGGTTTTCCTCTGTATAACTCGTGGGTTCAGGTTTTTTTTTCTTTTATGGTTCAAGTTAGATTTTATTCCTCTTTTATGTATTTATAGATATAAGCATGGAAATAATTCATTCCTATAAATACATCTGTGTGACGGGAAGAACTTTTTTCTCTTTTATTTTTAAATTTTATTTTTTAAAATTTTGAAATTTAATTTTATTTATTTTTTTATACAGCACATTATTATTAGTTAAGTATTTTATGCATATACATGTACACAGGTCAATCCCAAACTCCCAACTCATCCCACCACCACCCCCCATGGCTTCCCACACTTGGTGTCCATAGGTTTGTTCTCTACCTCTGTGTCTCTATTTCTTCCCTGCAAACCAGTTCATCTGTACCATTTTTAGGCTCCACATATATGCATTAATACACAATATTTGTTTTCCTCTTTCTGACTTACTTCATTCTGTATGACAGTCTCTCGATCCATCGATGTCTCTACAAATGACCCAGTTTCATTCCTTTTAATGGCCGAGTAATATTCCATTTTATATATGTACCACATCTTTATCCATTCATCTGTCTGTGGGCATTTAGGTTGCTTCCATTACCTGGCTATTGTAAATAGTGCTGCAATGAACATTGTGGTGAATGTGCCTTTTTGATTTACGGTTTTCTCTGGGTATATGCCCAGAAGTGGGATTGGTGGATCAGATGGTAATTCTATTTCTAGTTTTTTTAAGGAAACTCCATACTGTTCTCCATAGTGACTGTATCAATTTACATTCCCACCAATAGTGGAAGAGGGCTCCTTTTGTCCACACCCTCCCCAGAATTGGTTGTTTGTAGATTTTCTGATGATGCCGATTCTAACAGGTGTGAGGTGAAATCTCATTGTAGTTTTGATTTGCATTTCTCTGATAATTAGTGCTGTTGAGCAGCTTTTCATGTGCGTCTTGGCCATCTCTGTGTCTCCTTTGAAGAAACGTCTCTTTAGATCTTCTGCCCATGTTTTTGGGTTGTTTGTTTTTTTAATATTAAGCTGCATGAGCTGTTTATATATATTGGAGATTAAACCTCTGTCCATTGATTCGTCTGCAACGATTTTCGCCCATTCTGAGGGATGCCTTTTTCCATTCCCGTGTTTTTTAACAAAAAAGGAAAGAAAGGAAAAGAAGCAGAACACTAATGTGCCTAAAATATGCCTTTTGAAACGGTCGTTTTGACATATGGACGTCCTTTGAATTTTTTGGTCGATATGTGACCCCAGGATTTGTTTTCAGGGCAGGTGTCATTTACAGGCCTGCAATGATTTTGAATATCAACTGACCATTAGCGTTGGGATTAAAGCTGCTGTTGTGTGAAACGGCCACAAGGTGGCAGCAGTTCACCCTTACCAAATCTGGTTACTAGGGCAAGAGAGCCTCAGTGGAAGTGGTGTTCTAGATTGGAATTTAGAATGGAATGTGCCAGGAGAAAGCCCCTCATGTTTGTCTCACTACTTCTTGTTCGTGTTTTTAATTTAACTTTTTATTTTTTATTACAGCAAGTTTGATTACAATGTTTGGCTTGTTGTAGGTGTGGAAGATGTGGTTCTTTTTCACATATACAGATGTCTGTTCTTCCTGGGATCCTTTTCCCATGTATGTTATGACAGAATATTGAGTAGTCCTCTCTTGGTATTCTGTAGGTCTTTGGTGATTATATATGTCACCTGTGTTTGTATATGTGTGTTAACCCCGATATCGTAATGAAACCAATCCTCACACCTTTCCATTGGTGAACCATAAGTCTGTTTAATGAATCTGTGATTGCCCTTCTCCGTGGAAATATCTGCCCTGGTATCCATTTTTAGGTAACACCTATAAGTGATATGATATGATATGATATGTGTCTTCCACTTTCTGACTTACTACAAGTCACATGATTACTTCTAGACTCATCTACGGTGCTGCAAATGGCATTGTGTCCTTTTTTCCCTTGGCTTCTCTTCTGCTTTAGCGGGGTCCATTTTCAACAATGTGATTCCCTGAGGGTTGTGGATTAGCTGACCTGGGCAGCCTTACCCTGCCAGCCCGCCCTCCCCAGGTGTGCCTCATTGAGGTCAATATAAACAGCGCTCCAGGCAGCAATAGCCCCTGAAGCTGTGCCTGACTCCATATTCTCTGCCCCGTCAGCAGTCTCGGGGCTGTGCTGGTGGGAGGGAGTGAGGGGCCACAGCTTTGTTGGTGGCCCGGTGTGAGTGGGGTTCTGCTGGCCTTTCTGCAGGAGTTGCCAGGCTGCCGCCTGCAAAGAAGAGGTTGTGTCACCCATACCTTCCGCTGGAATTTCTCTCCGGACAGAGGTGAGGAAGGAAAAAAAGCAGTGGGGGCCGGGACAGGAGGGGTATCTCAGGCAGGGCAATGGAAAGCTTCTGGAAGAGCGCCCAGGGCCAAGACCACCCTGGCTGGCCTGCAGGCACCAAGTTGGCCTGCGTGCTGTCGCTGGTGTGGCTCCACGGTCCTTCCTCTAGGCTTTCAAGCCCTTGTACATATTCAGGTGTTTTACCTGGAAAGGGTGGGAACAGTTCAGCAGCAGCTGGACAGGGGCTCAGCTCACGTTTACTCACAGATGCCTCGGCACGGTCCCCAAACTTTGCAATGAGGTCGCTCCTTGCGTGGGGGGTGGTTTGATGGCTGTATGGGAGATGCTTCCCCACCTCTGACCAATTTCATAATTGTTTACCACTGGAGCAAGTGCCCTGATAGGGTTTTCCTCTGTATAACTCGTGGGTTCAGGGTTTTTTTTCTTTTATGGTTCAAGTTAGATTTTATTCCTCTTTTATGTATTTATAGATATAAGCATGGAAATAATTCATTCCTATAAATACATCTGTGTGACGGGAAGAACTTTTTTCTCTTTTATTTTTAAATTTTATTTTTTAAAATTTTGAAATTTAATTTTATTTATTTTTTTATACAGCACATTATTATTAGTTATGTATTTTATGCATATACATGTACACAGGTCAATCCCAAACTCCCAACTCATCCCACCACCACCACCCCATGGCTTCCCACACTTGGTGTCCATACGTTTGTTCTCTACCTCTGTGTCTCTATTTCTTCCCTGCAAACCAGTTCATCTGTACCATTTTTAGGCTCCACATATATGCATTAATATACAATATTTGTTTTCCTCTTTCTGACTTACTTCATTCTGTATGACAGTCTCTCGATCCATCGATGTCTCTACAAATGACCCAGTTTCATTCCTTTTTATGGCCGAGTAATATTCCATTTTATATATGTACCACATCTTTATCCATTCATCTGTCTGTGGGCATTTAGGTTGCTTCCATTACCTGGCTATTGTAAATAGTGCTGCAACGAACATTGTGGTGAATGAGCCTTTTTGAAATACGGTTTTCTCTGGGTATATGCCCAGAAGTGGGATTGCTGGATCAGATGGTAATTCTATTTCTAGTTTTTTTAAGGAAACTCCATACTGTTCTCCATAGTGACTGTATCAATTTACATTCCCACCAATAGTGGAAGAGGGCTCCTTTTGTCCACAACCTCCCCAGAATTGGTGGTTTGTAGATTTTCTGATGATGACGATTCTAACAGGTGTGAGGTGAAATCTCATTGTAGTTTTGATTTGCATTTCTCTGATAATTAGTGCTGTTGAGCAGCTTTTTATGTGCGTCTTGGCCATCTCTGTGTCTCCTTTGAAGAAACGTCTCTTTAGATCTTCTGCCCATTTTTTTTGGGTTGTTTGTTTTTTTAATATTAAGCTGCATGAGCTGTTTATATATATTGGAGATTAAACCTCTGTCCATTGATTCGTCTGCAACGATTTTCGCCCATTCTGAGGGATGCCTTTTTCCATTCCCGTGTTTTTTAACAAAAAAGGAAAGAAAGGAAAAGAAGCAGAACACTAATGTGCCTAAAATATGCCTTTTGAAACGGTCGTTTTGACATATGGACGTCCTTTGAATTTTTTGGTCGATATGTGACCCCAGGATTTGTTTTCAGGGCAGGTGTCATTTACAGGCCTGCAATGATTTTGAATATCAACTGACCATTAGCGTTGGGATTAAAGCTGCTGTTGTGTGAAACGGCCACAAGGTGGCAGCAGTTCACCCTTACCAAATCTGGTTACTAGGGCAAGAGAGCCTCAGTGGAAGTGGTGTTCTAGATTGGAGTTTAGAATGGAATGTGTCAGGAGAAAGCCCCTCACGTTTGTCTCACTACTTCTTGTTCGTGTTTTTAATTTAATTTTTTATTTTTTATTACAGCAAGTTTGATTACAATGTTTGGCTTGTTGTAGGTGTGGAACATGTGGTTCTTTTTCACATATACAGATGTCTGTTCTTCCTGGGATACTTTTCCCATGTATGTTATGACAGAATATTGAGTAGTCCTCTCTTGGTATTCTGTAGGTCTTTGGTGATTATATATGTCACCTGTGTTTGTATATGTCTGTTAACCCCGATATCGTAATGAAACCAATCCTCACACCTTTCCATTGGTGAACCATAAGTCTGTTTAATGATTCTGTGATTGCCGTTCTCCGTGGAAATATCTGCCCTGGTATCCATTTTTAGGTAACACCTATAAGTGATATGATATGATATGTGTCTTTCACTTTCTGACTTACTACAAGTCACGTGATTACTTCTAGACTCATCTACGGTGCTGCAAATGGCATTGTGTCCTTTTTTCCCTTGGCTTCTCTTCTGCCTTAGCGGGGTCCATTTTCAACAATGTGATTCCCTGAGGGTTGTGGATTAGCTGACCTGGGCAGCCTTACCCTGCCGGCCCGCCCTCCCCAGGTGTGCCTCGTTGAGGTCAATATAAACAGCGCTCCAGGCAGCAATAGCCCCTGAAGCTGTGCCTGACTCCATATTCTCTGCCCCATCAGCAGTCTCGGGGCTGTGCTGGTTGGAGGGAGTGAGGGGCCACAGCTTTGTTGGTGGCCCGGTGTGAGTGGGGTTCTGCTGGCCTTTCTGCAGGAGTTGCCAGGCTGCCGCCTGCAAAGAAGAGGTTGTGTCACCCATACCTTCCGCTGGAATTTCTCTCCGGACAGAGGTGAGGAAGGAAAAAAGCAGTGGGGGCCGGGACAGGAGGGGTATCTCAGGCAGGGCAATGGAAAGCTTCTGGAAGAGCGCCCGGGGACAGGACCACCCTGGCTGGCCTGCAGGCACCAAGTTGGCCTGCGTGCTGTCGCTGGTGTGGCTCCACGGTCCTTCCTCTAGGCTTTCAAGCCCTTGTACATATTCAGGTGTTTTACCTGGAAAGGGTGGGAACAGTTCAGCAGCAGCTGGCCAGGGGCTCAGCTCACGTTTACTCACAGATGCCTCGGCACGGTCCCCAAACTTTGCAATGAGGTCGCTCCTTGCGTGGGGGGTGGTTTGATGGCTGTATGGGAGATGCTTCCCCACCTCTGACCAATTTCATAATTGTTTACCACTGGAGCAAGTGCCCTGATAGGGTTTTCCTCTGTATAACTCGTGGGTTCAGGGTTTTTTTTCTTTTATGGTTCAAGTTAGATTTTATTCCTCTTTTATGTATTTATAGATATAAGCATGGAAATAATTCATTCCTATAAATACATCTGTGTGACGGGAAGAACTTTTTTCTCTTTTATTTTTAAATTTTATTTTTTAAAATTTTGAAATTTAATTTTATTTATTTTTTTATACAGCACATTATTATTAGTTATGTATTTTATGCATATACATGTACACAGGTCAATCCCAAACTCCCAACTCATCCCACCACCACCACCCCATGGCTTCCCACACTTGGTGTCCATACGTTTGTTCTCTACCTCTGTGTCTCTATTTCTTCCCTGCAAACCAGTTCATCTGTACCATTTTTAGGCTCCACATATATGCATTAATATACAATATTTGTTTTCCTCTTTCTGACTTACTTCATTCTGTATGACAGTCTCTCGATCCATCGATGTCTCTACAAATGACCCAGTTTCATTCCTTTTTATGGCCGAGTAATATTCCATTTTATATATGTACCACATCTTTATCCATTCATCTGTCTGTGGGCATTTAGGTTGCTTCCATTACCTGGCTATTGTAAATAGTGCTGCAACGAACATTGTGGTGAATGAGCCTTTTTGAAATACGGTTTTCTCTGGGTATATGCCCAGAAGTGGGATTGCTGGATCAGATGGTAATTCTATTTCTAGTTTTTTTAAGGAAACTCCATACTGTTCTCCATAGTGACTGTATCAATTTACATTCCCACCAATAGTGGAAGAGGGCTCCTTTTGTCCACAACCTCCCCAGAATTGGTGGTTTGTAGATTTTCTGATGATGACGATTCTAACAGGTGTGAGGTGAAATCTCATTGTAGTTTTGATTTGCATTTCTCTGATAATTAGTGCTGTTGAGCAGCTTTTTATGTGCGTCTTGGCCATCTCTGTGTCTCCTTTGAAGAAACGTCTCTTTAGATCTTCTGCCCATTTTTTTTGGGTTGTTTGTTTTTTTAATATTAAGCTGCATGAGCTGTTTATATATATTGGAGATTAAACCTCTGTCCATTGATTCGTCTGCAACGATTTTCGCCCATTCTGAGGGATGCCTTTTTCCATTCCCGTGTTTTTTAACAAAAAAGGAAAGAAAGGAAAAGAAGCAGAACACTAATGTGCCTAAAATATGCCTTTTGAAACGGTCGTTTTGACATATGGACGTCCTTTGAATTTTTTGGTCGATATGTGACCCCAGGATTTGTTTTCAGGGCAGGTGTCATTTACAGGCCTGCAATGATTTTGAATATCAACTGACCATTAGCGTTGGGATTAAAGCTGCTGTTGAGTGAAACGGCCACAAGGTGGCAGCAGTTCACCCTTGCCAAATCTGGTTACTAGGGCAAGAGAGCCTCAGTGGAAGTGGTGTTCTAGATTGGAGTTTAGAATGGAATGTGTCAGGAGAAAGCCCCTCACGTTTGTCTCACTACTTCTTGTTCGTGTTTTTAATTTAATTTTTTATTTTTTATTACAGCAAGTTTGATTACAATGTTTGGCTTGTTGTAGGTGTGGAACATGTGGTTCTTTTTCACATATACAGATGTCTGTTCTTCCTGGGATACTTTTCCCATGTATGTTATGACAGAATATTGAGTAGTCCTCTCTTGGTATTCTGTAGGTCTTTGGTGATTATATATGTCACCTGTGTTTGTATATGTCTGTTAACCCCGATATCGTAATGAAACCAATCCTCACACCTTTCCATTGGTGAACCATAAGTCTGTTTAATGATTCTGTGATTGCCGTTCTCCGTGGAAATATCTGCCCTGGTATCCATTTTTAGGTAACACCTATAAGTGATATGATATGATATGTGTCTTTCACTTTCTGACTTACTACAAGTCACGTGATTACTTCTAGACTCATCTACGGTGCTGCAAATGGCATTGTGTCCTTTTTTCCCTTGGCTTCTCTTCTGCCTTAGCGGGGTCCATTTTCAACAATGTGATTCCCTGAGGGTTGTGGATTAGCTGACCTGGGCAGCCTTACCCTGCCGGCCCGCCCTCCCCAGGTGTGCCTCGTTGAGGTCAATATAAACAGCGCTCCAGGCAGCAATAGCCCCTGAAGCTGTGCCTGACTCCATATTCTCTGCCCCATCAGCAGTCTCGGGGCTGTGCTGGTTGGAGGGAGTGAGGGGCCACAGCTTTGTTGGTGGCCCGGTGTGAGTGGGGTTCTGCTGGCCTTTCTGCAGGAGTTGCCAGGCTGCCGCCTGCAAAGAAGAGGTTGTGTCACCCATACCTTCCGCTGGAATTTCTCTCCGGACAGAGGTGAGGAAGGAAAAAAGCAGTGGGGGCCGGGACAGGAGGGGTATCTCAGGCAGGGCAATGGAAAGCTTCTGGAAGAGCGCCCGGGGACAGGACCACCCTGGCTGGCCTGCAGGCACCAAGTTGGCCTGCGTGCTGTCGCTGGTGTGGCTCCACGGTCCTTCCTCTAGGCTTTCAAGCCCTTGTACATATTCAGGTGTTTTACCTGGAAAGGGTGGGAACAGTTCAGCAGCAGCTGGCCAGGGGCTCAGCTCACGTTTACTCACAGATGCCTCGGCACGGTCCCCAAACTTTGCAATGAGGTCGCTCCTTGCGTGGGGGGTGGTTTGATGGCTGTATGGGATATGCTTCCCCACCTCTGACCAATTTCATAATTGTTTACCGCTGGAGCAAGTGCCCTGATAGGGTTTTCCTCTGTATAACTCGTGGGTTCAGGTTTTTTTTTCTTTTATGGTTCAAGTTAGATTTTATTCCTCTTTTATGTATTTATAGATATAAGCATGGAAATAATTCATTCCTATAAATACATCTGTGTGACGGGAAGAACTTTTTTCTCTTTTATTTTTAAATTTTATTTTTTAAAATTTTGAAATTTAATTTTATTTATTTTTTTATACAGCACATTATTATTAGTTATGTATTTTATGCATATACATGTACACAGGTCAATCCCAAACTCCCAACTCATCCCACCACCACAACCCCATGGCTTCCCACACTTGGTGTCCATACGTTTGTTCTCTACCTCTGTGTCTCTATTTCTTCCCTGCAAACCAGTTCATCTGTACCATTTTTAGGCTCCACATATATGCATTAATATACAATATTTGTTTTCCTCTTTCTGACTTACTTCATTCTGTATGACAGTCTCTCGATCCATCGATGTCTCTACAAATGACCCAGTTTCATTCCTTTTTATGGCCGAGTAATATTCCATTTTATATATGTACCACATCTTTATCCATTCATCTGTCTGTGGGCATTTAGGTTGCTTCCATTACCTGGCTATTGTAAATAGTGCTGCAACGAACATTGTGGTGAATGAGCCTTTTTGAAATACGGTTTTCTCTGGGTATATGCCCAGAAGTGGGATTGCTGGATCAGATGGTAATTCTATTTCTAGTTTTTTTAAGGAAACTCCATACTGTTCTCCATAGTGACTGTATCAATTTACATTCCCACCAATAGTGGAAGAGGGCTCCTTTTGTCCACAACCTCCCCAGAATTGGTGGTTTGTAGATTTTCTGATGATGACGATTCTAACAGGTGTGAGGTGAAATCTCATTGTAGTTTTGATTTGCATTTCTCTGATAATTAGTGCTGTTGAGCAGCTTTTTATGTGCGTCTTGGCCATCTCTGTGTCTCCTTTGAAGAAACGTCTCTTTAGATCTTCTGCCCATTTTTTTTGGGTTGTTTGTTTTTTTAATATTAAGCTGCATGAGCTGTTTATATATATTGGAGATTAAACCTCTGTCCATTGATTCGTCTGCAACGATTTTCGCCCATTCTGAGGGATGCCTTTTTCCATTCCCGTGTTTTTTAACAAAAAAGGAAAGAAAGGAAAAGAAGCAGAACACTAATGTGCCTAAAATATGCCTTTTGAAACGGTCGTTTTGACATATGGACGTCCTTTGAATTTTTTGGTCGATATGTGACCCCAGGATTTGTTTTCAGGGCAGGTGTCATTTACAGGCCTGCAATGATTTTGAATATCAACTGACCATTAGCGTTGGGATTAAAGCTGCTGTTGTGTGAAACGGCCACAAGGTGGCAGCAGTTCACCCTTGCCAAATCTGGTTACTAGGGCAAGAGAGCCTCAGTGGAAGTGGTGTTCTAGATTGGAGTTTAGAATGGAATGTGTCAGGAGAAAGCCCCTCACGTTTGTCTCACTACTTCTTGTTCGTGTTTTTAATTTAATTTTTTATTTTTTATTACAGCAAGTTTGATTACAATGTTTGGCTTGTTGTAGGTGTGGAACATGTGGTTCTTTTTCACATATACAGATGTCTGTTCTTCCTGGGATACTTTTCCCATGTATGTTATGACAGAATATTGAGTAGTCCTCTCTTGGTATTCTGTAGGTCTTTGGTGATTATATATGTCACCTGTGTTTGTATATGTCTGTTAACCCCGATATCGTAATGAAACCAATCCTCACACCTTTCCATTGGTGAACCATAAGTCTGTTTAATGATTCTGTGATTGCCGTTCTCCGTGGAAATATCTGCCCTGGTATCCATTTTTAGGTAACACCTATAAGTGATATGATATGATATGTGTCTTTCACTTTCTGACTTACTACAAGTCACGTGATTACTTCTAGACTCATCTACGGTGCTGCAAATGGCATTGTGTCCTTTTTTCCCTTGGCTTCTCTTCTGCCTTAGCGGGGTCCATTTTCAACAATGTGATTCCCTGAGGGTTGTGGATTAGCTGACCTGGGCAGCCTTACCCTGCCGGCCCGCCCTCCCCAGGTGTGCCTCGTTGAGGTCAATATAAACAGCGCTCCAGGCAGCAATAGCCCCTGAAGCTGTGCCTGACTCCATATTCTCTGCCCCATCAGCAGTCTCGGGGCTGTGCTGGTTGGAGGGAGTGAGGGGCCACAGCTTTGTTGGTGGCCCGGTGTGAGTGGGGTTCTGCTGGCCTTTCTGCAGGAGTTGCCAGGCTGCCGCCTGCAAAGAAGAGGTTGTGTCACCCATACCTTCCGCTGGAATTTCTCTCCGGACAGAGGTGAGGAAGGAAAAAAGCAGTGGGGGCCGGGACAGGAGGGGTATCTCAGGCAGGGCAATGGAAAGCTTCTGGAAGAGCGCCCGGGGACAGGACCACCCTGGCTGGCCTGCAGGCACCAAGTTGGCCTGCGTGCTGTCGCTGGTGTGGCTCCACGGTCCTTCCTCTAGGCTTTCAAGCCCTTGTACATATTCAGGTGTTTTACCTGGAAAGGGTGGGAACAGTTCAGCAGCAGCTGGCCAGGGGCTCAGCTCACGTTTACTCACAGATGCCTCGGCACGGTCCCCAAACTTTGCAATGAGGTCGCTCCTTGCGTGGGGGGTGGTTTGATGGCTGTATGGGAGATGCTTCCCCACCTCTGACCAATTTCATAATTGTTTACCGCTGGAGCAAGTGCCCTGATAGGGTTTTCCTCTGTATAACTCGTGGGTTCAGGTTTTTTTTTCTTTTATGGTTCAAGTTAGATTTTATTCCTCTTTTATGTATTTATAGATATAAGCATGGAAATAATTCATTCCTATAAATACATCTGTGTGACGGGAAGAACTTTTTTCTCTTTTATTTTTAAATTTTATTTTTTAAAATTTTGAAATTTAATTTTATTTATTTTTTTATACAGCACATTATTATTAGTTATGTATTTTATGCATATACATGTACACAGGTCAATCCCAAACTCCCAACTCATCCCACCACCACCACCCCATGGCTTCCCACACTTGGTGTCCATACGTTTGTTCTCTACCTCTGTGTCTCTATTTCTTCCCTGCAAACCAGTTCATCTGTACCATTTTTAGGCTCCACATATATGCATTAATATACAATATTTGTTTTCCTCTTTCTGACTTACTTCATTCTGTATGACAGTCTCTCGATCCATCGATGTCTCTACAAATGACCCAGTTTCATTCCTTTTTATGGCCGAGTAATATTCCATTTTATATATGTACCACATCTTTATCCATTCATCTGTCTGTGGGCATTTAGGTTGCTTCCATTACCTGGCTATTGTAAATAGTGCTGCAACGAACATTGTGGTGAATGAGCCTTTTTGAAATACGGTTTTCTCTGGGTATATGCCCAGAAGTGGGATTGCTGGATCAGATGGTAATTCTATTTCTAGTTTTTTTAAGGAAACTCCATACTGTTCTCCATAGTGACTGTATCAATTTACATTCCCACCAATAGTGGAAGAGGGCTCCTTTTGTCCACAACCTCCCCAGAATTGGTGGTTTGTAGATTTTCTGATGATGACGATTCTAACAGGTGTGAGGTGAAATCTCATTGTAGTTTTGATTTGCATTTCTCTGATAATTAGTGCTGTTGAGCAGCTTTTTATGTGCGTCTTGGCCATCTCTGTGTCTCCTTTGAAGAAACGTCTCTTTAGATCTTCTGCCCATTTTTTTTGGGTTGTTTGTTTTTTTAATATTAAGCTGCATGAGCTGTTTATATATATTGGAGATTAAACCTCTGTCCATTGATTCGTCTGCAACGATTTTCGCCCATTCTGAGGGATGCCTTTTTCCATTCCCGTGTTTTTTAACAAAAAAGGAAAGAAAGGAAAAGAAGCAGAACACTAATGTGCCTAAAATATGCCTTTTGAAACGGTCGTTTTGACATATGGACGTCCTTTGAATTTTTTGGTCGATATGTGACCCCAGGATTTGTTTTCAGGGCAGGTGTCATTTACAGGCCTGCAATGATTTTGAATATCAACTGACCATTAGCGTTGGGATTAAAGCTGCTGTTGTGTGAAACGGCCACAAGGTGGCAGCAGTTCACCCTTGCCAAATCTGGTTACTAGGGCAAGAGAGCCTCAGTGGAAGTGGTGTTCTAGATTGGAGTTTAGAATGGAATGTGTCAGGAGAAAGCCCCTCACGTTTGTCTCACTACTTCTTGTTCGTGTTTTTAATTTAATTTTTTATTTTTTATTACAGCAAGTTTGATTACAATGTTTGGCTTGTTGTAGGTGTGGAACATGTGGTTCTTTTTCACATATACAGATGTCTGTTCTTCCTGGGATACTTTTCCCATGTATGTTATGACAGAATATTGAGTAGTCCTCTCTTGGTATTCTGTAGGTCTTTGGTGATTATATATGTCACCTGTGTTTGTATATGTCTGTTAACCCCGATATCGTAATGAAACCAATCCTCACACCTTTCCATTGGTGAACCATAAGTCTGTTTAATGATTCTGTGATTGCCGTTCTCCGTGGAAATATCTGCCCTGGTATCCATTTTTAGGTAACACCTATAAGTGATATGATATGATATGTGTCTTTCACTTTCTGACTTACTACAAGTCACGTGATTACTTCTAGACTCATCTACGGTGCTGCAAATGGCATTGTGTCCTTTTTTCCCTTGGCTTCTCTTCTGCCTTAGCGGGGTCCATTTTCAACAATGTGATTCCCTGAGGGTTGTGGATTAGCTGACCTGGGCAGCCTTACCCTGCCGGCCCGCCCTCCCCAGGTGTGCCTCGTTGAGGTCAATATAAACAGCGCTCCAGGCAGCAATAGCCCCTGAAGCTGTGCCTGACTCCATATTCTCTGCCCCATCAGCAGTCTCGGGGCTGTGCTGGTGGGAGGGAGTGAGGGGCCACAGCTTTGTTGGTGGCCCGGTGTGAGTGGGGTTCTGCTGGCCTTTCTGCAGGAGTTGCCAGGCTGCCGCCTGCAAAGAAGAGGTTGTGTCACCCATACCTTCCGCTGGAATTTCTCTCCGGACAGAGGTGAGGAAGGAAAAAAGCAGTGGGGGCCGGGACAGGAGGGGTATCTCAGGCAGGGCAATGGAAAGCTTCTGGAAGAGCGCCCGGGGACAGGACCACCCTGGCTGGCCTGCAGGCACCAAGTTGGCCTGCGTGCTGTCGCTGGTGTGGCTCCACGGTCCTTCCTCTAGGCTTTCAAGCCCTTGTACATATTCAGGTGTTTTACCTGGAAAGGGTGGGAACAGTTCAGCAGCAGCTGGCCAGGGGCTCAGCTCACGTTTACTCACAGATGCCTCGGCACGGTCCCCAAACTTTGCAATGAGGTCGCTCCTTGCGTGGGGGGTGGTTTGATGGCTGTATGGGAGATGCTTCCCCACCTCTGACCAATTTCATAATTGTTTACCGCTGGAGCAAGTGCCCTGATAGGGTTTTCCTCTGTATAACTCGTGGGTTCAGGTTTTTTTTTCTTTTATGGTTCAAGTTAGATTTTATTCCTCTTTTATGTATTTATAGATATAAGCATGGAAATAATTCATTCCTATAAATACATCTGTGTGACGGGAAGAACTTTTTTCTCTTTTATTTTTAAATTTTATTTTTTAAAATTTTGAAATTTAATTTTATTTATTTTTTTATACAGCACATTATTATTAGTTATGTATTTTATGCATATACATGTACACAGGTCAATCCCAAACTCCCAACTCATCCCACCACCACCACCCCATGGCTTCCCACACTTGGTGTCCATACGTTTGTTCTCTACCTCTGTGTCTCTATTTCTTCCCTGCAAACCAGTTCATCTGTACCATTTTTAGGCTCCACATATATGCATTAATATACAATATTTGTTTTCCTCTTTCTGACTTACTTCATTCTGTATGACAGTCTCTCGATCCATCGATGTCTCTACAAATGACCCAGTTTCATTCCTTTTTATGGCCGAGTAATATTCCATTTTATATATGTACCACATCTTTATCCATTCATCTGTCTGTGGGCATTTAGGTTGCTTCCATTACCTGGCTATTGTAAATAGTGCTGCAACGAACATTGTGGTGAATGAGCCTTTTTGAAATACGGTTTTCTCTGGGTATATGCCCAGAAGTGGGATTGCTGGATCAGATGGTAATTCTATTTCTAGTTTTTTTAAGGAAACTCCATACTGTTCTCCATAGTGACTGTATCAATTTACATTCCCACCAATAGTGGAAGAGGGCTCCTTTTGTCCACAACCTCCCCAGAATTGGTGGTTTGTAGATTTTCTGATGATGACGATTCTAACAGGTGTGAGGTGAAATCTCATTGTAGTTTTGATTTGCATTTCTCTGATAATTAGTGCTGTTGAGCAGCTTTTTATGTGCGTCTTGGCCATCTCTGTGTCTCCTTTGAAGAAACGTCTCTTTAGATCTTCTGCCCATTTTTTTTGGGTTGTTTGTTTTTTTAATATTAAGCTGCATGAGCTGTTTATATATATTGGAGATTAAACCTCTGTCCATTGATTCGTCTGCAACGATTTTCGCCCATTCTGAGGGATGCCTTTTTCCATTCCCGTGTTTTTTAACAAAAAAGGAAAGAAAGGAAAAGAAGCAGAACACTAATGTGCCTAAAATATGCCTTTTGAAACGGTCGTTTTGACATATGGACGTCCTTTGAATTTTTTGGTCGATATGTGACCCCAGGATTTGTTTTCAGGGCAGGTGTCATTTACAGGCCTGCAATGATTTTGAATATCAACTGACCATTAGCGTTGGGATTAAAGCTGCTGTTGTGTGAAACGGCCACAAGGTGGCAGCAGTTCACCCTTGCCAAATCTGGTTACTAGGGCAAGAGAGCCTCAGTGGAAGTGGTGTTCTAGATTGGAGTTTAGAATGGAATGTGTCAGGAGAAAGCCCCTCACGTTTGTCTCACTACTTCTTGTTCGTGTTTTTAATTTAATTTTTTATTTTTTATTACAGCAAGTTTGATTACAATGTTTGGCTTGTTGTAGGTGTGGAACATGTGGTTCTTTTTCACATATACAGATGTCTGTTCTTCCTGGGATACTTTTCCCATGTATGTTATGACAGAATATTGAGTAGTCCTCTCTTGGTATTCTGTAGGTCTTTGGTGATTATATATGTCACCTGTGTTTGTATATGTCTGTTAACCCCGATATCGTAATGAAACCAATCCTCACACCTTTCCATTGGTGAACCATAAGTCTGTTTAATGATTCTGTGATTGCCGTTCTCCGTGGAAATATCTGCCCTGGTATCCATTTTTAGGTAACACCTATAAGTGATATGATATGATATGTGTCTTTCACTTTCTGACTTACTACAAGTCACGTGATTACTTCTAGACTCATCTACGGTGCTGCAAATGGCATTGTGTCCTTTTTTCCCTTGGCTTCTCTTCTGCCTTAGCGGGGTCCATTTTCAACAATGTGATTCCCTGAGGGTTGTGGATTAGCTGACCTGGGCAGCCTTACCCTGCCGGCCCGCCCTCCCCAGGTGTGCCTCGTTGAGGTCAATATAAACAGCGCTCCAGGCAGCAATAGCCCCTGAAGCTGTGCCTGACTCCATATTCTCTGCCCCATCAGCAGTCTCGGGGCTGTGCTGGTGGGAGGGAGTGAGGGGCCACAGCTTTGTTGGTGGCCCGGTGTGAGTGGGGTTCTGCTGGCCTTTCTGCAGGAGTTGCCAGGCTGCCGCCTGCAAAGAAGAGGTTGTGTCACCCATACCTTCCGCTGGAATTTCTCTCCGGACAGAGGTGAGGAAGGAAAAAAGCAGTGGGGGCCGGGACAGGAGGGGTATCTCAGGCAGGGCAATGGAAAGCTTCTGGAAGAGCGCCCGGGGACAGGACCACCCTGGCTGGCCTGCAGGCACCAAGTTGGCCTGCGTGCTGTCGCTGGTGTGGCTCCACGGTCCTTCCTCTAGGCTTTCAAGCCCTTGTACATATTCAGGTGTTTTACCTGGAAAGGGTGGGAACAGTTCAGCAGCAGCTGGCCAGGGGCTCAGCTCACGTTTACTCACAGATGCCTCGGCACGGTCCCCAAACTTTGCAATGAGGTCGCTCCTTGCGTGGGGGGTGGTTTGATGGCTGTATGGGAGATGCTTCCCCACCTCTGACCAATTTCATAATTGTTTACCGCTGGAGCAAGTGCCCTGATAGGGTTTTCCTCTGTATAACTCGTGGGTTCAGGGTTTTTTTTCTTTTATGGTTCAAGTTAGATTTTATTCCTCTTTTATGTATTTATAGATATAAGCATGGAAATAATTCATTCCTATAAATACATCTGTGTGACGGGAAGAACTTTTTTCTCTTTTATTTTTAAATTTTATTTTTTAAAATTTTGAAATTTAATTTTATTTATTTTTTTATACAGCACATTATTATTAGTTATGTATTTTATGCATATACATGTACACAGGTCAATCCCAAACTCCCAACTCATCCCACCACCACCACCCCATGGCTTCCCACACTTGGTGTCCATACGTTTGTTCTCTACCTCTGTGTCTCTATTTCTTCCCTGCAAACCAGTTCATCTGTACCATTTTTAGGCTCCACATATATGCATTAATATACAATATTTGTTTTCCTCTTTCTGACTTACTTCATTCTGTATGACAGTCTCTCGATCCATCGATGTCTCTACAAATGACCCAGTTTCATTCCTTTTTATGGCCGAGTAATATTCCATTTTATATATGTACCACATCTTTATCCATTCATCTGTCTGTGGGCATTTAGGTTGCTTCCATTACCTGGCTATTGTAAATAGTGCTGCAACGAACATTGTGGTGAATGAGCCTTTTTGAAATACGGTTTTCTCTGGGTATATGCCCAGAAGTGGGATTGCTGGATCAGATGGTAATTCTATTTCTAGTTTTTTTAAGGAAACTCCATACTGTTCTCCATAGTGACTGTATCAATTTACATTCCCACCAATAGTGGAAGAGGGCTCCTTTTGTCCACAACCTCCCCAGAATTGGTGGTTTGTAGATTTTCTGATGATGACGATTCTAACAGGTGTGAGGTGAAATCTCATTGTAGTTTTGATTTGCATTTCTCTGATAATTAGTGCTGTTGAGCAGCTTTTTATGTGCGTCTTGGCCATCTCTGTGTCTCCTTTGAAGAAACGTCTCTTTAGATCTTCTGCCCATTTTTTTTGGGTTGTTTGTTTTTTTAATATTAAGCTGCATGAGCTGTTTATATATATTGGAGATTAAACCTCTGTCCATTGATTCGTCTGCAACGATTTTCGCCCATTCTGAGGGATGCCTTTTTCCATTCCCGTGTTTTTTAACAAAAAAGGAAAGAAAGGAAAAGAAGCAGAACACTAATGTGCCTAAAATATGCCTTTTGAAACGGTCGTTTTGACATATGGACGTCCTTTGAATTTTTTGGTCGATATGTGACCCCAGGATTTGTTTTCAGGGCAGGTGTCATTTACAGGCCTGCAATGATTTTGAATATCAACTGACCATTAGCGTTGGGATTAAAGCTGCTGTTGAGTGAAACGGCCACAAGGTGGCAGCAGTTCACCCTTGCCAAATCTGGTTACTAGGGCAAGAGAGCCTCAGTGGAAGTGGTGTTCTAGATTGGAGTTTAGAATGGAATGTGTCAGGAGAAAGCCCCTCACGTTTGTCTCACTACTTCTTGTTCGTGTTTTTAATTTAATTTTTTATTTTTTATTACAGCAAGTTTGATTACAATGTTTGGCTTGTTGTAGGTGTGGAACATGTGGTTCTTTTTCACATATACAGATGTCTGTTCTTCCTGGGATACTTTTCCCATGTATGTTATGACAGAATATTGAGTAGTCCTCTCTTGGTATTCTGTAGGTCTTTGGTGATTATATATGTCACCTGTGTTTGTATATGTCTGTTAACCCCGATATCGTAATGAAACCAATCCTCACACCTTTCCATTGGTGAACCATAAGTCTGTTTAATGATTCTGTGATTGCCGTTCTCCGTGGAAATATCTGCCCTGGTATCCATTTTTAGGTAACACCTATAAGTGATATGATATGATATGTGTCTTTCACTTTCTGACTTACTACAAGTCACGTGATTACTTCTAGACTCATCTACGGTGCTGCAAATGGCATTGTGTCCTTTTTTCCCTTGGCTTCTCTTCTGCCTTAGCGGGGTCCATTTTCAACAATGTGATTCCCTGAGGGTTGTGGATTAGCTGACCTGGGCAGCCTTACCCTGCCGGCCCGCCCTCCCCAGGTGTGCCTCGTTGAGGTCAATATAAACAGCGCTCCAGGCAGCAATAGCCCCTGAAGCTGTGCCTGACTCCATATTCTCTGCCCCATCAGCAGTCTCGGGGCTGTGCTGGTGGGAGGGAGTGAGGGGCCACAGCTTTGTTGGTGGCCCGGTGTGAGTGGGGTTCTGCTGGCCTTTCTGCAGGAGTTGCCAGGCTGCCGCCTGCAAAGAAGAGGTTGTGTCACCCATACCTTCCGCTGGAATTTCTCTCCGGACAGAGGTGAGGAAGGAAAAAAGCAGTGGGGGCCGGGACAGGAGGGGTATCTCAGGCAGGGCAATGGAAAGCTTCTGGAAGAGCGCCCGGGGACAGGACCACCCTGGCTGGCCTGCAGGCACCAAGTTGGCCTGCGTGCTGTCGCTGGTGTGGCTCCACGGTCCTTCCTCTAGGCTTTCAAGCCCTTGTACATATTCAGGTGTTTTACCTGGAAAGGGTGGGAACAGTTCAGCAGCAGCTGGCCAGGGGCTCAGCTCACGTTTACTCACAGATGCCTCGGCACGGTCCCCAAACTTTGCAATGAGGTCGCTCCTTGCGTGGGGGGTGGTTTGATGGCTGTATGGGATATGCTTCCCCACCTCTGACCAATTTCATAATTGTTTACCGCTGGAGCAAGTGCCCTGATAGGGTTTTCCTCTGTATAACTCGTGGGTTCAGGTTTTTTTTTCTTTTATGGTTCAAGTTAGATTTTATTCCTCTTTTATGTATTTATAGATATAAGCATGGAAATAATTCATTCCTATAAATACATCTGTGTGACAGGAAGAACTTTTTTCTGTTTTATTTTTAAATTTTATTTTTTAAAATTTTGAAATTTAATTTTATTTATTTTTTTTATACAGCACATTATTATTAGTTATGTATTTTATGCATATACTTGTACACAGGTCAATCCCAAACTCCCAACTCATCCCACCACCACCACCCCATGGCTTCCCACACTTGGTGTCCATACGTTTGTTCTCTACCTCTGTGTCTCTATTTCTTCCCTGCAAACCAGTTCATCTGTACCATTTTTAGGCTCCACATATATGCATTAATATACAATATTTGTTTTCCTCTTTCTGACTTACTTCATTCTGTATGACAGTCTCTCGATCCATCGATGTCTCTACAAATGACCCAGTTTCATTCCTTTTTATGGCCGAGTAATATTCCAGTTCATATATGTACCACATCTTTATCCATTCATCTGTCTGTGGGCATTTAGGTTGCTTCCATTACCTGGCTATTGTAAATAGTGCTGCAATGAACATTGTGGTGAATGTGCCTTTTTGATTTACGGTTTTCTCTGGGTATATGCCCAGAAGTGGGATTGCTGGATCAGATGGTAATTCTATTTTTAGTTTTTTTAAGGAAACTCCATACTGTTCTCCATAGTGACTGTATCAATTTACATTCCCACCAATTGTGGAAGAGGGCTCCTTTTGTCCACACCCTCCCCAGAATTGGTTGTTTGTAGATTTTCTGATGATGCCGATTCTTACAGGTGTGAGGTGAAACCTCATTGTAGTTTTGATTTGTATTTCTCTAATAATTAGTGCTGTTGAGCAGCTTTTCATGTGCGTCTTAGCCATCTCTGTGTCTCCTTTGAAGAAACGTCTCTTTAGATCTTCTGCCCATTTTTTTGGGTTGTTTGTTTTTTTAATATTAAGCTGCATGAGCTGTTTATATATATTGGAGATTAAACCTCTGTCCATTGATTCGTCTGCAACGATTTTCGCCCATTCTGAGGGATGCTTTTTTCCATTCCCGCTTTTTTTAACAAAAAAAGGAAAGAAAGGAAAAGAAGCAGAACACTAATGTGCGTAAAATATGCCTTTTGAAACGGTCGTTTTGAAATATGGACGTCCTTTGAATATTTAGGTCGATATGTGACCCCAGGATTTGTTTTCAGGGCAGGTGTCATTTACAGGCCTGCAATGATTTTGAATATCAACTGACCATTAGCGTTGGGATTAAAGCTGCTGTTGTGTGAAACGGCCACAAGGTGGCAGCAGTTCACCCTTACCAAATCTGGTTACTAGGGCAAGAGAGCCTCAGTGGAAGTGGTGTTCTAGATTGGAGTTTAGAATGGAATGTGCCAGGAGAAAGCCCCTCACGTTTGTCTCACTACTTCTTGTTCGTGTTTTTAATTTAATTTTTTATTTTTTATTACAGAAAGTTTGATTACAGTGTTTGGCTTGTTGTAGGTGTGGAAGATGTGGTTCTTTTACACATATAGACATGTCTGTTCTTCCTGGGACCCTTCTCCCATGTACGTTATGACAGAATGTTGAGTAGTCCTCTCTTGGTATTCTGTAGGTCTTTGGTGATTATATATGTCACCTGTGTTTGTATATGTCTGTTAACCCCGATATCGTAATGAAACCAATTCTCACAACTTTCCATTGGTGAACCATAAGTTTGTTTAATGAATCTGTGATTGCCCATCTCCGTGGAAATATCTGCCCTGGGATCCATTTTTAGGTAACACCTATAAGTGATATGATATGATATGTGTCTTCCACTTTCTGCTTACTACAAGTCACGTGATTACTTCTAGACTCATCTACGGTGCTGCAAATGGCATTGTGTCCTTTTTTCCCTTGGCTTCTCTTCTGCCTTAGCGGGGTCCATTTTCAACAATGTGATTCCCTGAGGGTTGTGGATTAGCTGACCTGGGCAGACTTACCCTGCCGGCCCGCCCTCCCCAGGTGTGCCTCGTTGAGGTCAATATAAACAGCGCTCCAGGCAGCAATAGCCCTTGAAGCTGTGCCTGACTCCATATTCTCTGCCCCATCAGCAGTCTCGGGGCTGTGTTGGTGGAAGGGGGTGAGGGGCCACAGCTTTGCTGGTGGCCCGGTGTGAGTGGGGATCTGCTGGCCTTTCTGCAGGAGTTGCCAGGCTGCCGCCTGTAAAGAAGAGGTTGTGTCACACATGCCTTCCGCTGGAATTTCTCTCCGGACAGAGGTGAGGAAGGAAAAAAGCAGTGGGGGCCGGGACAGGAGGGGTACCTCAGGCAGGGCAATGGAAAGCTTCTGGAAGAGCGCCCAGGGCCAAGACCACCCTGGCTGGCCTGCAGGCACCAAGTTGGCCTGCGTGCTGTCGCTGGTGTGGCTCCACGGTCCTTCCTCTAGGCTTTCAAGCCCTTGTACATATTCAGGTGTTTTACCTGGAAAGGGTGGGAACAGTTCAGCAGCAGCTGGACAGGGGCTCAGCTCACGTTTACTCACAGATGCCTCGGCACGGTCCCCAAACTTTGCAATGAGGTCGCTCCTTGCGTGGGGGGTGGTTTGATGGCTGTATGGGAGATGCTTCCCCACCTCTGACCAATTTCATAATTGTTTACCACTGGAGCAAGTGCCCTGATAGGGTTTTCCTCTGTATAACTCGTGGGTTCAGGGTTTTTTTTCTTTTATGGTTCAAGTTAGATTTTATTCCTCTTTTATGTATTTATAGATATAAGCATGGAAATAATTCATTCCTATAAATACATCTGTGTGACGGGAAGAACTTTTTTCTCTTTTATTTTTAAATTTTATTTTTTAAAATTTTGAAATTTAATTTTATTTATTTTTTATACAGCACATTATTATTAGTTATGTATTTTATGCATATACATGTACACAGGTCAATCCCAAACTCCCAACTCATCCCACCACCACCACCCCATGGCTTCCCACACTTGGTGTCCATACGTTTGTTCTCTACCTCTGTGTCTCTATTTCTTCCCTGCAAACCAGTTCATCTGTACCATTTTTAGGCTCCACATATATGCGTTAATATACAATATTTGTTTTCCTCTTTCGAACTTACTTCATTCTGTATGACAGTCTCTCGATCCATCGATGTCTCTACAAATGACCCAGTTTCATTCCTTTTTATGGCCGAGTAATATTCCATTTCATATATGTACCACATCTTTATCCATTCATCTGTCTGTGGGCATTTAGGTTGCTTCCATTACCTGGCTATTGTAAATAGTGCTGCAATGAACATTGTGGTGAATGTGCCTTTTTGATTTACGGTTTTCTCTGGGTATATGCCCAGAAGTGGGATTGCTGGATCAGATGGTAATTCTATTTCTATTTTTTTTAAGGAAACTCCATACTGTTCTCCATAGTGACTGTATCAATTTACATTCCAACCAATAGTGGAAGAGGGCTCCTTTTGTCCACAACCTCCCCAGAATTGGTGGTTTGTAGATTTTCTGATGATGCCGATTCTAACAGGTGTGAGGTGAAATCTCATTGTAGATTTGATTTGCATTTCTCTGATAATTAGTGCTGTTGAGCAGCTTTTTATGTGCGTCTTGGCCATCTCTGTGTCTCCTTTGAAGAAACGTCTCTTTAGATCTTCTGCCCATTTTTTTTGGGTTGTTTGTTTTTTTAATATTAAGCTGCATGAGCTGTTTATATATATTGGAGATTAAACCTCTGTCCATTGATTCGTCTGCAACGATTTTCGCCCATTCTGAGGGATGCCTTTTTCCATTCCCGTGTTTTTTAACAAAAAAGGAAAGAAAGGAAAAGAAGCAGAACACTAATGTGCCTAAAATATGCCTTTTGAAACGGTCGTTTTGACATATGGACGTCCTTTGAATTTTTTGGTCGATATGTGACCCCAGGATTTGTTTTCAGGGCAGGTGTCATTTACAGGCCTGCAATGATTTTGAATATCAACTGACCATTAGCGTTGGGATTAAAGCTGCTGTTGAGTGAAACGGCCACAAGGTGGCAGCAGTTCACCCTTGCCAAATCTGGTTACTAGGGCAAGAGAGCCTCAGTGGAAGTGGTGTTCTAGATTGGAGTTTAGAATGGAATGTGTCAGGAGAAAGCCCCTCACGTTTGTCTCACTACTTCTTGTTCGTGTTTTTAATTTAATTTTTTTATTTTTTATTACAGCAAGTTTGATTACAATGTTTGGCTTGTTGTAGGTGTGGAAGATGTGGTTCTTTTTCACATATACAGATGTCTGTTCTTCCTGGGATACTTTTCCCATGTATGTTATGACAGAATATTGAGTAGTCCTCTCTTGGTATTCTGTAGGTCTTTGGTGATTATATATGTCACCTGTGTTTGTATATGTCTGTTAACCCCGATATCGTAATGAAACCAATCCTCACACCTTTCCATTGGTGAACCATAAGTTTGTTTAATGAATCTGTGATTGCCCTTCTCCGTGGAAATATCTGCCCTGGTATCCATTTTTAGGTAACACCTATAAGTGATATGATATGATATGTGTCTTTCACTTTCTGACTTACTACAAGTCACGTGATTACTTCTAGACTCATCTACAGTGCTGCAAATGGCATTGTGTCCTTTTTTCCCTTGGCTTCTCTTCTGCCTTAGTGGGGTCCATTTTCAACAATGTGATTCCCTGAGGGTTGTGGATTAGCTTACCTGGGCAGCCTTACCCTGCCGGCCCGCCCTCCCCAGGTGTGCCTCGTTAAGGTCAATATAAACAGCGCTCCAGGCAGCAATAGCCCCTGAAGCTGTGCCTGACTCCATATTCTCTGCCCCGTCAGCAGTCTCGGGGCTGTGCTGGTGGGAGGGAGTGAGGGGCCACAGCTTTGTGGGTGGCCCGTTGTGAGTGGGGTTCTGCTGGCCTTTCTGCAGGAGTTGCCAGGCTGCCGCCTGTAAAGTAGCGGTTGTGTCACCCATACCTTCCGCTGGAATTTCTCTCCGGACAGAGGTGAGGAAGGAAAAAAAGCAGTGGGGGCCGGGACAGGAGGGGTATCTCAGGCAGGGCAATGGAAATCTTCTGGAAGAGCGCCCGGGGACAGGACCACCCTGGCTGGCCTGCAGGCACCAAGTTGGCCTGCGTGCTGTCGCTGGTGTGGCTCCACGGTCCTTCCTCTAGGCTTTCAAGCCCTTGTACATATTCAGGTGTTTTACCTGGAAAGGGTGGGAACAGTTCAGCAGCAGCTGGCCTGGGGCTCAGCTCACCTTTATTCACAGATGCCTCGGCACGGTCCCCCAGCTTTGCAATGAGGACGCTCCTTGCGTGGGGGGTGGGTTGCTGGCTGTATGGGAGATGATTCCCCATCTCTGACCAATTTCAGAATTGTTTAACACTGGAGCAAGTGCCCTGATAGGGTTTTCCTCTGTATAACTCGTGGGTTCAGGTTTTTTTTTTCTTTTATGGTTCAAGTTAGATTTTATTCCTCTTTTATGTATTTATAGATATAAGCATGGAAATAATTCATTCCTATAAATACATCAGTTTGACGGGAAGAACTTTTTTCTGTTTTATTTTTAAATTTTATTTTTTAAAATTTTGAAATTTAATTTTATTTATTTTTTTTATACAGCACGTTATTATTAGTTATGTATTTTATGCATATACATGTATACAGGTCAATCCCAAACTCCCAACTCATCCCACCACCACCACCCCATGGCTTCCCACACTTGGTGTCCATACGTTTGTTCTCTACCTCTGTGTCTCTATTTCTTCCCTGCAAACCAGTTCATCTGTACCATTTTTAGGCTCCACATATATGCGTTAATATACAATATTTGTTTTCCTCTTTCGAACTTACTTCATTCTGTATGACAGTCTCTCGATCCATCGATGTCTCTACAAATGACCCAGTTTCATTCATTTTTATGGCCGAGTAATATTCCATTTTATATATGTACCACATCTTTATCCATTCATCTGTCTGTGGGCATTTAGGTTGCTTCCATTACCTGGCTCTTGTAAATAGTGCTGCAACGAACATTGTGGTGAATGTGCCTTTTTGAAATACGGTTTTCTCTGGGTATATGCCCAGAAGTGGGATTGCTGGATCAGATGGTAATTCTATTTCTAGATTTTTTTAAGGAAACTCCATACGGTTCTCCATAGTGACTGTATCAATTTACATTCCCACCAATAGTGGAAGAGGGCTCCTTTTGTCCACACCCTCCCCAGAATTGGTTGTTTGTAGATTTTCTGATGATGCCGATTCTAACAGGTGTGAGGTGATACCTCATTGTAGTTTTGATTTGCATTTCTCTAATAATTAGTGCTGTTGAGCAGCTTTTCATGTGCGTCTTGGCCATCTCTGTGTCTCCTTTGAAGAAACGTCTCTTTAGATCTTCTGCCCATTTTTTTGGGTTGTTTGTTTTTTTAATATTAAGCTGCATGAGCTGTTTATATATATTGGAGATTAAACCTCTGTCCATTGATTCGTCTGCAACGATTTTCGCCCATTCTGAGGGATGCCTTTTTCCATTCCCGTGTTTTTTAACAAAAAAGGAAAGAAAGGAAAAGAAGCAGAACACTAATGTGCGTAAAATATGCCTTTTGAAACGGTCGTTTTGAAATATGGACGTCCTTTGAATTTTTTGGTCGATATGTGACCCCAGGATATGTTTTCAGGGCAGGTGTCATTTACAGGCCTGCAATGATTTTGAATATCAACTGACCATTAGCGTTGGGATTAAAGCTGCTGTTGTGTGAAACGGCCACAAGGTGGCAGCAGTTCACCTTTACCAAATCTGGTTACTAAGGCAAGAGAGCCTCAGTGGAAGTGGTGTTCTAGATTGGAGTTTAGAATGGAATGTGCCAGGAGAAAGCCCCTCACGTTTGTCTCACTACTTCTTGTTCGTGTTTTTAATTTAATTTTTTATTTTTTATTACAGCAAGTTTGATTACAATGTTTGGCTTGTTGTAGGTGTGGAAGATGTGGTTCTTTTACACATATACAGATGTCTGATCTTCCTGGGATCCTTTTCCCATGTACGTTATGACAGAATGTTGAGTAGTCTTCTCTTGGTATTCCGTAGGTCTTTGGTGATTATATATGTCACCTGTGTTTGTATATATCTGTTAACCCCGATATCGTAATGAAACCAATCCTCACACCTTTCCATTGGTGAACCATAAGCTTGATTAATGAATCTGTGATTGCCCTTCTCCGTGGAAATATCTGCCCTCGTACCCATTTTTAGGTAACACCTATAAGTGATATGATACGATATGTGTCTTTCACTTTCTGACTTACTACAATTCGCATGATTACCTCTAGACTCATCTACGGGGCTGCAAATGGCATTGTGTCTTTTTTTTCCTTGGCTTCTATTCTGCCTTAGCGAGGTCCATTTTCAACAATGTGATTCCCTGAGGGTTGTGGATTAGCTGACCTGGGCAGCCTTACCCTGCCGGCCCGCCCTCCCCAGGTGTGCCTGGTTGAGGTCAATATAAACAGCGCTCCAGGCGGCAATAGCCCCTGAAGCTGCGCCTGACTCCATATCCTCTGCCCCGTCAGCAGTCTCGGGGCTGTGCTGGTGGGAGGGAGTGAGGGGCCACAGCTTTGTTGGTGGCCCAGTGTGAGGGGGGTTCTGCTGGCCTTTCTGCAGGGGTGGCCAGCCTGCCACCTGTAAAGAAGAGGATGTGTCACCCATACCTTCCGCTAGAATTTCTCTGTGGACAGAGGTGAGGAAGGACAAAAGCAGTGGGGGCCGGGACAGGAGGGCTATCTCAGGCAGGGCAATGGAAAGCTTCTGGAAGAGCGCCCAGGGCCAGGACCACCCTGGCTGGCCTGCAGGCACCAAGTAGGCCTTCGTGCTGTCGCTGGTATGGCTCCGCGGCCCTTCCTCTAGGCTTTCAAGCCCTTGTACATATTCAGGTGTTTTACCTGGGAAGGGTGGGAACAGTTCAGCAGCAGCTGGCCTGGGGCTCAGCTCACGTTTACTCACAGATGCCTCGGCACGGTCCCCCAGCTTTGCAATGAGGACGCTCCTTGCGTGGGGGGTGGGGTGCTGGCTGTATGGGAGATGATTCCCAACCTCTGACCAATTTCAGAATTGTTTACCGCTGGAGAAAGTGCCCTGATAGGGTTTTCCTGTGTATAACTGGTGGGTTCAGTTTTTTTTTTCTTTTATGGTTCAAGTTAGATTTTATTCCTCTTTTATGTATTTATAGATATAAGCATGGAAATAATTCATTCCTATAAATACATCTGTGTGAAGGGAAGAACTTTTTTCTGTTTTATTTTTAAATTTTATTTTTTTTAAATTTTTAAATTTAATTTTGTTTATTTTTTTTATACAGCAGGTTATTATTAGTTATGTATTTTATGCATATACATGTATACAGGTCAATCCCAATCTCCCAACTCATCCCACCACCACCACCCCATGGCTTCCCACACTTGGTGCCCATACGTTTGTTCTCTACCTGTGTGTCTCTATTTCTTCCCTGCAAACCAGTTCATCTGTACCATTTTTTAGGTTCCACATATATGCATTAATATACAATATTTGTTTTCCTCTTTCTGACTTACTTCATTCTGTATGACAGTCACTAGATCCATCGATGTCTCTACAAATGACCCAGTTTCATTCCTCTTTATGGCCGAGTAATATTCCATTTTATATATGTACCACATCTTTATCCATTCATCTGTCTGTGGGCATTTACGTTGCTTCCATTACCTGGCTATTGTAAATAGTGCTGCAATGAACATTGTGGTGAATGTGCCTTTTAAATTTATGGTTTTCTCTGGGTGTATGCCCAGAAGTGGGATTGCTGGATCAGATGGTAATTCTATTTCTAGTTTTTTTTAAGGAAACTCCATACTGTTCTCCATAGTGACTGTATCAATTTACATTCCCACCAATAGTGGAAGAGGGCTCCTTTTGTCCACACCCTCCCCAGAATTTGTTGTTTGTAGATTTCCTGATGATGCCGATTCTAACAGGTGTGAGGTGATGCCTCATTGTAGTTTTCATTTGCATTTCTCTGATAATTAGTGCTGTTGAGCAGCTTTTCATGTGCGTCTTGGCCATCTCTGTGTCTCCTTTGAAGAAACGTCTCTTTAGATCTTCTGCCCATTTTTTTTGGGTTGTTTGTTTTTTTAATATTAAGCTGCATGATCTGTTTATATATATTGGAGATTAAACGTCTGTCCATTGATTCGTCTGCAACGATTTTCGCCCATTCTGAGGGATGCCTTTTTCCATTCCCGTGTTTCTTAACAAAAAAGGAAAGAAAGGAAAAGAAGCAGAACACTAATGTGCCTAAAATATGCCTTTTGAAACGGTCGTTTTGACATATGGACGTCCTTTGAATTTTTTGGTCGATATGTGACCCCAGGATTTGTTTTCAGGGCAGGTGTCATTTACAGGCCTGCAATGATTTTGAATATCAACTGACCATTAGCGTTGGGATTAAAGCTGCTGTTGTGTGAAACGGCCACAAGGTGGCAGCAGTTCACCCTTACCAAATCTGGTTACTAGGGCAAGAGAGCCTCATTGGAAGTGGTGTTCTAGATTGGAGTTTAGAATGGAATGTGCCAGGAGAAAGCCCCTCACGTTTGTCTCACTACTTCTTGTTCGTGTTTTTAATTTAATTTTTTATTTTTTATTACAGCAAGTTTGATTACAATGTTTGGCTTGTTGTAGGTGTGGAAGATGTGGTTCTTTTACACATATACACATGTCTGTTCTTCCTGGGATCCTTTTCCCATGTATGTTATGACAGAATATTGAGTAGTCCTCTCTTGGTATTCTGTAGGTCTTTGGTGATTATATATGTCACCTGTGTTTGTATATGTCTGTTAACCCCGATATCGTAATGAAACCAATCCTCACACATTTCCATTGGTGAACCATAAGTCTGTTTAATGAATCTGTGATTGCCCTTCTCCGTGGAAATATCTGCCCTGGTATCCATTTTTAGGTAACACCTATAAGTGATATGATATGATATGTGTCTTCCACTTTCTGACTTACTACAAGTCACGTGATTACTTCTAGACTCATCTACGGTGCTGCAAATGGCATTGTGTCCTTTTTTCCCTTGGCTTCTCTTCTGCTTTAGCGGGGTCCATTTTCAACAATGTGATTCCCTGAGGGTTGTGGATTAGCTGACCTGGGCAGCCTTACCCTGCCGGCCCGCCCTCCCCAGGTGTGCCTCATTGAGGTCAATATAAACAGCGCTCCAGGCAGCAATAGCCCCTGAAGCTGTGCCTGACTCCATATTCTCTGCCCCGTCAGCTGTCTCGGGGCTGTGCTGGTGGGAGGGAGTGAGGGGCCACAGCTTTGTTGGTGGCCCGGTGTGAGTGGGGTTCTGCTGGCCTTTCTGCAGGAGTTGCCAGGCTGCCGCCTGCAAAGAAGAGGTTCTGTCACCCATACCTTCCGCTGGAATTTCTCTCCGGACAGAGGTGAGGAAGGAAAAAAGCAGTGGGGGCCGGGACAGGAAGGGTATCTCAGGCAGGGCAATGGAAAGCTTCTGGAAGAGCTCCCGGGGACAGGACCACCCTGGCTGGCCTGCAGGCACCAAGTTGGCCTCCGTGCTGTCGCTGGTGTGGCTCCACGGTCCTTCCTCTAGGCTTTCAAGCCCTTGTACATATTCAGGTGTTTTACCTGGAAAGGGTGGGAACAGTTCAGCAGCAGCTGCCCAGGGGCTCAGCTCACATTTACTCACAGATGCCTCGGCACGGTCCCCAAACTTTGCAATGAGGTCGCTCCTTGCATGGGGGGTGGGTTGATGGCTGTATGGGAGATGCTTCCCCACCTCTGACCAATTTCATAATTGTTTACCACTGGAGCAAGTGCCCTGATAGGGTTTTCCTCTGTATAACTCGTGGGTTCAGGTTTTTTTTTTCTTTTATGGTTCAAGTTAGATTTTATTCCTCTTTTATGTATTTATAGATATAAGCATGGAAATAATTCATTCCTATAAATACATCTGTGTGACGGGAAGAAATTTTTTCTGTTTTAAATTTTATTTTTTAAAATTTTGAAATTAAATTTTATTTATTTTTTTAATACAGCACATTATTATTAGTTATGTATTTTATGCATATACATGTACACAGGTCAATCCCAAACTCCCAACTCATCCCACCACCACCACCCCATGGCTTCCCACACTTGGTGTCCATAGGTTTGTTCTCTACCTCTGTGTCTCTATTTCTTCCCTGCAAACCAGTTCATCTGTACCATTTTTAGGCTCCACATATATGCATTAATATACAATATTTGTTTTCCTCTTTCTGACTTACTTCATTCTGTATGACAGTCTCTCGATCCATCGATGTCTCTACAAATGACCCAGTTTCATTCCTTTTTATGGCCGAGTAATATTCCAGTTCATATATGTACCACATCTTTATCCATTCATCTGTCTGTGGGCATTTAGGTTGCTTCCATTACCTGGCTATTGTAAATAGTGTGGAATGAACATTTTGGTGAATGTGCCTTTTTGATTTACGGTTTTCTCTGGGTATATGCCCTGAAGTGGGATTGCTGGATCAGATGGTAATTCTATTTCTAGTTTTTTTAAGGAAACTCCATACTGTTCTCCATAGTGACTGTATCAATTTACATTCCCACCAATCGTGGAAGAGGGCTCCTTTTGTCCACAACCTCCCCAGAATTGGTTGTTTGTAGATTTTCTGATGATGCCGATTCTTACAGGTGTGAGGTGAAACCTCATTGTAGTTTTGATTTGTATTTCTCTAATAATTAGTGCTGTTGAGCAGCTTTTCATGTGCGTCTTAGCCATCTCTGTGTCTCCTTTGAAGAAACGTCTCTTTAGATCTTCTGCCCATTTTTTTGGGTTGTTTGTTTTTTTAATATTAAGCTGCATGAGCTGTTTATATATATTGGAGATTAAACCTCTGTCCATTGATTCGTCTGCAACGATTTTCGCCCATTCTGAGGGATGCTTTTTTCCATTCCCGCTTTTTTTAACAAAAAAAGGAAAGAAAGGAAAAGAAGCAGAACACTAATGTGCGTAAAATATGCCTTTTGAAGCGGTCGTTTTGAAATATGGACGTCCTTTGAATATTTAGGTCGATATGTGACCCCACGATTTGTTTTCAGGGCAGGTGTCATTTACAGGCCTGCAATGATTTTGAATATCAACTGACCATTAGCGTTGGGATTTAAGCTGCTGTTGTGTGAAACGGCCACAAGGTGGCAGCAGTTCACCCTTACCAAATCTGGTTACTAGGGCAAGAGAGCCTCAGTGGAAGTGGTGTTCTAGATTGGAGTTTAGAATGGAATGTGCCAGGAGAAAGCCCCTCACGTTTGTCTCACTACTTCTTGTTCGTGTTTTTAATTTAATTTTTTATTTTTTATTACAGCAAGTTTGATTACAATGTTTGGCTTGTTGTAGGTGTGGAAGATGTGGTTCTTTTACACATATAGACATGTCTGTTCTTCCTGGGACCCTTTTCCCATGTACGTTATGACAGAATGTTGAGTAGTCCTCTCTTGGTATTCTGTAGGTCTTTGGTGATTATATATGTCACCTGTGTTTGTATATGTCTGTTAACCCCGATATCGTAATGAAACCAATTCTCACAGCTTTCCATTGGTGAACCATAAGTTTGTTTAATGAATCTGTGATTGCCCTTCTCCGTGGAAATATCTGCCCTGGTATCCATTTTTAGGTAACACCTATAAGTGATATGATATGATATGTGTCTTCCACTTTCTGCTTACTACAAGTCACGTGATTACTTCTAGACTCATCTACGGTGCTGCAAATGGCATTGTGTCCTTTTTTCCCTTGGCTTCTCTTCTGCCTTAGCGGGGTCCATTTTCAACAATGTGATTCCCTGAGGGTTGTGGATTAGCTGACCTGGGCAGCCTTACCCTGCCGGCCCGCCCTCCCCAGGTGTGCCTCGTTGAGGTCAATATAAACAGCGCTCCAGGCAGCAATAGCCCCTGAAGCTGTGCCTGACTCCATATTCTCTGCCCCGTCAGCAGTCTCGGGGCTGTGCTGGTGGGAGGGAGTGAGGGGCCATAGCTTTGAGGGTGGCCCGGTGTGAGTGGGGTTCTGCTGGCCTTTCTGCAGGAGTTGCCAGGCTGCCTCCTGTAAAGAAGAGGTTGTGTCACCCATACCTTCCGCTGGAATTTCTCTCCGGACAGAGGTGAGGAAGGAAAAAAGCAGTGGGGGCCGGGACAGGAGGGGTATCTCAGGCAGGGCAATGGAAAGCTTCTGGAAGAGCGCCCAGGGCCAGGACCACCCTGGCTGGCCTGCAGGCACCATGTTGGCCTGCGTGCTGTCGCTGGTGTGGCTCCACGGTCCTTCCTCTAGGCTTTCAAGCCCTTGTACATATTCAGGTGTTTTACCTGGAAAGGGTGGGAACAGTTCAGCAGTAGCTGGCCTGGGGCTCAGCTCACGTTTATTCACAGATGCCTCGGCACGGTCCCCCAGCTTTGCAATGAGGACGCTCCTTGCGTGGGGGGTGGGTTGATGGCTGTATGGGAGATGGTTCCCCACCTCTGACCAATTTCAGAATTGTTTACCACTGGAGCAAGTGCCCTGATAGGGTTTTCCTCTGTATAACTCGTGGGTTCAGGTTTTTTTTTTCTTTTATGGTTCAAGTTAGATTTTATTCCTCTTTTATATATTTATAGATATAAGCATGGATATAATTCATTCCTATAAATACATCTGTGTGATGGGAAGAACTTTTTTCTGTTTTATTTTTAAATTTTATTTTTTTAAAATTTTGAAATTTAAATTTATTTATTTTTTATACAGCACGTTATTATTAGTTATGTATTTTATGCATATACATGTATACAGGTCAATCCCAAACTCCCAACTCATCCCACCACCACCACCCCATGGCTTCCCACACTTGGTGTCCATACGTTTGTTCTCTACCTCTGTGTCTCTATTTCTTCCCTGCAAACCAGTTCATCTGTACCATTTTTTTAGATTCCACATATATGCATTTATATACAATATTTGTTTTCCTCTTTCTGATTTACTTCATTCTGTATGACAGTCTCTCGATCCATCGATGTCTCTACAAATGACCCAGTTTCATTCCTTTTAATGGCCGAGTAATATTCCATTTTATATATGTACCACATCTTTATCCATTCATCTGTCTGTGGGCATTTAGTTTGCTTCCATTACCTGGCTATTGTAAATAGTGCTGCAACGAACATTGTGGTGAATGTGCCTTTTTGAAATACGGTTTTCTCTGGGTATATGCCCAGAAGTGGGATTGCTGGATCAGATGGTAATTCTATTGCTAATTTTTTTAAGGAAACTCCATACTGTTCTCCATAGTGACTGTATCAATTTACATTCCCACCAATAGTGGAAGAGGGCTCCTTTTGTCCACAACCTCCCCAGAATTGGTTGTTTGTAGATTTTCTGATGATGCCGATTCTAACAGGTGTGAGGTGAAATCTCATTGTAGTTTTGATTTGCATTTCTCTGATAATTAGTGCTGTTGAGCAGCTTTTCATGTGCGTCTTGGCCATCTCTGTGTCTCCTTTGAAGAAACGTCTCTTTAGATCTTCTGCCCATTTTTTTTGGGTTGTTTGTTTTTTTAATATTAAGCTGCATGAGCTGTTTATATATATTGGAGATTAAACCTCTGTCCATTGATTCGTCTGCAACGATTTTCGCCCATTCTGAGGGATGCCTTTTTCCATTCCCGTGTTTTTTAACAAAAAAGGAAAGAAAGGAAAAGAAGCAGAACACTAATGTGCGTAAAATATGCCTTTTGAAACGGTCGTTTTGACATATGGACGTCCTTTGAATTTTTTGGTCGATATGTGACCCCACGATTTGTTTTCAGGGCAGGTGTCATTTACAGGCCTGCAATGATTTTGAATATCAACTGACCATTAGCGTTGGGATTAAAGCTGCTGTTGTGTGAAACGGCCACAAGGTGGCAGCAGTTCACCCTTACCAAATCTGGTTACTAGGGCAAGAGAGCCTCAGTGGAAGTGGTGTTCTAGATTGGAGTTTAGAATGGAATGTGTCAGGAGAAAGCCCCTCACGTTTGTCTCACTACTTCTTGTTCGTGTTTTTAATTTAATTTTTTATTTTTTATTACAGCAAGTTTGATTACAATGTTTGGCTTGTTGTAGGTGTGGAAGATGTGGTTCTTTTACACATATACACATGTCTGTTCTTCCTGGGATCCTTTTCCCATGTATGTTATGACAGAATATTGAGTAGTCCTCTCTTGGTATTCTGTAGGTCTTTGGTGATTATATATGTCACCTGTGTTTGTATATGTCTGTTAACCCCGATATCGTAATGAAACCAATCCTCACACCTTTCCATTGGTGAACCATAAGTCTGTTTAATGAATCTGTGATTGCCGTTCTCCGTGGAAATATCTGCCCTGGTATCCATTTTTAGGTAACACCTATAAGTGATATGATATGATATGTGTCTTCCACTTTCTGACTTACTACAAGTCACGTGATTACTTCTAGACTCATCTACGGTGCTGCAAATTGCATTGTGTCCTTTTTTCCCTTGGCTTCTCTTCTGCCTTAGCGGGGTCCATTTTCAACAATGTGATTCCCTGAGGGTTGTGGATTAGCTGACCTGGGCAGCCTTACCCTGCCGGCCCGCCCTCCCCAGGTGTGCCTCGTTGAGGTCAATATAAACAGCGCTCCAGGCAGCAATAGCCCTTGAAGCTGTGCCTGACTCCATATTCTCTGCCCCGTCAGCAGTCTCGGGGCTGTGCTGGTGGGAGGGAGTGAGGGGCCTCAGCTTTGTTGGTGGCCCGGTGTGAGTGGGGTTCTGCTGGCCTTTCTGCAGGAGTTGCCAGGCTGCCGCCTGTAAAGAAGAGGTTGTGTCACCCATACCTTCCGCTGGAATTTCTCTCCGGACAGAGGTGAGGAAGGAAAAAAGCAGTGGGGGCCGGGACAGGAGGGGTATCTCAGGCAGGGCAATGGAAAGCTTCTGGAAGAGCGCCCAGGGACAGGACCACCCTGGCTGGCCTGCAGGCACCAAGTTGGCCTGCGTGCTGTCGCTGGTGTGGCTCCACGGTCCTTCCTCTAGGCTTTCAAGCCCTTGTACATATTCAGGTGTTTTACCTGGAAAGGGTGGGAACAGTTCAGCAGCAGCTGGCCTGGGGCTCAGCTCACGTTTACTCACAGATGCCTCGGCATGGTCCCCAAACTTTGCAATGAGGTCGCTCCTTGCGTGGGGGGTGGTTTGATGGCTGTATGGGAGATGCTTCCCCACCTCTGACCAATTTCATAATTGTTTACCAGTGGAGCAAGTGCCCTGATAGGGTTTTCCTCTGTATAACTCGTTGGTTCAGGTTTTTTTTTCTTTTATGGTTCAAGTTAGATTTTATTCCTCTTTTATGTATTTATAGATATAAGCATGGAAATAATTCATTCCTATAAATACATCTGTGTGACGGGAAGAACTTTTTTCTGTTTTATTTTTAAATTTTATTTTTTAAAATTTTGAAATTTAATTTTATTTATTTTTTTTATACAGCACATTATTATTAGTTATGTATTTTATGCATATACATGTACACAGGTCAATCCCAAACTCCCAACTCATCCCACCACCACCACCCCATGGCTTCCCGCACTTGGTGTCCATACGTTTGTTCTCTACCTCTGTGTCTCTATTTCTTCCCTGCAAACCAGTTCATCTGTACCATTTTTAGGCTCCACATATATGCATTAATATACAATATTTGTTTTCCTCTTTCTGACTTACTTCATTCTGTATGACAGTCTCTCGATCCATCGATGTCTCTACAAATGACCCAGTTTCATTCCTTTTAATGGCCGAGTAATATTCCATTTTATATATGTACCACATCTTTATCCATTCATCTGTCTGTGGGCATTTAGGTTGCTTCCATTACCTGGCTATTGTAAATAGTGCTGCAACGAACATTGTGGTGAATGTGCCTTTTTGAAATACGGTTTTCTCTGGGTATATGCCCAGAAGTGGGATTGCTGGATCAGATGGTAATTCTATTGCTAATTTTTTTAAGGAAACTCCATACTGTTCTCCATAGTGACTGTATCAATTTACATTCCCACCAATAGTGGAAGAGGGCTCCTTTTGTCCACAACCTCCCCAGAATTGGTTGTTTGTAGATTTTCTGATGATGCCGATTCTAACAGGTGTGAGGTGAAATCTCATTGTAGTTTTGATTTGCATTTCTCTGATAATTAGTGCTGTTGAGCAGCTTTTCATGTGCGTCTTGGCCATCTCTGTGTCTCCTTTGAAGAAACGTCTCTTTAGATCTTCTGCCCATTTTTTTTGGGTTGTTTGTTTTTTTAATATTAAGCTGCATGAGCTGTTTATATATATTGGAGATTAAACCTCTGTCCATTGATTCGTCTGCAACGATTTTCGCCCATTCTGAGGGATGCCTTTTTCCATTCCCGTGTTTTTTAACAAAAAAGGAAAGAAAGGAAAAGAAGCAGAACACTAATGTGCCTAAAATATGCCTTTTGAAACGGTCGTTTTGACATATGGACGTCCTTTGAATTTTTTGGTCGATATGTGACCCCACGATTTGTTTTCAGGGCAGGTGTCATTTACAGGCCTGCAATGATTTTGAATATCAACTGACCATTAGCGTTGGGATTAAAGCTGCTGTTGTGTGAAACGGCCACAAGGTGGCAGCAGTTCACCCTTACCAAATCTGGTTACTAGGGCAAGAGAGCCTCAGTGGAAGTGGTGTTCTAGATTGGAGTTTAGAATGGAATGTGCCAGGAGAAAGCCCCTCACGTTTGTCTCACTACTTCTTGTTCGTGTTTTTAATTTAATTTTTTATTTTTTATTACAGCAAGTTTGATTACAATGTTTGGCTTGTTGTAGGTGTGGAAGATGTGGTTCTTTTACACATATACACATGTCTGTTCTTCCTGGGATCCTTTTCCCATGTATGTTATGACAGAATATTGAGTAGTCCTCTCTTGGTATTCTGTAGGTCTTTGGTGATTATATATGTCACCTGTGTTTGTATATGTCTGTTAACCCCGATATCGTAATGAAACCAATCCTCACACCTTTCCATTGGTGAACCATAAGTCTGTTTAATGAATCTGTGATTGCCGTTCTCCGTGGAAATATCTGCCCTGGTATCCATTTTTAGGTAACACCTATAAGTGATATGATATGATATGTGTCTTCCACTTTCTGACTTACTACAAGTCACGTGATTACTTCTAGACTCATCTACGGTGCTGCAAATGGCATTGTGTCCTTTTTTCCCTTGGCTTCTCTTCTGCCTTAGCGGGGTCCATTTTCAACAATGTGATTCCCTGAGGGTTGTGGATTAGCTGACCTGGGCAGCCTTACCCTGCCGGCCCGCCCTCCCCAGGTGTGCCTCGTTGAGGTCAATATAAACAGCGCTCCAGGCAGCAATAGCCCTTGAAGCTGTGCCTGACTCCATATTCTCTGCCCCGTCAGCAGTCTCGGGGCTGTGCTGGTGGTAGGGAGTGAGGGGCCACAGCTTTGTTGGTGGCCCGGTGTGAGTGGGGTTCTGCTGGCCTTTCTGCAGGAGTTGCCAGGCTGCCGCCTGTAAAGAAGAGGTTGTGTCACCCATACCTTCCGCTGGAATTTCTCTCCGGACAGAGGTGAGGAAGGAAAAAAGCAGTGGGGGCCGGGACAGGAGGGGTATCTCAGGCAGGGCAATGGAAAGCTTCTGGAAGAGCGCCCAGGGACAGGACCACCCTGGCTGGCCTGCAGGCACCAAGTTGGCCTGCGTGCTGTCGCTGGTGTGGCTCCACGGTCCTTCCTCTAGGCTTTCAAGCCCTTGTACATATTCAGGTGTTTTACCTGGAAAGGGTGGGAACAGTTCAGCAGCAGCTGGCCTGGGGCTCAGCTCACGTTTACTCACAGATGCCTCGGCATGGTCCCCAAACTTTGCAATGAGGTCGCTCCTTGCGTGGGGGGTGGTTTGATGGCTGTATGGGAGATGCTTCCCCACCTCTGACCAATTTCATAATTGTTTACCAGTGGAGCAAGTGCCCTGATAGGGTTTTCCTCTGTATAACTCGTTGGTTCAGGTTTTTTTTTCTTTTATGGTTCAAGTTAGATTTTATTCCTCTTTTATGTATTTATAGATATAAGCATGGAAATAATTCATTCCTATAAATACATCTGTGTGACGGGAAGAACTTTTTTCTGTTTTATTTTTAAATTTTATTTTTTAAAATTTTGAAATTTAATTTTATTTATTTTTTTTATACAGCACATTATTATTAGTTATGTATTTTATGCATATACATGTACACAGGTCAATCCCAAACTCCCAACTCATCCCACCACCACCACCCCATGGCTTCCCGCACTTGGTGTCCATACGTTTGTTCTCTACCTCTGTGTCTCTATTTCTTCCCTGCAAACCAGTTCATCTGTACCATTTTTAGGCTCCACATATATGCATTAATATACAATATTTGTTTTCCTCTTTCTGACTTACTTCATTCTGTATGACAGTCTCTCGATCCATCGATGTCTCTACAAATGACCCAGTTTCATTCCTTTTAATGGCCGAGTAATATTCCATTTTATATATGTACCACATCTTTATCCATTCATCTGTCTGTGGGCATTTAGGTTGCTTCCATTACCTGGCTATTGTAAATAGTGCTGCAATGAACATTGTGGTGAATGTGCCTTTTTGATTTACGGTTTTCTCTGGGTATATGCCCAGAAGTGGGATTGCTGGATCAGATGGTAATTCTATTTCTAGTTTTTTTAAGGAAACTCCATACTGTTCTCCATAGTGACTGTATCAATTTACATTCCCACCAATTGTGGAAGAGGGCTCCTTTTGTCCACACCCTCCCCAGAATTGGTTGTTTGTAGATTTTCTGATGATGCCGATTCTTACAGGTGTGAGGTGAAACCTCATTGTAGTTTTGATTTGTATTTCTCTAATAATTAGTGCTGTTGAGCAGCTTTTCATGTGCGTCTTAGCCATCTCTGTGTCTCCTTTGAAGAAACGTCTCTTTAGATCTTCTGCCCATTTTTTTGGGGTTTTTTGTTTTTTTAATATTAAGCTGCATGAGCTGTTTATATATATTGGAGATTAAACCTCTGTACATTGATTCGTCTGCAACGATTTTCGCCCATTCAGAGGGATGCCTTTTTCCATTCCCGTGTTTTTTAACAAAAAAGGAAAGAAAGGAAAAGAAGCAGAACACTAATGTGCGTAAAATATGCCTTTTGAAACGGTCGTTTTGAAATATGGACGTCCTTTGAATTTTTTGGTCGATATGTGACCCCAGGATTTGTTTTCAGGGCAGGTGTCATTTACAGACCTGCAATGATTTTGAATATCAACTGACCATCAGCCTTGGGATTAAAGCTGCTGTTGTGTGAAACGGCCACAAGGTGGCAGCAGTTCACCCTTACCAAATCTGGTTACTAGGGCAAGAGAGCCTCAGTGGAAGTGGTGTTCTAGATTGGAGTTTAGAATGGAATGTGCCAGGAGAAAGCCCCTCACGTTTGTCTCACTACTTCTTGTTCGTGTTTTTAATTTAATTTTTTATTTTTTATTACAGCAAGTTTGATTACAATGTTTGGCTTGTTGTAGGTGTGGAAGATGTGGTTCTTTTACACATATACACATGTCTGTTCTTCCTGGGATCCTTTTCCCATGTATGTTATGACAGAATATTGAGTAGTCCTCTCTTGGTATTCTGTAGGTCTTTGGTGATTATATATGTCACCTGTGTTTGTATATGTCTGTTAACCCCGATATCGTAATGAAACCAATCCTCACACCTTTCCATTGGTGAACCATAAGTCTGTTTAATGAATCTGTGATTGCCGTTCTCCGTGGAAATATCTGCCCTGGTATCCATTTTTAGGTAACACCTATAAGTGATATGATATGATATGTGTCTTCCACTTTCTGACTTACTACAAGTCACGTGATTACTTCTAGACTCATCTACGGTGCTGCAAATGGCATTGTGTCCTTTTTTCCCTTGGCTTCTCTTCTGCCTTAGCGGGGTCCATTTTCAACAATGTGATTCCCTGAGGGTTGTGGATTAGCTGACCTGGGCAGCCTTACCCTGCCGGCCCGCCCTCCCCAGGTGTGCCTCGTTGAGGTCAATATAAACAGCGCTCCAGGCAGCAATAGCCCGTGAAGCTGTGCCTGACTCCATATTCTCTGCCCCGTCAGCAGTCTCGGGGCTGTGCTGGTGGGAGGGAGTGAGGGGCCACAGCTTTGTTGGTGGCCCGGTGTGAGTGGGGTTCTGCTGGCCTTTCTGCAGGAGTTGCCAGGCTGCCGCCTGTAAAGAAGAGGTTGTGTCACCCATACCTTCCGCTGGAATTTCTCTCCGGACAGAGGTGAGGAAGGAAAAAAGCAGTGGGGGCCGGGACAGGAGGGGTATCTCAGGCAGGGCAATGGAAAGCTTCTGGAAGAGCGCCCAGGGACAGGACCACCCTGGCTGGCCTGCAGGCACCAAGTTGGCCTGCGTGCTGTCGCTGGTGTGGCTCCACGGTCCTTCCTCTAGGCTTTCAAGCCCTTGTACATATTCAGGTGTTTTACCTGGAAAGGGTGGGAACAGTTCAGCAGCAGCTGGCCTGGGGCTCAGCTCACGTTTACTCACAGATGCTTCGGCATGGTCCCCAAACTTTGCAATGAGGTCGCTCCTTGCGTGGGGGGTGGTTTGATGGCTGTATGGGAGATGCTTCCCCACCTCTGACCAATTTCATAATTGTTTACCAGTGGAGCAAGTGCCCTGATAGGGTTTTCCTCTGTATAACTCGTTGGTTCAGGTTTTTTTTTCTTTTATGGTTCAAGTTAGATTTTATTCCTCTTTTATGTATTTATAGATATAAGCATGGAAATAATTCATTCCTATAAATACATCTGTGTGACGGGAAGAACTTTTTTCTGTTTTATTTTTAAATTTTATTTTTTAAAATTTTGAAATTTAATTTTATTTATTTTTTTTATACAGCACATTATTATTAGTTATGTATTTTATGCATATACATGTACACAGGTCAATCCCAAACTCCCAACTCATCCCACCACCACCACCCCATGGCTTCCCGCACTTGGTGTCCATACGTTTGTTCTCTACCTCTGTGTCTCTATTTCTTCCCTGCAAACCAGTTCATCTGTACCATTTTTAGGCTCCACATATATGCATTAATATACAATATTTGTTTTCCTCTTTCTGACTTACTTCATTCTGTATGACAGTCTCTCGATCCATCGATGTCTCTACAAATGACCCAGTTTCATTCCTTTTAATGGCCGAGTAATATTCCATTTTATATATGTACCACATCTTTATCCATTCATCTGTCTGTGGGCATTTAGTTTGCTTCCATTACCTGGCTATTGTAAATAGTGCTGCAACGAACATTGTGGTGAATGTGCCTTTTTGAAATACGGTTTTCTCTGGGTATATGCCCAGAAGTGGGATTGCTGGATCAGATGGTAATTCTATTGCTAATTTTTTTAAGGAAACTCCATACTGTTCTCCATAGTGACTGTATCAATTTACATTCCCACCAATAGTGGAAGAGGGCTCCTTTTGTCCACAACCTCCCCAGAATTGGTTGTTTGTAGATTTTCTGATGATGCCGATTCTAACAGGTGTGAGGTGAAATCTCATTGTAGTTTTGATTTGCATTTCTCTGATAATTAGTGCTGTTGAGCAGCTTTTCATGTGCGTCTTGGCCATCTCTGTGTCTCCTTTGAAGAAACGTCTCTTTAGATCTTCTGCCCATTTTTTTTGGGTTGTTTGTTTTTTTAATATTAAGCTGCATGAGCTGTTTATATATATTGGAGATTAAACCTCTGTCCATTGATTCGTCTGCAACGATTTTCGCCCATTCTGAGGGATGCCTTTTTCCATTCCCGTGTTTTTTAACAAAAAAGGAAAGAAAGGAAAAGAAGCAGAACACTAATGTGCGTAAAATATGCCTTTTGAAACGGTCGTTTTGACATATGGACGTCCTTTGAATTTTTTGGTCGATATGTGACCCCACGATTTGTTTTCAGGGCAGGTGTCATTTACAGACCTGCAATGATTTTGAATATCAACTGACCATCAGCCTTGGGATTAAAGCTGCTGTTGTGTGAAACGGCCACAAGGTGGCAGCAGTTCACCCTTACCAAATCTGGTTACTAGGGCAAGAGAGCCTCAGTGGAAGTGGTGTTCTAGATTGGAGTTTAGAATGGAATGTGCCAGGAGAAAGCCCCTCACGTTTGTCTCACTACTTCTTGTTCGTGTTTTTAATTTAATTTTTTATTTTTTATTACAGCAAGTTTGATTACAATGTTTGGCTTGTTGTAGGTGTGGAAGATGTGGTTCTTTTACACATATACACATGTCTGTTCTTCCTGGGATCCTTTTCCCATGTATGTTATGACAGAATATTGAGTAGTCCTCTCTTGGTATTCTGTAGGTCTTTGGTGATTATATATGTCACCTGTGTTTGTATATGTCTGTTAACCCCGATATCGTAATGAAACCAATCCTCACACCTTTCCATTGGTGAACCATAAGTCTGTTTAATGAATCTGTGATTGCCGTTCTCCGTGGAAATATCTGCCCTGGTATCCATTTTTAGGTAACACCTATAAGTGATATGATATGATATGTGTCTTCCACTTTCTGACTTACTACAAGTCACGTGATTACTTCTAGACTCATCTACGGTGCTGCAAATGGCATTGTGTCCTTTTTTCCCTTGGCTTCTCTTCTGCCTTAGCGGGGTCCATTTTCAACAATGTGATTCCCTGAGGGTTGTGGATTAGCTGACCTGGGCAGCCTTACCCTGCCGGCCCGCCCTCCCCAGGTGTGCCTCGTTGAGGTCAATATAAACAGCGCTCCAGGCAGCAATAGCCCGTGAAGCTGTGCCTGACTCCATATTCTCTGCCCCATCAGCAGTCTCGGGGCTGTGCTGGTGGGAGGGAGTGAGGGGCCACAGCTTTGTTGGTGGCCCGGTGTGAGTGGGGTTCTGCTGGCCTTTCTGCAGGAGTTGCCAGGCTGCCGCCTGTAAAGAAGAGGTTGTGTCACCCATACCTTCCGCTGGAATTTCTCTCCGGACAGAGGTGAGGAAGGAAAAAAGCAGTGGGGGCCGGGACAGGAGGGGTATCTCAGGCAGGGCAATGGAAAGCTTCTGGAAGAGCGCCCAGGGACAGGACCACCCTGGCTGGCCTGCAGGCACCAAGTTGGCCTGCGTGCTGTCGCTGGTGTGGCTCCACGGTCCTTCCTCTAGGCTTTCAAGCCCTTGTACATATTCAGGTGTTTTACCTGGAAAGGGTGGGAACAGTTCAGCAGCAGCTGGCCTGGGGCTCAGCTCACGTTTACTCACAGATGCTTCGGCATGGTCCCCAAACTTTGCAATGAGGTCGCTCCTTGCGTGGGGGGTGGTTTGATGGCTGTATGGGAGATGCTTCCCCACCTCTGACCAATTTCATAATTGTTTACCAGTGGAGCAAGTGCCCTGATAGGGTTTTCCTCTGTATAACTCGTTGGTTCAGGTTTTTTTTTCTTTTATGGTTCAAGTTAGATTTTATTCCTCTTTTATGTATTTATAGATATAAGCATGGAAATAATTCATTCCTATAAATACATCTGTGTGACGGGAAGAACTTTTTTCTGTTTTATTTTTAAATTTTATTTTTTAAAATTTTGAAATTTAATTTTATTTATTTTTTTTATACAGCACATTATTATTAGTTATGTATTTTATGCATATACATGTACACAGGTCAATCCCAAACTCCCAACTCATCCCACCACCACCACCCCATGGCTTCCCGCACTTGGTGTCCATACGTTTGTTCTCTACCTCTGTGTCTCTATTTCTTCCCTGCAAACCAGTTCATCTGTACCACTTTTAGGCTCCACATATATGCATTAATATACAATATTTGTTTTCCTCTTTCTGACTTACTTCATTCTGTATGACAGTCTCTCGATCCATCGATGTCTCTACAAATGACCCAGTTTCATTCCTTTTAATGGCCGAGTAATATTCCATTTTATATATGTACCACATCTTTATCCATTCATCTGTCTGTGGGCATTTAGTTTGCTTCCATTACCTGGCTATTGTAAATAGTGCTGCAACGAACATTGTGGTGAATGTGCCTTTTTGAAATACGGTTTTCTCTGGGTATATGCCCAGAAGTGGGATTGCTGGATCAGATGGTAATTCTATTGCTAATTTTTTTAAGGAAACTCCATACTGTTCTCCATAGTGACTGTATCAATTTACATTCCCACCAATAGTGGAAGAGGGCTCCTTTTGTCCACAACCTCCCCAGAATTGGTTGTTTGTAGATTTTCTGATGATGCCGATTCTAACAGGTGTGAGGTGAAATCTCATTGTAGTTTTGATTTGCATTTCTCTGATAATTAGTGCTGTTGAGCAGCTTTTCATGTGCGTCTTGGCCATCTCTGTGTCTCCTTTGAAGAAACGTCTCTTTAGATCTTCTGCCCATTTTTTTTGGGTTGTTTGTTTTTTTAATATTAAGCTGCATGAGCTGTTTATATATATTGGAGATTAAACCTCTGTCCATTGATTCGTCTGCAACGATTTTCGCCCATTCTGAGGGATGCCTTTTTCCATTCCCGTGTTTTTTAACAAAAAAGGAAAGAAAGGAAAAGAAGCAGAACACTAATGTGCGTAAAATATGCCTTTTGAAACGGTCGTTTTGAAATATGGACGTCCTTTGAATTTTTTGGTCGATATGTGACCCCACGATTTGTTTTCAGGGCAGGTGTCATTTACAGACCTGCAATGATTTTGAATATCAACTGACCATCAGCCTTGGGATTAAAGCTGCTGTTGTGTGAAACGGCCACAAGGTGGCAGCAGTTCACCCTTACCAAATCTGGTTACTAGGGCAAGAGAGCCTCAGTGGAAGTGGTGTTCTAGATTGGAGTTTAGAATGGAATGTGCCAGGAGAAAGCCCCTCACGTTTGTCTCACTACTTCTTGTTCGTGTTTTTAATTTAATTTTTTATTTTTTATTACAGCAAGTTTGATTACAATGTTTGGCTTGTTGTAGGTGTGGAAGATGTGGTTCTTTTACACATATACACATGTCTGTTCTTCCTGGGATCCTTTTCCCATGTATGTTATGACAGAATATTGAGTAGTCCTCTCTTGGTATTCTGTAGGTCTTTGGTGATTATATATGTCACCTGTGTTTGTATATGTCTGTTAACCCCGATATCGTAATGAAACCAATCCTCACACCTTTCCATTGGTGAACCATAAGTCTGTTTAATGAATCTGTGATTGCCGTTCTCCGTGGAAATATCTGCCCTGGTATCCATTTTTAGGTAACACCTATAAGTGATATGATATGATATGTGTCTTCCACTTTCTGACTTACTACAAGTCACGTGATTACTTCTAGACTCATCTACGGTGCTGCAAATGGCATTGTGTCCTTTTTTCCCTTGGCTTCTCTTCTGCCTTAGCGGGGTCCATTTTCAACAATGTGATTCCCTGAGGGTTGTGGATTAGCTGACCTGGGCAGCCTTACCCTGCCGGCCCGCCCTCCCCAGGTGTGCCTCGTTGAGGTCAATATAAACAGCGCTCCAGGCAGCAATAGCCCGTGAAGCTGTGCCTGACTCCATATTCTCTGCCCCGTCAGCAGTCTCGGGGCTGTGCTGGTGGGAGGGAGTGAGGGGCCACAGCTTTGTTGGTGGCCCGGTGTGAGTGGGGTTCTGCTGGCCTTTCTGCAGGAGTTGCCAGGCTGCCGCCTGTAAAGAAGAGGTTGTGTCACCCATACCTTCCGCTGGAATTTCTCTCCGGACAGAGGTGAGGAAGGAAAAAAGCAGTGGGGGCCGGGACAGGAGGGGTATCTCAGGCAGGGCAATGGAAAGCTTCTGGAAGAGCGCCCAGGGACAGGACCACCCTGGCTGGCCTGCAGGCACCAAGTTGGCCTGCGTGCTGTCGCTGGTGTGGCTCCACGGTCCTTCCTCTAGGCTTTCAAGCCCTTGTACATATTCAGGTGTTTTACCTGGAAAGGGTGGGAACAGTTCAGCAGCAGCTGGCCTGGGGCTCAGCTCACGTTTACTCACAGATGCCTCGGCATGGTCCCCAAACTTTGCAATGAGGTCGCTCCTTGCGTGGGGGGTGGTTTGATGGCTGTATGGGAGATGCTTCCCCACCTCTGACCAATTTCATAATTGTTTACCAGTGGAGCAAGTGCCCTGATAGGGTTTTCCTCTGTATAACTCGTTGGTTCAGGTTTTTTTTTCTTTTATGGTTCAAGTTAGATTTTATTCCTCTTTTATGTATTTATAGATATAAGCATGGAAATAATTCATTCCTATAAATACATCTGTGTGACGGGAAGAACTTTTTTCTGTTTTATTTTTAAATTTTATTTTTTAAAATTTTGAAATTTAATTTTATTTATTTTTTTTATACAGCACATTATTATTAGTTATGTATTTTATGCATATACATGTACACAGGTCAATCCCAAACTCCCAACTCATCCCACCACCACCACCCCATGGCTTCCCGCACTTGGTGTCCATACGTTTGTTCTCTACCTCTGTGTCTCTATTTCTTCCCTGCAAACCAGTTCATCTGTACCATTTTTAGGCTCCACATATATGCATTAATATACAATATTTGTTTTCCTCTTTCTGACTTACTTCATTCTGTATGACAGTCTCTCGATCCATCGATGTCTCTACAAATGACCCAGTTTCATTCCTTTTAATGGCCGAGTAATATTCCATTTTATATATGTACCACATCTTTATCCATTCATCTGTCTGTGGGCATTTAGGTTGCTTCCATTACCTGGCTATTGTAAATAGTGCTGCAATGAACATTGTGGTGAATGTGCCTTTTTGATTTACGGTTTTCTCTGGGTATATGCCCAGAAGTGGGATTGCTGGATCAGATGGTAATTCTATTTCTAGTTTTTTTAAGGAAACTCCATACTGTTCTCCATAGTGACTGTATCAATTTACATTCCCACCAATTGTGGAAGAGGGCTCCTTTTGTCCACACCCTCCCCAGAATTGGTTGTTTGTAGATTTTCTGATGATGCCGATTCTTACAGGTGTGAGGTGAAACCTCATTGTAGTTTTGATTTGTATTTCTCTAATAATTAGTGCTGTTGAGCAGCTTTTCATGTGCGTCTTAGCCATCTCTGTGTCTCCTTTGAAGAAACGTCTCTTTAGATCTTCTGCCCATTTTTTGGGGGTATTTTGTTTTTTTAATATTAAGCTGCATGAGCTGTTTATATATATTGGAGATTAAACCTCTGTACATTGATTCGTCTGCAACGATTTTCGCCCATTCTGAGGGATGCCTTTTTCCATTCCCGTGTTTTTTAACAAAAAAGGAAAGAAAGGAAAAGAAGCAGAACACTAATGTGCGTAAAATATGCCTTTTGAAACGGTCGTTTTGAAATATGGACGTCCTTTGAATTTTTTGGTCGATATGTGACCCCAGGATTTGTTTTCAGGGCAGGTGTCATTTACAGACCTGCAATGATTTTGAATATCAACTGACCATCAGCCTTGGGATTAAAGCTGCTGTTGTGTGAAACGGCCACAAGGTGGCAGCAGTTCACCCTTGCCAAATCTGGTTACTAGGGCAAGAGAGCCTCAGTGGAAGTGATGTTCTAGATTGGAGTTTAGAATGGAATGTGTCAGGAGAAAGCCCCTCACGTTTGTCTCACTACTTCTTGTTCGTGTTTTTAATTTAATTTTTTATTTTTTATTACAGCAAGTTTGATTACAATGTTTGGCTTGTTGTAGGTGTGGAAGATGTGGTTCTTTTACACATATACAGATGACTGTTTTTCCTGGGATCCTTTTCCCACGTACGTTATGACAGAATGTTGAGTAGTCCTCTCTTGGTATTCTGTAGGTCTTTGGTGATTATATATGTCACCTGTGTTTGTATAAGTCTGTTAACCCCGATATCGTAATGAAACCAATCCTCACACCTTTCCATTGGTGAACCATAAGTTTGTTTAATGAATCTGTGATTGCCCTTCTCCGTGGAAATATCTGCCCTGGTATCCATTTTTAGGTAACACCTATAAATGATATGATATGATATGTGTCTTTCACTTTCTGACTTACTACAAGTCACGTGATTACTTCTAGACTCATCTACGGTGCTGCAAATGGCATTGTGTCCTTTTTTCCCTTGGCTTCTCTTCTGCCTTAGTGGGGTCCATTTTCAACAATGTGATTCCCTGAGGGTTGTGGATTAGCTGACCTGGGCAGCCTTACCCTGCCGGCCCGCCCTCCCCAGGTGTGCCTCATTGAGGTCAATATAAACAGCGCTCCAGGCAGCAATAGCCCCTGAAGCTGTGCCTGACTCCATATTCTCTGCCCAGTCAGCAGTCTCGGGGCTGTGCTGGTGGGAGGGAGTGAGGGGCCACAGCTTTGTGGGTGGGCCGGTGTGAGTGGGGTTCTGCTGGCCTTTCTGCAGGAGTTGCCAGGCTGCCGCCTGTAAAGAAGAGGTTGTGTCACCCATACCTTCCGCTGGAATTTCTCTCCGGACAGAGGTGAGGAAGGAAAAAAGCAGTGGGGGCCGGGACAGGAGGGGTATCTCAGGCAGGGCAATGGAAAGCTTCTGGAAGAGCGCCCGGGGACAGGACCACCCTGGCTGGCCTGCAGGCACCAAGTTGGCCTGCGTGCTATCGCTGGTGTGGCTCCACGGTCCTTCCTCTAGGCTTTCAAGCCCTTGTACATATTCAGGTGTTTTACCTGGAAAGGGTGGGAACAGTTCAGCAGCAGCTGGCCTGGGGCTCAGCTCACGTTTACTCACAGATGCCTCGGCACGGTCCCCAAGCTTTGCAATGAGGTCGCTCCTTGCGTGGGGGGTGGGTTGATGGCTGTATGGGAGATGCTTCCCCACCTCTGACCAATTTCATAATTGTTTACCACTGGAGCAAGTGCCCTGATAGGGTTTTCCTCTGTATAACTCGTGGGTTCAGGTTTTTTTTTCTTGTATGGTTCAAGTTAGATTTTATTCCTCTTTTATGTATTTATAGATATAAGCATGGAAATAATTCATTCCTATAAATACATCAGTGTGACGGGAAGAACTATTTTCTCTTTTATTTTTAAATTTTATTTTTTAAAATTTTGAAATTTAATTTTATTTATTTTTTTATACAGCATATTATTATTAGTTATGTATTTTATGCATATACATGTACACAGGTCAATCCCAAACTCCCAACTCATCCCACCACCACCACCCCATGGCTTCCCACACTTGGTGTCCATAAGTTTGTTCTCTACCTCTGTGTCTCTATTTCTTCCCTGCAAACCAGTTCATCTGTACCATTTTTAGGCTCCACATATATGCATTAATATACAATATTTGTTTTCCTCTTTCTGACTTACTTCATTCTGTATGACAGTCTCTCGATCCATCGATGTCTCTACAAATGACCCAGTTTCATTCCTTTTTATGGCCGAGTAATATTCCATTTCATATATGTACCACATCTTTATCCATTCATCTGTCTGTGGGCATTTAGGTTGCTTCCATTACCTGGCTATTGTAAATAGTGCTGCAACGAACATTGTGGTGAATGTGCCTTTTTGAAATACGGTTTTCTCTGGGTATATGCCCAGAAGTGGGATTGCTGGATCAGATGGTAATTCTATTTCTAGATTTTTTAAGGAAACTCCATACTGTTCTCCATAGTGACTGTATCAATTTACATTCCCAACAATAGTGGAAGAGGGCTCCTTTTGTCCACACCCTCCCCAGAATTGGTTGTTTGTAGATTTTCTGATGATGCCGATTCTAACAGGTGTGAGGTGATACCTCATTGTAGTTTTGATTTGCATTTCTCTAATAATTAGTGCTGTTGAGCAGCTTTTCATGTGCGTCTTGGCCATCTCTGTGTCTCCTTTGAAGAAACGTCTCTTTAGATCTTCTGCTCATTTTTTTGGGTTGTTTGTTTTTTTTAATATTCAGCTGCATGAGTTATTTATATATATTGGAGATTAAACCTCTGTCCATTGATTCGTCTGCAACGATTTTCGCCCATTCTGAGGGATGCCTTTTTCCATTCCCGTGTTTTTTAACAAAAAAGGAAAGAAAGGAAAAGAAGCAGAACACTAATGTGCGTAAAATATGCCTTTTGAAACGGTCGTTTTGAAATATGGACGTCCTTTGAATTTTTTGGTCGATATGTGACCCCAGGATTTGTTTTCAGGGCAGGTGTCATTTACAGGCCTGCAATGATTTTGAATATCAACTGACCATTAGCGTTGGGATTAAAGCTGCTGTTGTGTGAAACGGCCACAAGGTGGCAGCAGTTCACCCTTACCAAATCTGGTTACTAGGGCAAGAGAGCCTCAGTGGAAGTGGTGTTCTAGATTGGAGTTTAGAATGGAATGTGCCAGGAGAAAGCCCCTCACGTTTGTCTCACTACTTCTTGTTCGTGTTTTTAATTTATTTTTTTTATTTTTCATTACAGCAAGTTTGATTACAATGTTTGGCTTGTTGTAGGTGTGGAAGATGTGGTTCTTTTACACATATACAGATGACTGTTCTTCCTGGGATCCTTTCCCCACGTACGTTATGACAGAATGTTGAGTAGTCCTCTCTTGGTATTCTGTAGGTCTTTGGTGATTATATATGTCACCTGTGTTTGTATATGTCTGTTAACCCCGATATCGTAATGAAACCAATCCTCACACCTTTCCATTGGTGAACCATAAGTTTGTTTGATGAATCTGTGATTGCCCTTCTCCGTGGAAATATCTGCCCTGGTATCCATTTTTAGGTAACACCTATAAGTGATATGATAGGATATGTGTCTTTCACTTTCTGATTTACTACAAGTCACGTGATTACTTCTAGACTCATCTATGGTGCTGCAAATGGCATTGTGTCCTTTCTTCCCTTGCCTTCTCTTCTGCCTTAGCGGGGTCCATTTTCAACAATGTGATTCCCTGAGGGTTGTGGATTAGCTGACCTGGGCAGCCTTACCCTGCCGGCCCACCCTCCCCAGGTGTGCCTCGTTAAGGTCAATATAAACAGCGCTCCAGGCAGCAATAGCCCCTGAAGCTGTGCCTGACTCCATATTCTCTGCCCCGTCAGCAGTCTCGGGGCTGTGCTGGTGGGAGGGAGTGAGGGGCCACAGCTTTGTGGGTGGCCCGTTGTGAGTGGGGTTCTGCTGGCCTTTCTGCAGGAGTTGCCAGGCTGCCGCCTGTAAAGTTGAGGTTGTGTCACCCATACCTTCCGCTGGAATTTCTCTCCGGACAGAGGTGAGGAAGGAAAAAAAGCAGTGGGGGCCGGGACAGGAGGGGTATCTCAGGCAGGGCAATGGAAATCTTCTGGAAGAGCGCCCGGGGACAGGACCACCCTGGCTGGCCTGCAGGCACCAAGTTGGCCTGCGTGCTATCGCTGGTGTGGCTCCACGGTCCTTCCTCTAGGCTTTCAAGCCCTTGTACATATTCAGGTGTTTTACCTGGAAAGGGTGGGAACAGTTCAGCAGCAGCTGGCCTGGGGCTCAGCTCACCTTTACTCACAGATGCCTCGGCACGGTCCCCCAGCTTTGAAATGAGGACGCTCCTTGCGTGGGTGATGGGTTGCTGGCTGTATGGGAGATGATTCCCAATCTCTGACCAATTTCAGAATTGTTTACCACTGGAGCAAGTGCCCTGATAGGGTTTTCCTCTGTATAACTCGTGGGTTCAGGTTTTTTTTTTCTTTTATGGTTCAAGTTAGATTTTATTCCTCTTTTATGTATTTATAGATATAAGCATGGAAATAATTCATTCCTATAAATACATCAGTTTGACGGGAAGAACTTTTTTCTGTTTTATTTTTAAATTTTATTTTTTAAAATTTTGAAATTTAATTTTATTTATTTTTTTTTATACAGCACGTTATTATTAGTTATGTATTTTATGCATATACATGTATACAGGTCAATCCCAAACTCCCAACTCATCCCACCACCACCACCCCATGGCTTCCCACACTTGGTGTCCATACGTTTGTTCTCTACCTCTGTGTCTCTATTTCTTCCCTGCAAACCAGTTCATCTGTACCATTTTTAGGCTCCACATATATGCATTAATATACAATATTTGTTTTCCTCTTTCTGACTTACTTCATTCTGTATGACAGTCTCTCGATCCATCGATGTCTCTACAAATGACCCAGTTTCATTCCTTTTTATGGCCGAGTAATATTCCATTTCATATATGTACCACATCTTTATCCATTCATCTGTCTGTGGGCATTTAGGTTGCTTCCATTACCTGGCTATTGTAAATAGTGCTGCAACGAACATTGTGGTGAATGTGCCTTTTTGAAATACGGTTTTCTCTGGGTATATGCCCAGAAGTGGGATTGCTGGATCAGATGGTAATTCTATTTCTGGATTTTTTAAGGAAACTCCATACTGTTCTCCATAGTGACTGTATCAATTTACATTCCCAACAATAGTGGAAGAGGGCTCCTTTTGTCCACACCCTCCCCAGAATTGGTTGTTTGTAGATTTTCTGATGATGCCGATTCTAACAGGTGTGAGGTGAAACCTCATTGTAGTTTTGATTTGTATTTCTCTAATAATTAGTGCTGTTGAGCAGCTTTTCATGTGCGTCTTAGCCATCTCTGTGTCTCCTTTGAAGAAACGTCTCTTTAGATCTTCTGCCCATTTTTTGGGGGTTTTTTGTTTTTTTAATATTAAGCTGCATGAGCTGTTTATATATATTGGAGATTAAACCTCTGTACATTGATTCGTCTGCAACGATTTTCGCCCATTCTGAGGGATGCCTTTTTCCATTCCCGTGTTTTTTAACAAAAAAGGAAAGAAAGGAAAAGAAGCAGAACACTAATGTGCGTAAAATATGCCTTTTGAAACGGTCGTTTTGAAATATGGACGTCCTTTGAATATTTAGGTCGATATGTGACCCCAGGATTTGTTTTCAGGGCAGGTGTCATTTACAGGCCTGCAATGATTTTGAATATCAACTGACCATTAGCGTTGGGATTAAAGCTGCTGTTGTGTGAAACGGCCACAAGGTGGCAGCAGTTCACCCTTGCCAAATCTGGTTACTAGGGCAAGAGAGCCTCAGTGGAAGTGGTGTTCTAGATTGGAGTTTAGAATGGAATGTGTCAGGAGAAAGCCCCTCACGTTTGTCTCACTACTTCTTGTTCGTGTTTTTAATTTAATTTTTTATTTTTTATTACAGCAAGTTTGATTACAATGTTTGGCTTGTTGTAGGTGTGGAAGATGTGGTTCTTTTACACATATACAGATGACTGTTTTTCCTGGGATCCTTTTCCCACGTACGTTATGACAGAATGTTGAGTAGTCCTCTCTTGGTATTCTGTAGGTCTTTGGTGATTATATATGTCACCTGTGTTTGTATAAGTCTGTTAACCCCGATATCGTAATGAAACCAATCCTCACACCTTTCCATTGGTGAACCATAAGTTTGTTTAATGAATCTGTGATTGCCCTTCTCCGTGGAAATATCTGCCCTGGTATCCATTTTTAGGTAACACCTATAAGTGATATGATATGATATGTGTCTTTCACTTTCTGACTTACTACAAGTCACGTGATTACTTCTAGACTCATCTACGGTGCTGCAAATGGCATTGTGTCCTTTTTTCCCTTGGCTTCTCTTCTGCCTTAGTGGGGTCCATTTTCAACAATGTGATTCCCTGAGGGTTGTGGATTAGCTGACCTGGGCAGCCTTACCCTGCCGGCCCGCCCTCCCCAGGTGTGCCTCATTGAGGTCAATATAAACAGCGCTCCAGGCAGCAATAGCCCCTGAAGCTGTGCCTGACTCCATATTCTCTGCCCCGTCAGCAGTCTCGGGGCTGTGCTGGTGGGAGGGAGTGAGGGGCCACAGCTTTGTGGGTGGGCCGGTGTGAGTGGGGTTCTGCTGGCCTTTCTGCAGGAGTTGCCAGGCTGCCGCCTGTAAAGAAGAGGTTGTGTCACCCATACCTTCCGCTGGAATTTCTCTCCGGACAGAGGTGAGGAAGGAAAAAAGCAGTGGGGGCCGGGACAGGAGGGGTATCTCAGGCAGGGCAATGGAAAGCTTCTGGAAGAGCGCCCAGGGACAGGACCACCCTGGCTGGCCTGCAGGCACCAAGTTGGCCTGCGTGCTGTCACTGGTGTGGCTCCACGGTCCTTCCACTAGGCTTTCAAGCCCTTGTACATATTCAGGTGTTTTACCTGGAAAGGGTGGGAACAGTTCAGCAGCAGCTGGCCTGGGGCTCAGCTCACGTTTACTCACAGATGCCTCGGCACGGTCCCCAAGCTTTGCAATGAGGTCGCTCCTTGTGTGGGGGGTGGGTTGATGGCTGTATGGGAGATGCTTCCCCACCTCTGACCAATTTCATAATTGTTTACCACTGGAGCAAGTGCCCTGATAGGGTTTTCCTCTGTATAACTCGTGGGTTCAGGTTTTTTTTTTCTTGTATGGTTCAAGTTAGATTTTATTCCTCTTTTATGTATTTATAGATATAAGCATGGAAATAATTCATTCCTATAAATACATCAGTGTGACGGGAAGAACTATTTTCTCTTTTATTTTTAAATTTTATTTTTTAAAATTTTGAAATTTAATTTTATTTATTTTTTTATACAGCATATTATTATTAGTTATGTATTTTATGCATATACATGTACACAGGTCAATCCCAAACTCCCAACTCATCCCACCACCACCACCCCATGGCTTCCCACACTTGGTGTCCATATGTTTGTTCTCTACCTCTGTGTCTCTATTTCTTCCCTGCAAACCAGTTCATCTGTACCATTTTTAGGCTCCACATATATGCATTAATATACAATATTTGTTTTCCTCTTTCTGACTTACTTCATTCTGTATGACAGTCTCTCGATCCATCGATGTCTCTACAAATGACCCAGTTTCATTCCTTTTTATGGCCGAGTAATATTCCATTTCATATATGTACCACATCTTTATCCATTCATCTGTCTGTGGGCATTAAGGTTGCTTTCATTACCTGGCTATTGTAAATAGTGCTGCAACGAACATTGTGGTGAATGTGCCTTTTTGAAACACGGTTTTCTCTGGGTATATGCCCAGAAGTGGGATTGCTGGATCAGATGGTAATTCTATTTCTAGATTTTTTAAGGAAACTCCATACTGTTCTCCATAGTGACTGTATCAATTTACATTCCCAACAATAGTGGAAGAGGGCTCCTTTTGTCCACACCCTCCCCAGAATTGGTTGTTTGTAGATTTTCTGATGATGCCGATTCTAACAGGTGTGAGGTGATACCTCATTGTAGTTTTGATTTGCATTTCTCTAATAATTAGTGCTGTTGAGCAGCTTTTCATGTGCGTCTTGGCCATCTCTGTGTCTCCTTTGAAGAAACGTCTCTTTAGATCTTCTGCTCATTTTTTTGGGTTGTTTGTTTTTTTAATATTAAGCTGCATGAGTTATTTATATATATTGGAGATTAAACCTCTGTCCATTGATTCGTCTGCAACGATTTTCGCCCATTCTGAGGGATGCCTTTTTCCATTCCCGTGTTTTTTAACAAAAAAGGAAAGAAAGGAAAAGAAGCAGAACACTAATGTGCGTAAAATATGCCTTTTGAAACGGTCGTTTTGAAATATGGACGTCCTTTGAATTTTTTGGTCGATATGTGACCCCAGGATTTGTTTTCAGGGCAGGTGTCATTTACAGGCCTGCAATGATTTTGAATATCAACTGACCATTAGCGTTGGGATTAAAGCTGCTGTTGTGTGAAACGGCCACAAGGTGGCAGCAGTTCACCCTTACCAAATCTGGTTACTAGGGCAAGAGAGCCTCAGTGGAAGTGGTGTTCTAGATTGGAGTTTAGAATGGAATGTGCCAGGAGAAAGCCCCTCACGTTTGTCTCACTACTTCTTGTTCGTGTTTTTAATTTATTTTTTTTATTTTTCATTACAGCAAGTTTGATTACAATGTTTGGCTTGTTGTAGGTGTGGAAGATGTGGTTCTTTTACACATATACAGATGACTGTTCTTCCTGGGATCCTTTCCCCACGTACGTTATGACAGAATGTTGAGTAGTCCTCTCTTGGTATTCTGTAGGTCTTTGGTGATTATATATGTCACCTGTGTTTGTATATGTCTGTTAACCCCGATATCGTAATGAAACCAATCCTCACACCTTTCCATTGGTGAACCATAAGTTTGTTTGATGAATCTGTGATTGCCCTTCTCCGTGGAAATATCTGCCCTGGTATCCATTTTTAGGTAACACCTATAAGTGATATGATAGGATATGTGTCTTTCACTTTCTGATTTACTACAAGTCACGTGATTACTTCTAGACTCATCTATGGTGCTGCAAATGGCATTGTGTCCTTTCTTCCCTTGCCTTCTCTTCTGCCTTAGCGGGGTCCATTTTCAACAATGTGATTCCCTGAGGGTTGTGGATTAGCTGACCTGGGCAGCCTTACCCTGCCGGCCCGCCCTCCCCAGGTGTGCCTCTTTAAGGTCAATATAAACAGCGCTCCAGGCAGCAATAGCCCCTGAAGCTGTGCCTGACTCCATATTCTCTGCCCCGTCAGCAGTCTCGGGGCTGTGCTGGTGGGAGGGAGTGAGGGGCCACAGCTTTGTGGGTGGCCCGTTGTGAGTGGGGTTCTGCTGGCCTTTCTGCAGGAGTTGCCAGGCTGCCGCCTGTAAAGTTGAGGTTGTGTCACCCATACCTTCCGCTGGAATTTCTCTCCGGACAGAGGTGAGGAAGGAAAAAAAGCAGTGGGGGCCGGGACAGGAGGGGTATCTCAGGCAGGGCAATGGAAATCTTCTGGAAGAGCGCCCGGGGACAGGACCACCCTGGCTGGCCTGCAGGCACCAAGTTGGCCTGCGTGCTATCGCTGGTGTGGCTCCACGGTCCTTCCTCTAGGCTTTCAAGCCCTTGTACATATTCAGGTGTTTTACCTGGAAAGGGTGGGAACAGTTCAGCAGCAGCTGGCCTGGGGCTCAGCTCACCTTTACTCACAGATGCCTCGGCACGGTCCCCCAGCTTTGAAATGAGGACGCTCCTTGCGTGGGTGATGGGTTGCTGGCTGTATGGGAGATGATTCCCAATCTCTGACCAATTTCAGAATTGTTTACCACTGGAGCAAGTGCCCTGATAGGGTTTTCCTCTGTATAACTCGTGGGTTCAGGTTTTTTTTTTCTTTTATGGTTCAAGTTAGATTTTATTCCTCTTTTATGTATTTATAGATATAAGCATGGAAATAATTCATTCCTATAAATACATCAGTTTGACGGGAAGAACTTTTTTCTGTTTTATTTTTAAATTTTATTTTTTAAAATTTTGAAATTTAATTTTATTTATTTTTTTTATACAGCACGTTATTATTAGTTATGTATTTTATGCATATACATGTATACAGGTCAATCCCAAACTCCCAACTCATCCCACCACCACCACCCCATGGCTTCCCACACTTGGTGTCCATACGTTTGTTCTCTACCTCTGTGTCTCTATTTCTTCCCTGCAAACCAGTTCATCTGTACCATTTTTAGGCTCCACATATATGCATTAATATACAATATTTGTTTTCCTCTTTCTGACTTACTTCATTCTGTATGACAGTCTCTCGATCCATCGATGTCTCTACAAATGACCCAGTTTCATTCCTTTTTATGGCCGAGTAATATTCCATTTCATATATGTACCACATCTTTATCCATTCATCTGTCTGTGGGCATTTAGGTTGCTTCCATTACCTGGCTATTGTAAATAGTGCTGCAACGAACATTGTGGTGAATGTGCCATTTTGAAATACGGTTTTCTCTGGGTATATGCCCAGAAGTGGGATTGCTGGATCAGATGGTAATTCTATTTCTGGATTTTTTAAGGAAACTCCATACTGTTCTCCATAGTGACTGTATCAATTTACATTCCCAACAATAGTGGAAGAGGGCTCCTTTTGTCCACACCCTCCCCAGAATTGGTTGTTTGTAGATTTTCTGATGATGCCGATTCTAACAGGTGTGAGGTGAAACCTCATTGTAGTTTTGATTTGTATTTCTCTAATAATTAGTGCTGTTGAGCAGCTTTTCATGTGCGTCTTAGCCATCTCTGTGTCTCCTTTGAAGAAACGTCTCTTTAGATCTTCTGCCCATTTTTTTGGGGTTTTTTGTTTTTTTAATATTAAGCTGCATGAGCTGTTTATATATATTGGAGATTAAACCTCTGTACATTGATTCGTCTGCAACGATTTTCGCCCATTCTGAGGGATGCCTTTTTCCATTCCCGTGTTTTTTAACAAAAAAGGAAAGAAAGGAAAAGAAGCAGAACACTAATGTGCGTAAAATATGCCTTTTGAAACGGTCGTTTTGAAATATGGACGTCCTTTGAATATTTAGGTCGATATGTGACCCCAGGATTTGTTTTCAGGGCAGGTGTCATTTACAGGCCTGCAATGATTTTGAATATCAACTGACCATTAGCGTTGGGATTAAAGCTGCTGTTGTGTGAAACGGCCACAAGGTGGCAGCAGTTCACCCTTGCCAAATCTGGTTACTAGGGCAAGAGAGCCTCAGTGGAAGTGGTGTTCTATATTGGAGTTTAGAATGGAATGTACCAGGAGAAAGCCCCTCACGTTTGTCTCACTACTTCTTGTTCGTGTTTTTAATTTAATTTTTTATTTTTTATTACAGCAAGTTTGATTACAATGTTTGGCTTGTTGTAGGTGTGGAAGATGTGGTTCTTTTACACATATACAGATGACTGTTTTTCCTGGGATCCTTTTCCCACGTACGTTATGACAGAATGTTGAGTAGTCCTCTCTTGGTATTCTGTAGGTCTTTGGTGATTATATATGTCACCTGTGTTTGTATAAGTCTGTTAACCCCGATATCGTAATGAAACCAATCCTCACACCTTTCCATTGGTGAACCATAAGTTTGTTTAATGAATCTGTGATTGCCCTTCTCCGTGGAAATATCTGCCCTGGTATCCATTTTTAGGTAACACCTATAAGTGATATGATAAGATATGTGTCTTTCACTTTCTGACTTACTACAAGTCACGTGATTACTTCTAGACTCATCTACGGTGCTGCAAATGGCATTGTGTCCTTTTTTCCCTTGGCTTCTCTTCTGCCTTAGTGGGGTCCATTTTCAACAATGTGATTCCCTGAGGGTTGTGGATTAGCTGACCTGGGCAGCCTTACCCTGCCGGCCCGCCCTCCCCAGGTTTGCCTCATTGAGGTCAATATAAACAGCGCTCCAGGCAGCAATAGCCCCTGAAGCTGTGCCTGACTCCATATTCTCTGCCCCGTCAGCAGTCTCGGGGCTGTGCTGGTGGGAGGGAGTGAGGGGCCACAGCTTTGTGGGTGGGCCGGTGTGAGTGTGGTTCTGCTGGCCTTTCTGCAGGAGTTGCCAGGCTGCCGCCTGTAAAGAAGAGGTTGTGTCACCCATACCTTCCGCTGGAATTTCTCTCCGGACAGAGGTGAGGAAGGAAAAAAGCAGTGGGGGCCGGGACAGGAGGGGTATCTCAGGCAGGGCAATGGAAAGCTTCTGGAAGAGCGCCCGGGGACAGGACCACCCTGGCTGGCCTGCAGGCACCAAGTTGGCCTGCGTGCTGTCACTGGTGTGGCTCCACGGTCCTTCCACTAGGCTTTCAAGCCCTTGTACATATTCAGGTGTTTTACCTGGAAAGGGTGGGAACAGTTCAGCAGCAGCTGGCCTGGGGCTCAGCTCACCTTTACTCACAGATGCCTCGGCACGGTCCCCAAGCTTTGCAATGAGGTCGCTCCTTGCGTGGGGGGTGGGTTGATGGCTGTATGGGAGATGCTTCCCCACCTCTGACCAATTTCATAATTGTTTACCACTGGAGCAAGTGCCCTGATAGGGTTTTCCTCTGTATAACTCGTGGGTTCAGGTTTTTTTTTTCTTTTATGGTTCAAGTTAGATTTTATTCCTCTTTTATGTATTTATAGATATAAGCATGGAAATAATTCATTCCTATAAATACATCAGTTTGACGGGAAGAACTTTTTTCTGTTTTATTTTTAAATTTTATTTTTTAAAATTTTGAAATTTAATTTTATTTATTTTTTTTTATACAGCACGTTATTATTAGTTATGTATTTTATGCATATACATGTATACAGGTCAATCCCAAACTCCCAACTCATCCCACCACCACCACCCCATGGCTTCCCACACTTGGTGTCCATACGTTTGTTCTCTACCTCTGTGTCTCTATTTCTTCCCTGCAAACCAGTTCATCTGTACCATTTTTAGGCTCCACATATATGCATTAATATACAATATTTGTTTTCCTCTTTCTGACTTACTTCATTCTGTATGACAGTCTCTCGATCCATCGATGTCTCTACAAATGACCCAGTTTCATTCCTTTTTATGGCCGAGTAATATTCCATTTCATATATGTACCACATCTTTATCCATTCATCTGTCTGTGGGCATTTAGGTTGCTTCCATTACCTGGCTATTGTAAATAGTGCTGCAACGAACATTGTGGTGAATGTGCCTTTTTGAAATACGGTTTTCTCTGGGTATATGCCCAGAAGTGGGATTGCTGGATCAGATGGTAATTCTATTTCTGGATTTTTTAAGGAAACTCCATACTGTTCTCCATAGTGACTGTATCAATTTACATTCCCAACAATAGTGGAAGAGGGCTCCTTTTGTCCACACCCTCCCCAGAATTGGTTGTTTGTAGATTTTCTGATGATGCCGATTCTAACAGGTGTGAGGTGAAACCTCATTGTAGTTTTGATTTGTATTTCTCTAATAATTAGTGCTGTTGAGCAGCTTTTCATGTGCGTCTTAGCCATCTCTGTGTCTCCTTTGAAGAAACGTCTCTTTAGATCTTCTGCCCATTTTTTTGGGGTTTTCTGTTTTTTTAATATTAAGCTGCATGAGCTGTTTATATATATTGGAGATTAAACCTCTGTACATTGATTCGTCTGCAACGATTTTCGCCCATTCTGAGGGATGCCTTTTTCCATTCCCGTGTTTTTTAACAAAAAAGGAAAGAAAGGAAAAGAAGCAGAACACTAATGTGCGTAAAATATGCCTTTTGAAACGGTCGTTTTGAAATATGGACGTCCTTTGAATATTTAGGTCGATATGTGACCCCAGGATTTGTTTTCAGGGCAGGTGTCATTTACAGGCCTGCAATGATTTTGAATATCAACTGACCATTAGCGTTGGGATTAAAGCTGCTGTTGTGTGAAACGGCCACAAGGTGGCAGCAGTTCACCCTTGCCAAATCTGGTTACTAGGGCAAGAGAGCCTCAGTGGAAGTGGTGTTCTAGATTGGAGTTTAGAATGGAATGTGTCAGGAGAAAGCCCCTCACGTTTGTCTCACTACTTCTTGTTCGTGTTTTTAATTTAATTTTTTATTTTTTATTACAGCAAGTTTGATTACAATGTTTGGCTTGTTGTAGGTGTGGAAGATGTGGTTCTTTTACACATATACAGATGACTGTTTTTCCTGGGATCCTTTTCCCACGTACGTTATGACAGAATGTTGAGTAGTCCTCTCTTGGTATTCTGTAGGTCTTTGGTGATTATATATGTCACCTGTGTTTGTATAAGTCTGTTAACCCCGATATCGTAATGAAACCAATCCTCACACCTTTCCATTGGTGAACCATAAGTTTGTTTAATGAATCTGTGATTGCCCTTCTCCGTGGAAATATCTGCCCTGGTATCCATTTTTAGGTAACACCTATAAGTGATATGATATGATATGTGTCTTTCACTTTCTGACTTACTACAAGTCACGTGATTACTTCTAGACTCATCTACGGTGCTGCAAATGGCATTGTGTCCTTTTTTCCCTTGGCTTCTCTTCTGCCTTAGTGGGGTCCATTTTCAACAATGTGATTCCCTGAGGGTTGTGGATTAGCTGACCTGGGCAGCCTTACCCTGCCGGCCCGCCCTCCCCAGGTTTGCCTCATTGAGGTCAATATAAACAGCGCTCCAGGCAGCAATAGCCCCTGAAGCTGTGCCTGACTCCATATTCTCTGCCCCGTCAGCAGTCTCGGGGCTGTGCTGGTGGGAGGGAGTGAGGGGCCACAGCTTTGTGGGTGGGCCGGTGTGAGTGTGGTTCTGCTGGCCTTTCTGCAGGAGTTGCCAGGCTGCCGCCTGTAAAGAAGAGGTTGTGTCACCCATACCTTCCGCTGGAATTTCTCTCCGGACAGAGGTGAGGAAGGAAAAAAGCAGTGGGGGCCGGGACAGGAGGGGTATCTCAGGCAGGGCAATGGAAATCTTCTGGAAGAGCGCCCGGGGACAGGACCACCCTGGCTGGCCTGCAGGCACCAAGTTGGCCTGCGTGCTGTCACTGGTGTGGCTCCACGGTCCTTCCACTAGGCTTTCAAGCCCTTGTACATATTCAGGTGTTTTACCTGGAAAGGGTGGGAACAGTTCAGCAGCAGCTGGCCTGGGGCTCAGCTCACGTTTACTCACAGATGCCTCGGCACGGTCCCCAAGCTTTGCAATGAGGTCGCTCCTTGCGTGGGGGGTGGGTTGATGGCTGTATGGGAGATGCTTCCCCACCTCTGACCAATTTCATAATTGTTTACCACTGGAGCAAGTGCCCTGATAGGGTTTTCCTCTGTATAACTCGTGGGTTCAGGTTTTTTTTTTCTTGTATGGTTCAAGTTAGATTTTATTCCTCTTTTATGTATTTATAGATATAAGCATGGAAATAATTCATTCCTATAAATACATCAGTGTGACGGGAAGAACTATTTTCTCTTTTATTTTTAAATTTTATTTTTTAAAATTTTGAAATTTAATTTTATTTATTTTTTTATACAGCATATTATTATTAGTTATGTATTTTATGCATATACATGTACACAGGTCAATCCCAAACTCCCAACTCATCCCACCACCACCACCCCATGGCTTCCCACACTTGGTGTCCATACGTTTGTTCTCTACCTCTGTGTCTCTATTTCTTCCCTGCAAACCAGTTCATCTGTACCATTTTTAGGCTCCACATATATGCATTAATATACAATATTTGTTTTCCTCTTTCTGACTTACTTCATTCTGTATGACAGTCTCTCGATCCATCGATGTCTCTACAAATGACCCAGTTTCATTCCTTTTTATGGCCGAGTAATATTCCATTTCATATATGTACCACATCTTTATCCATTCATCTGTCTGTGGGCATTTAGGTTGCTTCCATTACCTGGCTATTGTAAATAGTGCTGCAACGAACATTGTGGTGAATGTGCCTTTTTGAAATACGGTTTTCTCTGGGTATATGCCCAGAAGTGGGATTGCTGGATCAGATGGTAATTCTATTTCTAGATTTTTTAAGGAAACTCCATACTGTTCTCCATAGTGACTGTATCAATTTACATTCCCAACAATAGTGGAAGAGGGCTCCTTTTGTCCACACCCTCCCCAGAATTGGTTGTTTGTAGATTTTCTGATGATGCCGATTCTAACAGGTGTGAGGTGATACCTCATTGTAGTTTTGATTTGCATTCCTCTAATAATTAGTGCTGTTGAGCAGCTTTTCATGTGCGTCTTGGCCATCTCTGTGTCTCCTTTGAAGAAACGTCTCTTTAGATCTTCTGCTCATTTTTTTGGGTTGTTTGTTTTTTTAATATTCAGCTGCATGAGCTATTTATATATATTGGAGATTAAACCTCTGTCCATTGATTCGTCTGCAACGATTTTCGCCCATTCTGAGGGATGCCTTTTTCCATTCCCGTGTTTTTTAACAAAAAAGGAAAGAAAGGAAAAGAAGCAGAACACTAATGTGCGTAAAATATGCCTTTTGAAACGGTCGTTTTGAAATATGGACGTCCTTTGAATTTTTTGGTCGATATGTGACCCCAGGATTTGTTTTCAGGGCAGGTGTCATTTACAGGCCTGCAATGATTTTGAATATCAACTGACCATTAGCGTTGGGATTAAAGCTGCTGTTGTGTGAAACGGCCACAAGGTGGCAGCAGTTCACCCTTACCAAATCTGGTTACTAGGGCAAGAGAGCCTCAGTGGAAGTGGTGTTCTAGATTGGAGTTTAGAATGGAATGTGCCAGGAGAAAGCCCCTCACGTTTGTCTCACTACTTCTTGTTCGTGTTTTTAATTTATTTTTTTTATTTTTCATTACAGCAAGTTTGATTACAATGTTTGGCTTGTTGTAGGTGTGGAAGATGTGGTTCTTTTACACATATACAGATGACTGTTCTTCCTGGGATCCTTTCCCCACGTACGTTATGACAGAATGTTGAGTAGTCCTCTCTTGGTATTCTGTAGGTCTTTGGTGATTATATATGTCACCTGTGTTTGTATATGTCTGTTAACCCCGATATCGTAATGAAACCAATCCTCACACCTTTCCATTGGTGAACCATAAGTTTGTTTGATGAATCTGTGATTGCCCTTCTCCGTGGAAATATCTGCCCTGGTATCCATTTTTAGGTAACACCTATAAGTGATATGATAGGATATGTGTCTTTCACTTTCTGATTTACTACAAGTCACGTGATTACTTCTAGACTCATCTATGGTGCTGCAAATGGCATTGTGTCCTTTTTTCCCTTGCCTTCTCTTCTGCCTTAGCGGGGTCCATTTTCAACAATGTGATTCCCTGAGGGTTGTGGATTAGCTGACCTGGGCAGCCTTACCCTGCCGGCCCGCCCTCCCCAGGTGTGCCTCTTTAAGGTCAATATAAACAGCGCTCCAGGCAGCAATAGCCCCTGAAGCTGTGCCTGACTCCATATTCTCTGCCCCGTCAGCAGTCTCGGGGCTGTGCTGGTGGGAGGGAGTGAGGGGCCACAGCTTTGTGGGTGGCCCGTTGTGAGTGGGGTTCTGCTGGCCTTTCTGCAGGAGTTGCCAGGCTGCCGCCTGTAAAGTTGAGGTTGTGTCACCCATACCTTCCGCTGGAATTTCTCTCCGGACAGAGGTGAGGAAGGAAAAAAAGCAGTGGGGGCCGGGACAGGAGGGGTATCTCAGGCAGGGCAATGGAAATCTTCTGGAAGAGCGCCCGGGGACAGGACCACCCTGGCTGGCCTGCAGGCACCAAGTTGGCCTGCGTGCTATCGCTGGTGTGGCTCCACGGTCCTTCCTCTAGGCTTTCAAGCCCTTGTACATATTCAGGTGTTTTACCTGGAAAGGGTGGGAACAGTTCAGCAGCAGCTGGCCTGGGGCTCAGCTCACCTTTACTCACAGATGCCTCGGCACGGTCCCCCAGCTTTGAAATGAGGACGCTCCTTGCGTGGGTGATGGGTTGCTGGCTGTATGGGAGATGATTCCCAATCTCTGACCAATTTCAGAATTGTTTACCACTGGAGCAAGTGCCCTGATAGGGTTTTCCTCTGTATAACTCGTGGGTTCAGGTTTTTTTTTTCTTTTATGGTTCAAGTTAGATTTTATTCCTCTTTTATGTATTTATAGATATAAGCATGGAAATAATTCATTCCTATAAATACATCAGTTTGACGGGAAGAACTTTTTTCTGTTTTATTTTTAAATTTTATTTTTTAAAATTTTGAAATTTAATTTTATTTATTTTTTTTTATACAGCACGTTATTATTAGTTATGTATTTTATGCATATACATGTATACAGGTCAATCCCAAACTCCCAACTCATCCCACCACCACCACCCCATGGCTTCCCACACTTGGTGTCCATACGTTTGTTCTCTACCTCTGTGTCTCTATTTCTTCCCTGCAAACCAGTTCATCTGTACCATTTTTAGGCTCCACATATATGCATTAATATACAATATTTGTTTTCCTCTTTCTGACTTACTTCATTCTGTATGACAGTCTCTCGATCCATCGATGTCTCTACAAATGACCCAGTTTCATTCCTTTTTATGGCCGAGTAATATTCCATTTCATATATGTACCACATCTTTATCCATTCATCTGTCTGTGGGCATTTAGGTTGCTTCCATTACCTGGCTATTGTAAATAGTGCTGCAACGAACATTGTGGTGAATGTGCCTTTTTGAAATACGGTTTTCTCTGGGTATATGCCCAGAAGTGGGATTGCTGGATCAGATGGTAATTCTATTTCTGGATTTTTTAAGGAAACTCCATACTGTTCTCCATAGTGACTGTATCAATTTACATTCCCAACAATAGTGGAAGAGGGCTCCTTTTGTCCACACCCTCCCCAGAATTGGTTGTTTGTAGATTTTCTGATGATGCCGATTCTAACAGGTGTGAGGTGAAACCTCATTGTAGTTTTGATTTGTATTTCTCTAATAATTAGTGCTGTTGAGCAGCTTTTCATGTGCGTCTTAGCCATCTCTGTGTCTCCTTTGAAGAAACGTCTCTTTAGATCTTCTGCCCATTTTTTTGGGGTTTTTTGTTTTTTTAATATTAAGCTGCATGAGCTGTTTATATATATTGGAGATTAAACCTCTGTACATTGATTCGTCTTCAACGATATTCACCCATTCTGAGGGATGCCTTTTTCCATTCCCGTGTTTTTTAACAAAAAAGGAAAGAAAGGAAAAGAAGCAGAACACTAATGTGCGTAAAATATGCCTTTTGAAACGGTCGTTTTGAAATATGGACGTCCTTTGAATATTTAGGTCGATATGTGACCCCAGGATTTGTTTTCAGGGCAGGTGTCATTTACAGGCCTGCAATGATTTTGAATATCAACTGACCATTAGCGTTGGGATTAAAGCTGCTGTTGTGTGAAACGGCCACAAGGTGGCAGCAGTTCACCCTTGCCAAATCTGGTTACTAGGGCAAGAGAGCCTCAGTGGAAGTGGTGTTCTAGATTGGAGTTTAGAATGGAATGTGTCAGGAGAAAGCCCCTCACGTTTGTCTCACTACTTCTTGTTCGTGTTTTTAATTTAATTTTTTATTTTTTATTACAGCAAGTTTGATTACAATGTTTGGCTTGTTGTAGGTGTGGAAGATGTGGTTCTTTTACACATATACAGATGACTGTTTTTCCTGGGATCCTTTTCCCACGTACGTTATGACAGAATGTTGAGTAGTCCTCTCTTGGTATTCTGTAGGTCTTTGGTGATTATATATGTCACCTGTGTTTGTATAAGTCTGTTAACCCCGATATCGTAATGAAACCAATCCTCACACCTTTCCATTGGTGAACCATAAGTTTGTTTAATGAATCTGTGATTGCCCTTCTCCGTGGAAATATCTGCCCTGGTATCCATTTTTAGGTAACACCTATAAGTGATATGATATGATATGTGTCTTTCACTTTCTGACTTACTACAAGTCACGTGATTACTTCTAGACTCATCTACGGTGCTGCAAATGGCATTGTGTCCTTTTTTCCCTTGGCTTCTCTTCTGCCTTAGTGGGGTCCATTTTCAACAATGTGATTCCCTGAGGGTTGTGGATTAGCTGACCTGGGCAGCCTTACCCTGCCGGCCCGCCCTCCCCAGGTTTGCCTCATTGAGGTCAATATAAACAGCGCTCCAGGCAGCAATAGCCCCTGAAGCTGTGCCTGACTCCATATTCTCTGCCCCGTCAGCAGTCTCGGGGCTGTGCTGGTGGGAGGGAGTGAGGGGCCACAGCTTTGTGGGTGGGCCGGTGTGAGTGTGGTTCTGCTGGCCTTTCTGCAGGAGTTGCCAGGCTGCCGCCTGTAAAGAAGAGGTTGTGTCACCCATACCTTCCGCTGGAATTTCTCTCCGGACAGAGGTGAGGAAGGAAAAAAGCAGTGGGGGCCGGGACAGGAGGGGTATCTCAGGCAGGGCAATGGAAAGCTTCTGGAAGAGCGCCCGGGGACAGGACCACCCTGGCTGGCCTGCAGGCACCAAGTTGGCCTGCGTGCTGTCACTGGTGTGGCTCCACGGTCCTTCCACTAGGCTTTCAAGCCCTTGTACATATTCAGGTGTTTTACCTGGAAAGGGTGGGAACAGTTCAGCAGCAGCTGGCCTGGGGCTCAGCTCACGTTTACTCACAGATGCCTCGGCACGGTCCCCAAGCTTTGCAATGAGGTCGCTCCTTGCGTGGGGGGTGGGTTGATGGCTGTATGGGAGATGCTTCCCCACCTCTGACCAATTTCATAATTGTTTACCACTGGAGCAAGTGCCCTGATAGGGTTTTCCTCTGTATAACTCGTGGGTTCAGGTTTTTTTTTTCTTGTATGGTTCAAGTTAGATTTTATTCCTCTTTTATGTATTTATAGATATAAGCATGGAAATAATTCATTCCTATAAATACATCAGTGTGACGGGAAGAACTATTTTCTCTTTTATTTTTAAATTTTATTTTTTAAAATTTTGAAATTTAATTTTATTTATTTTTTTATACAGCATATTATTATTAGTTATGTATTTTATGCATATACATGTACACAGGTCAATCCCAAACTCCCAACTCATCCCACCACCACCACCCCATGGCTTCCCACACTTGGTGTCCATACGTTTGTTCTCTACCTCTGTGTCTCTATTTCTTCCCTGCAAACCAGTTCATCTGTACCATTTTTAGGCTCCACATATATGCATTAATATACAATATTTGTTTTCCTCTTTCTGACTTACTTCATTCTGTATGACAGTCTCTCGATCCATCGATGTCTCTACAAATGACCCAGTTTCATTCCTTTTTATGGCCGAGTAATATTCCATTTCATATATGTACCACATCTTTATCCATTCATCTGTCTGTGGGCATTTAGGTTGCTTCCATTACCTGGCTATTGTAAATAGTGCTGCAACGAACATTGTGGTGAATGTGCCTTTTTGAAATACGGTTTTCTCTGGGTATATGCCCAGAAGTGGGATTGCTGGATCAGATGGTAATTCTATTTCTAGATTTTTTAAGGAAACTCCATACTGTTCTCCATAGTGACTGTATCAATTTACATTCCCAACAATAGTGGAAGAGGGCTCCTTTTGTCCACACCCTCCCCAGAATTGGTTGTTTGTAGATTTTCTGATGATGCCGATTCTAACAGGTGTGAGGTGATACCTCATTGTAGTTTTGATTTGCATTCCTCTAATAATTAGTGCTGTTGAGCAGCTTTTCATGTGCGTCTTGGCCATCTCTGTGTCTCCTTTGAAGAAACGTCTCTTTAGATCTTCTGCTCATTTTTTTGGGTTGTTTGTTTTTTTAATATTCAGCTGCATGAGCTATTTATATATATTGGAGATTAAACCTCTGTCCATTGATTCGTCTGCAACGATTTTCGCCCATTCTGAGGGATGCCTTTTTCCATTCCCGTGTTTTTTAACAAAAAAGGAAAGAAAGGAAAAGAAGCAGAACACTAATGTGCGTAAAATATGCCTTTTGAAACGGTCGTTTTGAAATATGGACGTCCTTTGAATTTTTTGGTCGATATGTGACCCCAGGATTTGTTTTCAGGGCAGGTGTCATTTACAGGCCTGCAATGATTTTGAATATCAACTGACCATTAGCGTTGGGATTAAAGCTGCTGTTGTGTGAAACGGCCACAAGGTGGCAGCAGTTCACCCTTACCAAATCTGGTTACTAGGGCAAGAGAGCCTCAGTGGAAGTGGTGTTCTAGATTGGAGTTTAGAATGGAATGTGCCAGGAGAAAGCCCCTCACGTTTGTCTCACTACTTCTTGTTCGTGTTTTTAATTTATTTTTTTTATTTTTCATTACAGCAAGTTTGATTACAATGTTTGGCTTGTTGTAGGTGTGGAAGATGTGGTTCTTTTACACATATACAGATGACTGTTCTTCCTGGGATCCTTTCCCCACGTACGTTATGACAGAATGTTGAGTAGTCCTCTCTTGGTATTCTGTAGGTCTTTGGTGATTATATATGTCACCTGTGTTTGTATATGTCTGTTAACCCCGATATCGTAATGAAACCAATCCTCACACCTTTCCATTGGTGAACCATAAGTTTGTTTGATGAATCTGTGATTGCCCTTCTCCGTGGAAATATCTGCCCTGGTATCCATTTTTAGGTAACACCTATAAGTGATATGATAGGATATGTGTCTTTCACTTTCTGATTTACTACAAGTCACGTGATTACTTCTAGACTCATCTATGGTGCTGCAAATGGCATTGTGTCCTTTTTTCCCTTGCCTTCTCTTCTGCCTTAGCGGGGTCCATTTTCAACAATGTGATTCCCTGAGGGTTGTGGATTAGCTGACCTGGGCAGCCTTACCCTGCCGGCCCGCCCTCCCCAGGTGTGCCTCTTTAAGGTCAATATAAACAGCGCTCCAGGCAGCAATAGCCCCTGAAGCTGTGCCTGACTCCATATTCTCTGCCCCGTCAGCAGTCTCGGGGCTGTGCTGGTGGGAGGGAGTGAGGGGCCACAGCTTTGTGGGTGGCCCGTTGTGAGTGGGGTTCTGCTGGCCTTTCTGCAGGAGTTGCCAGGCTGCCGCCTGTAAAGTTGAGGTTGTGTCACCCATACCTTCCGCTGGAATTTCTCTCCGGACAGAGGTGAGGAAGGAAAAAAAGCAGTGGGGGCCGGGACAGGAGGGGTATCTCAGGCAGGGCAATGGAAATCTTCTGGAAGAGCGCCCGGGGACAGGACCACCCTGGCTGGCCTGCAGGCACCAAGTTGGCCTGCGTGCTATCGCTGGTGTGGCTCCACGGTCCTTCCTCTAGGCTTTCAAGCCCTTGTACATATTCAGGTGTTTTACCTGGAAAGGGTGGGAACAGTTCAGCAGCAGCTGGCCTGGGGCTCAGCTCACCTTTACTCACAGATGCCTCGGCACGGTCCCCCAGCTTTGAAATGAGGACGCTCCTTGCGTGGGTGATGGGTTGCTGGCTGTATGGGAGATGATTCCCAATCTCTGACCAATTTCAGAATTGTTTACCACTGGAGCAAGTGCCCTGATAGGGTTTTCCTCTGTATAACTCGTGGGTTCAGGTTTTTTTTTTCTTTTATGGTTCAAGTTAGATTTTATTCCTCTTTTATGTATTTATAGATATAAGCATGGAAATAATTCATTCCTATAAATACATCAGTTTGACGGGAAGAACTTTTTTCTGTTTTATTTTTAAATTTTATTTTTTAAAATTTTGAAATTTAATTTTATTTATTTTTTTTTATACAGCACGTTATTATTAGTTATGTATTTTATGCATATACATGTATACAGGTCAATCCCAAACTCCCAACTCATCCCACCACCACCACCCCATGGCTTCCCACACTTGGTGTCCATACGTTTGTTCTCTACCTCTGTGTCTCTATTTCTTCCCTGCAAACCAGTTCATCTGTACCATTTTTAGGCTCCACATATATGCATTAATATACAATATTTGTTTTCCTCTTTCTGACTTACTTCATTCTGTATGACAGTCTCTCGATCCATCGATGTCTCTACAAATGACCCAGTTTCATTCCTTTTTATGGCCGAGTAATATTCCATTTCATATATGTACCACATCTTTATCCATTCATCTGTCTGTGGGCATTTAGGTTGCTTCCATTACCTGGCTATTGTAAATAGTGCTGCAACGAACATTGTGGTGAATGTGCCTTTTTGAAATACGGTTTTCTCTGGGTATATGCCCAGAAGTGGGATTGCTGGATCAGATGGTAATTCTATTTCTGGATTTTTTAAGGAAACTCCATACTGTTCTCCATAGTGACTGTATCAATTTACATTCCCAACAATAGTGGAAGAGGGCTCCTTTTGTCCACACCCTCCCCAGAATTGGTTGTTTGTAGATTTTCTGATGATGCCGATTCTAACAGGTGTGAGGTGAAACCTCATTGTAGTTTTGATTTGTATTTCTCTAATAATTAGTGCTGTTGAGCAGCTTTTCATGTGCGTCTTAGCCATCTCTGTGTCTCCTTTGAAGAAACGTCTCTTTAGATCTTCTGCCCATTTTTTTGGGGTTTTTTGTTTTTTTAATATTAAGCTGCATGAGCTGTTTATATATATTGGAGATTAAACCTCTGTACATTGATTCGTCTTCAACGATATTCACCCATTCTGAGGGATGCCTTTTTCCATTCCCGTGTTTTTTAACAAAAAAGGAAAGAAAGGAAAAGAAGCAGAACACTAATGTGCGTAAAATATGCCTTTTGAAACGGTCGTTTTGAAATATGGACGTCCTTTGAATATTTAGGTCGATATGTGACCCCAGGATTTGTTTTCAGGGCAGGTGTCATTTACAGGCCTGCAATGATTTTGAATATCAACTGACCATTAGCGTTGGGATTAAAGCTGCTGTTGTGTGAAACGGCCACAAGGTGGCAGCAGTTCACCCTTGCCAAATCTGGTTACTAGGGCAAGAGAGCCTCAGTGGAAGTGGTGTTCTAGATTGGAGTTTAGAATGGAATGTGTCAGGAGAAAGCCCCTCACGTTTGTCTCACTACTTCTTGTTCGTGTTTTTAATTTAATTTTTTATTTTTTATTACAGCAAGTTTGATTACAATGTTTGGCTTGTTGTAGGTGTGGAAGATGTGGTTCTTTTACACATATACAGATGACTGTTTTTCCTGGGATCCTTTTCCCACGTACGTTATGACAGAATGTTGAGTAGTCCTCTCTTGGTATTCTGTAGGTCTTTGGTGATTATATATGTCACCTGTGTTTGTATAAGTCTGTTAACCCCGATATCGTAATGAAACCAATCCTCACACCTTTCCATTGGTGAACCATAAGTTTGTTTAATGAATCTGTGATTGCCCTTCTCCGTGGAAATATCTGCCCTGGTATCCATTTTTAGGTAACACCTATAAGTGATATGATATGATATGTGTCTTTCACTTTCTGACTTACTACAAGTCACGTGATTACTTCTAGACTCATCTACGGTGCTGCAAATGGCATTGTGTCCTTTTTTCCCTTGGCTTCTCTTCTGCCTTAGTGGGGTCCATTTTCAACAATGTGATTCCCTGAGGGTTGTGGATTAGCTGACCTGGGCAGCCTTACCCTGCCGGCCCGCCCTCCCCAGGTTTGCCTCATTGAGGTCAATATAAACAGCGCTCCAGGCAGCAATAGCCCCTGAAGCTGTGCCTGACTCCATATTCTCTGCCCCGTCAGCAGTCTCGGGGCTGTGCTGGTGGGAGGGAGTGAGGGGCCACAGCTTTGTGGGTGGGCCGGTGTGAGTGGGGTTCTGCTGGCCTTTCTGCAGGAGTTGCCAGGCTGCCGCCTGTAAAGAAGAGGTTGTGTCACCCATACCTTCCGCTGGAATTTCTCTCCGGACAGAGGTGAGGAAGGAAAAAAGCAGTGGGGGCCGGGACAGGAGGGGTATCTCAGGCAGGGCAATGGAAAGCTTCTGGAAGAGCGCCCGGGGACAGGACCACCCTGGCTGGCCTGCAGGCACCAAGTTGGCCTGCGTGCTGTCACTGGTGTGGCTCCACGGTCCTTCCACTAGGCTTTCAAGCCCTTGTACATATTCAGGTGTTTTACCTGGAAAGGGTGGGAACAGTTCAGCAGCAGCTGGCCTGGGGCTCAGCTCACGTTTACTCACAGATGCCTCGGCACGGTCCCCAAGCTTTGCAATGAGGTCGCTCCTTGCGTGGGGGGTGGGTTGATGGCTGTATGGGAGATGCTTCCCCACCTCTGACCAATTTCATAATTGTTTACCACTGGAGCAAGTGCCCTGATAGGGTTTTCCTCTGTATAACTCGTGGGTTCAGGTTTTTTTTTTTCTTGTATGGTTCAAGTTAGATTTTATTCCTCTTTTATGTATTTATAGATATAAGCATGGAAATAATTCATTCCTATAAATACATCAGTGTGACGGGAAGAACTATTTTCTCTTTTATTTTTAAATTTTATTTTTTTAAATTTTGAAATTTAATTTTATTTATTTTTTTATACAGCATATTATTATTAGTTATGTATTTTATGCATATACATGTACACAGGTCAATCCCAAACTCCCAACTCATCCCACCACCACCACCCCATGGCTTCCCACACTTGGTGTCCATACGTTTGTTCTCTACCTCTGTGTCTCTATTTCTTCCCTGCAAACCAGTTCATCTGTACCATTTTTAGGCTCCACATATATGCATTAATATACAATATTTGTTTTCCTCTTTCTGACTTACTTCATTCTGTATGACAGTCTCTCGATCCATCGATGTCTCTACAAATGACCCAGTTTCATTCCTTTTTATGGCCGAGTAATATTCCATTTCATATATGTACCACATCTTTATCCATTCATCTGTCTGTGGGCATTTAGGTTGCTTCCATTACCTGGCTATTGTAAATAGTGCTGCAACGAACATTGTGGTGAATGTGCCTTTTTGAAATACGGTTTTCTCTGGGTATATGCCCAGAAGTGGGATTGCTGGATCAGATGGTAATTCTATTTCTGGATTTTTTAAGGAAACTCCATACTGTTCTCCATAGTGACTGTATCAATTTACATTCCCAACAATAGTGGAAGAGGGCTCCTTTTGTCCACACCCTCCCCAGAATTGGTTGTTTGTAGATTTTCTGATGATGCCGATTCTAACAGGTGTGAGGTGAAACCTCATTGTAGTTTTGATTTGTATTTCTCTAATAATTAGTGCTGTTGAGCAGCTTTTCATGTGCGTCTTAGCCATCTCTGTGTCTCCTTTGAAGAAACGTCTCTTTAGATCTTCTGCCCATTTTTTTGGGGTTTTTTGTTTTTTTAATATTAAGCTGCATGAGCTGTTTATATATATTGGAGATTAAACCTCTGTACATTGATTCGTCTTCAACGATATTCACCCATTCTGAGGGATGCCTTTTTCCATTCCCGTGTTTTTTAACAAAAAAGGAAAGAAAGGAAAAGAAGCAGAACACTAATGTGCGTAAAATATGCCTTTTGAAACGGTCGTTTTGAAATATGGACGTCCTTTGAATATTTAGGTCGATATGTGACCCCAGGATTTGTTTTCAGGGCAGGTGTCATTTACAGGCCTGCAATGATTTTGAATATCAACTGACCATTAGCGTTGGGATTAAAGCTGCTGTTGTGTGAAACGGCCACAAGGTGGCAGCAGTTCACCCTTGCCAAATCTGGTTACTAGGGCAAGAGAGCCTCAGTGGAAGTGGTGTTCTAGATTGGAGTTTAGAATGGAATGTGTCAGGAGAAAGCCCCTCACGTTTGTCTCACTACTTCTTGTTCGTGTTTTTAATTTAATTTTTTATTTTTTATTACAGCAAGTTTGATTACAATGTTTGGCTTGTTGTAGGTGTGGAAGATGTGGTTCTTTTACACATATACAGATGACTGTTTTTCCTGGGATCCTTTTCCCACGTACGTTATGACAGAATGTTGAGTAGTCCTCTCTTGGTATTCTGTAGGTCTTTGGTGATTATATATGTCACCTGTGTTTGTATAAGTCTGTTAACCCCGATATCGTAATGAAACCAATCCTCACACCTTTCCATTGGTGAACCATAAGTTTGTTTAATGAATCTGTGATTGCCCTTCTCCGTGGAAATATCTGCCCTGGTATCCATTTTTAGGTAACACCTATAAGTGATATGATATGATATGTGTCTTTCACTTTCTGACTTACTACAAGTCACGTGATTACTTCTAGACTCATCTACGGTGCTGCAAATGGCATTGTGTCCTTTTTTCCCTTGGCTTCTCTTCTGCCTTAGTGGGGTCCATTTTCAACAATGTGATTCCCTGAGGGTTGTGGATTAGCTGACCTGGGCAGCCTTACCCTGCCGGCCCGCCCTCCCCAGGTTTGCCTCATTGAGGTCAATATAAACAGCGCTCCAGGCAGCAATAGCCCCTGAAGCTGTGCCTGACTCCATATTCTCTGCCCCGTCAGCAGTCTCGGGGCTGTGCTGGTGGGAGGGAGTGAGGGGCCACAGCTTTGTGGGTGGGCCGGTGTGAGTGTGGTTCTGCTGGCCTTTCTGCAGGAGTTGCCAGGCTGCCGCCTGTAAAGAAGAGGTTGTGTCACCCATACCTTCCGCTGGAATTTCTCTCCGGACAGAGGTGAGGAAGGAAAAAAGCAGTGGGGGCCGGGACAGGAGGGGTATCTCAGGCAGGGCAATGGAAAGCTTCTGGAAGAGCGCCCGGGGACAGGACCACCCTGGCTGGCCTGCAGGCACCAAGTTGGCCTGCGTGCTGTCACTGGTGTGGCTCCACGGTCCTTCCACTAGGCTTTCAAGCCCTTGTACATATTCAGGTGTTTTACCTGGAAAGGGTGGGAACAGTTCAGCAGCAGCTGGCCTGGGGCTCAGCTCACGTTTACTCACAGATGCCTCGGCACGGTCCCCAAGCTTTGCAATGAGGTCGCTCCTTGCGTGGGGGGTGGGTTGATGGCTGTATGGGAGATGCTTCCCCACCTCTGACCAATTTCATAATTGTTTACCACTGGAGCAAGTGCCCTGATAGGGTTTTCCTCTGTATAACTCGTGGGTTCAGGTTTTTTTTTTCTTGTATGGTTCAAGTTAGATTTTATTCCTCTTTTATGTATTTATAGATATAAGCATGGAAATAATTCATTCCTATAAATACATCAGTGTGACGGGAAGAACTATTTTCTCTTTTATTTTTAAATTTTATTTTTTAAAATTTTGAAATTTAATTTTATTTATTTTTTTATACAGCATATTATTATTAGTTATGTATTTTATGCATATACATGTACACAGGTCAATCCCAAACTCCCAACTCATCCCACCACCACCACCCCATGGCTTCCCACACTTGGTGTCCATACGTTTGTTCTCTACCTCTGTGTCTCTATTTCTTCCCTGCAAACCAGTTCATCTGTACCATTTTTAGGCTCCACATATATGCATTAATATACAATATTTGTTTTCCTCTTTCTGACTTACTTCATTCTGTATGACAGTCTCTCGATCCATCGATGTCTCTACAAATGACCCAGTTTCATTCCTTTTTATGGCCGAGTAATATTCCATTTCATATATGTACCACATCTTTATCCATTCATCTGTCTGTGGGCATTTAGGTTGCTTCCATTACCTGGCTATTGTAAATAGTGCTGCAACGAACATTGTGGTGAATGTGCCTTTTTGAAATACGGTTTTCTCTGGGTATATGCCCAGAAGTGGGATTGCTGGATCAGATGGTAATTCTATTTCTAGATTTTTTAAGGAAACTCCATACTGTTCTCCATAGTGACTGTATCAATTTACATTCCCAACAATAGTGGAAGAGGGCTCCTTTTGTCCACACCCTCCCCAGAATTGGTTGTTTGTAGATTTTCTGATGATGCCGATTCTAACAGGTGTGAGGTGATACCTCATTGTAGTTTTGATTTGCATTCCTCTAATAATTAGTGCTGTTGAGCAGCTTTTCATGTGCGTCTTGGCCATCTCTGTGTCTCCTTTGAAGAAACGTCTCTTTAGATCTTCTGCTCATTTTTTTGGGTTGTTTGTTTTTTTAATATTCAGCTGCATGAGCTATTTATATATATTGGAGATTAAACCTCTGTCCATTGATTCGTCTGCAACGATTTTCGCCCATTCTGAGGGATGCCTTTTTCCATTCCCGTGTTTTTTAACAAAAAAGGAAAGAAAGGAAAAGAAGCAGAACACTAATGTGCGTAAAATATGCCTTTTGAAACGGTCGTTTTGAAATATGGACGTCCTTTGAATTCTTTGGTCGATATGTGACCCCAGGATTTGTTTTCAGGGCAGGTGTCATTTACAGGCCTGCAATGATTTTGAATATCAACTGACCATTAGCGTTGGGATTAAAGCTGCTGTTGTGTGAAACGGCCACAAGGTGGCAGCAGTTCACCCTTACCAAATCTGGTTACTAGGGCAAGAGAGCCTCAGTGGAAGTGGTGTTCTAGATTGGAGTTTAGAATGGAATGTGCCAGGAGAAAGCCCCTCACGTTTGTCTCACTACTTCTTGTTCGTGTTTTTAATTTATTTTTTTTATTTTTCATTACAGCAAGTTTGATTACAATGTTTGGCTTGTTGTAGGTGTGGAAGATGTGGTTCTTTTACACATATACAGATGACTGTTCTTCCTGGGATCCTTTCCCCACGTACGTTATGACAGAATGTTGAGTAGTCCTCTCTTGGTATTCTGTAGGTCTTTGGTGATTATATATGTCACCTGTGTTTGTATATGTCTGTTAACCCCGATATCGTAATGAAACCAATCCTCACACCTTTCCATTGGTGAACCATAAGTTTGTTTGATGAATCTGTGATTGCCCTTCTCCGTGGAAATATCTGCCCTGGTATCCATTTTTAGGTAACACCTATAAGTGATATGATAGGATATGTGTCTTTCACTTTCTGATTTACTACAAGTCACGTGATTACTTCTAGACTCATCTATGGTGCTGCAAATGGCATTGTGTCCTTTTTTCCCTTGCCTTCTCTTCTGCCTTAGCGGGGTCCATTTTCAACAATGTGATTCCCTGAGGGTTGTGGATTAGCTGACCTGGGCAGCCTTACCCTGCCGGCCCGCCCTCCCCAGGTGTGCCTCTTTAAGGTCAATATAAACAGCGCTCCAGGCAGCAATAGCCCCTGAAGCTGTGCCTGACTCCATATTCTCTGCCCCGTCAGCAGTCTCGGGGCTGTGCTGGTGGGAGGGAGTGAGGGGCCACAGCTTTGTGGGTGGCCCGTTGTGAGTGGGGTTCTGCTGGCCTTTCTGCAGGAGTTGCCAGGCTGCCTCCTGTAAAGTTGAGGTTGTGTCACCCATACCTTCCGCTGGAATTTCTCTCCGGACAGAGGTGAGGAAGGAAAAAAAGCAGTGGGGGCCGGGACAGGAGGGGTATCTCAGGCAGGGCAATGGAAATCTTCTGGAAGAGCGCCCGGGGACAGGACCACCCTGGCTGGCCTGCAGGCACCAAGTTGGCCTGCGTGCTATCGCTGGTGTGGCTCCACGGTCCTTCCTCTAGGCTTTCAAGCCCTTGTACATATTCAGGTGTTTTACCTGGAAAGGGTGGGAACAGTTCAGCAGCAGCTGGCCTGGGGCTCAGCTCACCTTTACTCACAGATGCCTCGGCACGGTCCCCCAGCTTTGAAATGAGGACGCTCCTTGCGTGGGTGATGGGTTGCTGGCTGTATGGGAGATGATTCCCAATCTCTGACCAATTTCAGAATTGTTTACCACTGGAGCAAGTGCCCTGATAGGGTTTTCCTCTGTATAACTCGTGGGTTCAGGTTTTTTTTTTCTTTTATGGTTCAAGTTAGATTTTATTCCTCTTTTATGTATTTATAGATATAAGCATGGAAATAATTCATTCCTATAAATACATCAGTTTGACGGGAAGAACTTTTTTCTGTTTTATTTTTAAATTTTATTTTTTAAAATTTTGAAATTTAATTTTATTTATTTTTTTTTATACAGCACGTTATTATTAGTTATGTATTTTATGCATATACATGTATACAGGTCAATCCCAAACTCCCAACTCATCCCACCACCACCACCCCATGGCTTCCCACACTTGGTGTCCATACGTTTGTTCTCTACCTCTGTGTCTCTATTTCTTCCCTGCAAACCAGTTCATCTGTACCATTTTTAGGCTCCACATATATGCATTAATATACAATATTTGTTTTCCTCTTTCTGACTTACTTCATTCTGTATGACAGTCTCTCGATCCATCGATGTCTCTACAAATGACCCAGTTTCATTCCTTTTTATGGCCGAGTAATATTCCATTTCATATATGTACCACATCTTTATCCATTCATCTGTCTGTGGGCATTTAGGTTGCTTCCATTACCTGGCTATTGTAAATAGTGCTGCAACGAACATTGTGGTGAATGTGCCTTTTTGAAATACGGTTTTCTCTGGGTATATGCCCAGAAGTGGGATTGCTGGATCAGATGGTAATTCTATTTCTGGATTTTTTAAGGAAACTCCATACTGTTCTCCATAGTGACTGTATCAATTTACATTCCCAACAATAGTGGAAGAGGGCTCCTTTTGTCCACACCCTCCCCAGAATTGGTTGTTTGTAGATTTTCTGATGATGCCGATTCTAACAGGTGTGAGGTGAAACCTCATTGTAGTTTTGATTTGTATTTCTCTAATAATTAGTGCTGTTGAGCAGCTTTTCATGTGCGTCTTAGCCATCTCTGTGTCTCCTTTGAAGAAACGTCTCTTTAGATCTTCTGCCCATTTTTTTGGGGTTTTTTGTTTTTTTAATATTAAGCTGCATGAGCTGTTTATATATATTGGAGATTAAACCTCTGTACATTGATTCGTCTTCAACGATATTCACCCATTCTGAGGGATGCCTTTTTCCATTCCCGTGTTTTTTAACAAAAAAGGAAAGAAAGGAAAAGAAGCAGAACACTAATGTGCGTAAAATATGCCTTTTGAAACGGTCGTTTTGAAATATGGACGTCCTTTGAATATTTAGGTCGATATGTGACCCCAGGATTTGTTTTCAGGGCAGGTGTCATTTACAGGCCTGCAATGATTTTGAATATCAACTGACCATTAGCGTTGGGATTAAAGCTGCTGTTGTGTGAAACGGCCACAAGGTGGCAGCAGTTCACCCTTGCCAAATCTGGTTACTAGGGCAAGAGAGCCTCAGTGGAAGTGGTGTTCTAGATTGGAGTTTAGAATGGAATGTGTCAGGAGAAAGCCCCTCACGTTTGTCTCACTACTTCTTGTTCGTGTTTTTAATTTAATTTTTTATTTTTTATTACAGCAAGTTTGATTACAATGTTTGGCTTGTTGTAGGTGTGGAAGATGTGGTTCTTTTACACATATACAGATGACTGTTTTTCCTGGGATCCTTTTCCCACGTACGTTATGACAGAATGTTGAGTAGTCCTCTCTTGGTATTCTGTAGGTCTTTGGTGATTATATATGTCACCTGTGTTTGTATAAGTCTGTTAACCCCGATATCGTAATGAAACCAATCCTCACACCTTTCCATTGGTGAACCATAAGTTTGTTTAATGAATCTGTGATTGCCCTTCTCCGTGGAAATATCTGCCCTGGTATCCATTTTTAGGTAACACCTATAAGTGATATGATATGATATGTGTCTTTCACTTTCTGACTTACTACAAGTCACGTGATTACTTCTAGACTCATCTACGGTGCTGCAAATGGCATTGTGTCCTTTTTTCCCTTGGCTTCTCTTCTGCCTTAGTGGGGTCCATTTTCAACAATGTGATTCCCTGAGGGTTGTGGATTAGCTGACCTGGGCAGCCTTACCCTGCCGGCCCGCCCTCCCCAGGTTTGCCTCATTGAGGTCAATATAAACAGCGCTCCAGGCAGCAATAGCCCCTGAAGCTGTGCCTGACTCCATATTCTCTGCCCCGTCAGCAGTCTCGGGGCTGTGCTGGTGGGAGGGAGTGAGGGGCCACAGCTTTGTGGGTGGGCCGGTGTGAGTGGGGTTCTGCTGGCCTTTCTGCAGGAGTTGCCAGGCTGCCGCCTGTAAAGAAGAGGTTGTGTCACCCATACCTTCCGCTGGAATTTCTCTCCGGACAGAGGTGAGGAAGGAAAAAAGCAGTGGGGGCCGGGACAGGAGGGGTATCTCAGGCAGGGCAATGGAAAGCTTCTGGAAGAGCGCCCGGGGACAGGGCCACCCTGGCTGGCCTGCAGGCACCAAGTTGGCCTGCGTGCTGTCACTGGTGTGGCTCCACGGTCCTTCCACTAGGCTTTCAAGCCCTTGTACATATTCAGGTGTTTTACCTGGAAAGGGTGGGAACAGTTCAGCAGCAGCTGGCCTGGGGCTCAGCTCACGTTTACTCACAGATGCCTCGGCACGGTCCCCAAGCTTTGCAATGAGGTCGCTCCTTGCGTGGGGGGTGGGTTGATGGCTGTATGGGAGATGCTTCCCCACCTCTGACCAATTTCATAATTGTTTACCACTGGAGCAAGTGCCCTGATAGGGTTTTCCTCTGTATAACTCGTGGGTTCAGGTTTTTTTTTTCTTGTATGGTTCAAGTTAGATTTTATTCCTCTTTTATGTATTTATAGATATAAGCATGGAAATAATTCATTCCTATAAATACATCAGTGTGACGGGAAGAACTATTTTCTCTTTTATTTTTAAATTTTATTTTTTAAAATTTTGAAATTTAATCTTATTTATTTTTTTATACAGCATATTATTATTAGTTATGTATTTTATGCATATACATGTACACAGGTCAATCCCAAACTCCCAACTCATCCCACCACCACCACCCCATGGCTTCCCACACTTGGTGTCCATACGTTTGTTCTCTACCTCTGTGTCTCTATTTCTTCCCTGCAAACCAGTTCATCTGTGCCATTTTTAGGCTCCACATATATGCATTAATATACAATATTTGTTTTCCTCTTTCTGACTTACTTCATTCTGTATGACAGTCTCTCGATCCATCGATGTCTCTACAAATGACCCAGTTTCATTCCTTTTTATGGCCGAGTAATATTCCATTTCATATATGTACCACATCTTTATCCATTCATCTGTCTGTGGGCATTTAGGTTGCTTCCATTACCTGGCTATTGTAAATAGTGCTGCAACGAACATTGTGGTGAATGTGCCTTTTTGAAATACGGTTTTCTCTGGGTATATGCCCAGAAGTGGGATTGCTGGATCAGATGGTAATTCTATTTCTAGATTTTTTAAGGAAACTCCATACTGTTCTCCATAGTGACTGTATCAATTTACATTCCCAACAATAGTGGAAGAGGGCTCCTTTTGTCCACACCCTCCCCAGAATTGGTTGTTTGTAGATTTTCTGATGATGCCGATTCTAACAGGTGTGAGGTGATACCTCATTGTAGTTTTGATTTGCATTCCTCTAATAATTAGTGCTGTTGAGCAGCTTTTCATGTGCGTCTTGGCCATCTCTGTGTCTCCTTTGAAGAAACGTCTCTTTAGATCTTCTGCTCATTTTTTTGGGTTGTTTGTTTTTTTAATATTCAGCTGCATGAGCTATTTATATATATTGGAGATTAAACCTCTGTCCATTGATTCGTCTGCAACGATTTTCGCCCATTCTGAGGGATGCCTTTTTCCATTCCCGTGTTTTTTAACAAAAAAGGAAAGAAAGGAAAAGAAGCAGAACACTAATGTGCGTAAAATATGCCTTTTGAAACGGTCGTTTTGAAATATGGACGTCCTTTGAATTTTTTGGTCGATATGTGACCCCAGGATTTGTTTTCAGGGCAGGTGTCATTTACAGGCCTGCAATGATTTTGAATATCAACTGACCATTAGCGTTGGGATTAAAGCTGCTGTTGTGTGAAACGGCCACAAGGTGGCAGCAGTTCACCCTTACCAAATCTGGTTACTAGGGCAAGAGAGCCTCAGTGGAAGTGGTGTTCTAGATTGGAGTTTAGAATGGAATGTGCCAGGAGAAAGCCCCTCACGTTTGTCTCACTACTTCTTGTTCGTGTTTTTAATTTATTTTTTTTATTTTTCATTACAGCAAGTTTGATTACAATGTTTGGCTTGTTGTAGGTGTGGAAGATGTGGTTCTTTTACACATATACAGATGACTGTTCTTCCTGGGATCCTTTCCCCACGTACGTTATGACAGAATGTTGAGTAGTCCTCTCTTGGTATTCTGTAGGTCTTTGGTGATTATATATGTCACCTGTGTTTGTATATGTCTGTTAACCCCGATATCGTAATGAAACCAATCCTCACACCTTTCCATTGGTGAACCATAAGTTTGTTTGATGAATCTGTGATTGCCCTTCTCCGTGGAAATATCTGCCCTGGTATCCATTTTTAGGTAACACCTATAAGTGATATGATAGGATATGTGTCTTTCACTTTCTGACTTACTACAAGTCACGTGATTACTTCTAGACTCATCTACGGTGCTGCAAATGGCATTGTGTCCTTTTTTCCCTTGGCTTCTCTTCTGCCTTAGTGGGGTCCATTTTCAACAATGTGATTCCCTGAGGGTTGTGGATTAGCTGACCTGGGCAGCCTTACCCTGCCGGCCCGCCCTCCCCAGGTTTGCCTCATTGAGGTCAATATAAACAGCGCTCCAGGCAGCAATAGCCCCTGAAGCTGTGCCTGACTCCATATTCTCTGCCCCGTCAGCAGTCTCGGGGCTGTGCTGGTGGGAGGGAGTGAGGGGCCACAGCTTTGTGGGTGGGCCGGTGTGAGTGTGGTTCTGCTGGCCTTTCTGCAGGAGTTGCCAGGCTGCCGCCTGTAAAGAAGAGGTTGTGTCACCCATACCTTCCGCTGGAATTTCTCTCCGGACAGAGGTGAGGAAGGAAAAAAGCAGTGGGGGCCGGGACAGGAGGGGTATCTCAGGCAGGGCAATGGAAAGCTTCTGGAAGAGCGCCCAGGGACAGGACCACCCTGGCTGGCCTGCAGGCACCAAGTTGGCCTGCGTGCTGTCACTGGTGTGGCTCCACGGTCCTTCCACTAGGCTTTCAAGCCCTTGTACATATTCAGGTGTTTTACCTGGAAAGGGTGGGAACAGTTCAGCAGCAGCTGGCCTGGGGCTCAGCTCACGTTTACTCACAGATGCCTCGGCACGGTCCCCAAGCTTTGCAATGAGGTCGCTCCTTGCGTGGGGGGTGGGTTGATGGCTGTATGGGAGATGCTTCCCCACCTCTGACCAATTTCATAATTGTTTACCACTGGAGCAAGTGCCCTGATAGGGTTTTCCTCTGTATAACTCGTGGGTTCAGGTTTTTTTTTTCTTGTATGGTTCAAGTTAGATTTTATTCCTCTTTTATGTATTTATAGATATAAGCATGGAAATAATTCATTCCTATAAATACATCAGTGTGACGGGAAGAACTATTTTCTCTTTTATTTTTAAATTTTATTTTTTAAAATTTTGAAATTTAATTTTATTTATTTTTTTATACAGCATATTATTATTAGTTATGTATTTTATGCATATACATGTACACAGGTCAATCCCAAACTCCCAACTCATCCCACCACCACCACCCCATGGCTTCCCACACTTGGTGTCCATACGTTTGTTCTCTACCTCTGTGTCTCTATTTCTTCCCTGCAAACCAGTTCATCTGTACCATTTTTAGGCTCCACATATATGCATTAATATACAATATTTGTTTTCCTCTTTCTGACTTACTTCATTCTGTATGACAGTCTCTCGATCCATCGATGTCTCTACAAATGACCCAGTTTCATTCCTTTTTATGGCCGAGTAATATTCCATTTCATATATGTACCACATCTTTATCCATTCATCTGTCTGTGGGCATTTAGGTTGCTTCCATTACCTGGCTATTGTAAATAGTGCTGCAACGAACATTGTGGTGAATGTGCCTTTTTGAAATACGGTTTTCTCTGGGTATATGCCCAGAAGTGGGATTGCTGGATCAGATGGTAATTCTATTTCTAGATTTTTTAAGGAAACTCCATACTGTTCTCCATAGTGACTGTATCAATTTACATTCCCAACAATAGTGGAAGAGGGCTCCTTTTGTCCACACCCTCCCCAGAATTGGTTGTTTGTAGATTTTCTGATGATGCCGATTCTAACAGGTGTGAGGTGATACCTCATTGTAGTTTTGATTTGCATTCCTCTAATAATTAGTGCTGTTGAGCAGCTTTTCATGTGCGTCTTGGCCATCTCTGTGTCTCCTTTGAAGAAACGTCTCTTTAGATCTTCTGCTCATTTTTTTGGGTTGTTTGTTTTTTTAATATTCAGCTGCATGAGCTATTTATATATATTGGAGATTAAACCTCTGTCCATTGATTCGTCTGCAACGATTTTCGCCCATTCTGAGGGATGCCTTTTTCCATTCCCGTGTTTTTTAACAAAAAAGGAAAGAAAGGAAAAGAAGCAGAACACTAATGTGCGTAAAATATGCCTTTTGAAACGGTCGTTTTGAAATATGGACGTCCTTTGAATTTTTTGGTCGATATGTGACCCCAGGATTTGTTTTCAGGGCAGGTGTCATTTACAGGCCTGCAATGATTTTGAATATCAACTGACCATTAGCGTTGGGATTAAAGCTGCTGTTGTGTGAAACGGCCACAAGGTGGCAGCAGTTCACCCTTACCAAATCTGGTTACTAGGGCAAGAGAGCCTCAGTGGAAGTGGTGTTCTAGATTGGAGTTTAGAATGGAATGTGCCAGGAGAAAGCCCCTCACGTTTGTCTCACTACTTCTTGTTCGTGTTTTTAATTTATTTTTTTTATTTTTCATTACAGCAAGTTTGATTACAATGTTTGGCTTGTTGTAGGTGTGGAAGATGTGGTTCTTTTACACATATACAGATGACTGTTCTTCCTGGGATCCTTTCCCCACGTACGTTATGACAGAATGTTGAGTAGTCCTCTCTTGGTATTCTGTAGGTCTTTGGTGATTATATATGTCACCTGTGTTTGTATATGTCTGTTAACCCCGATATCGTAATGAAACCAATCCTCACACCTTTCCATTGGTGAACCATAAGTTTGTTTGATGAATCTGTGATTGCCCTTCTCCGTGGAAATATCTGCCCTGGTATCCATTTTTAGGTAACACCTATAAGTGATATGATAGGATATGTGTCTTTCACTTTCTGATTTACTACAAGTCACGTGATTACTTCTAGACTCATCTATGGTGCTGCAAATGGCATTGTGTCCTTTTTTCCCTTGCCTTCTCTTCTGCCTTAGCGGGGTCCATTTTCAACAATGTGATTCCCTGAGGGTTGTGGATTAGCTGACCTGGGCAGCCTTACCCTGCCGGCCCGCCCTCCCCAGGTGTGCCTCTTTAAGGTCAATATAAACAGCGCTCCAGGCAGCAATAGCCCCTGAAGCTGTGCCTGACTCCATATTCTCTGCCCCGTCAGCAGTCTCGGGGCTGTGCTGGTGGGAGGGAGTGAGGGGCCACAGCTTTGTGGGTGGCCCGTTGTGAGTGGGGTTCTGCTGGCCTTTCTGCAGGAGTTGCCAGGCTGCCGCCTGTAAAGTTGAGGTTGTGTCACCCATACCTTCCGCTGGAATTTCTCTCCGGACAGAGGTGAGGAAGGAAAAAAAGCAGTGGGGGCCGGGACAGGAGGGGTATCTCAGGCAGGGCAATGGAAATCTTCTGGAAGAGCGCCCGGGGACAGGACCACCCTGGCTGGCCTGCAGGCACCAAGTTGGCCTGCGTGCTATCGCTGGTGTGGCTCCACGGTCCTTCCTCTAGGCTTTCAAGCCCTTGTACATATTCAGGTGTTTTACCTGGAAAGGGTGGGAACAGTTCAGCAGCAGCTGGCCTGGGGCTCAGCTCACCTTTACTCACAGATGCCTCGGCACGGTCCCCCAGCTTTGAAATGAGGACGCTCCTTGCGTGGGTGATGGGTTGCTGGCTGTATGGGAGATGATTCCCAATCTCTGACCAATTTCAGAATTGTTTACCACTGGAGCAAGTGCCCTGATAGGGTTTTCCTCTGTATAACTCGTGGGTTCAGGTTTTTTTTTTCTTTTATGGTTCAAGTTAGATTTTATTCCTCTTTTATGTATTTATAGATATAAGCATGGAAATAATTCATTCCTATAAATACATCAGTTTGACGGGAAGAACTTTTTTCTGTTTTATTTTTAAATTTTATTTTTTAAAATTTTGAAATTTAATTTTATTTATTTTTTTTTATACAGCACGTTATTATTAGTTATGTATTTTATGCATATACATGTATACAGGTCAATCCCAAACTCCCAACTCATCCCACCACCACCACCCCATGGCTTCCCACACTTGGTGTCCATACGTTTGTTCTCTACCTCTGTGTCTCTATTTCTTCCCTGCAAACCAGTTCATCTGTACCATTTTTAGGCTCCACATATATGCATTAATATACAATATTTGTTTTCCTCTTTCTGACTTACTTCATTCTGTATGACAGTCTCTCGATCCATCGATGTCTCTACAAATGACCCAGTTTCATTCCTTTTTATGGCCGAGTAATATTCCATTTCATATATGTACCACATCTTTATCCATTCATCTGTCTGTGGGCATTTAGGTTGCTTCCATTACCTGGCTATTGTAAATAGTGCTGCAACGAACATTGTGGTGAATGTGCCTTTTTGAAATACGGTTTTCTCTGGGTATATGCCCAGAAGTGGGATTGCTGGATCAGATGGTAATTCTATTTCTGGATTTTTTAAGGAAACTCCATACTGTTCTCCATAGTGACTGTATCAATTTACATTCCCAACAATAGTGGAAGAGGGCTCCTTTTGTCCACACCCTCCCCAGAATTGGTTGTTTGTAGATTTTCTGATGATGCCGATTCTAACAGGTGTGAGGTGAAACCTCATTGTAGTTTTGATTTGTATTTCTCTAATAATTAGTGCTGTTGAGCAGCTTTTCATGTGCGTCTTAGCCATCTCTGTGTCTCCTTTGAAGAAACGTCTCTTTAGATCTTCTGCCCATTTTTTTGGGGTTTTTTGTTTTTTTAATATTAAGCTGCATGAGCTGTTTATATATATTGGAGATTAAACCTCTGTACATTGATTCGTCTTCAACGATATTCACCCATTCTGAGGGATGCCTTTTTCCATTCCCGTGTTTTTTAACAAAAAAGGAAAGAAAGGAAAAGAAGCAGAACACTAATGTGCGTAAAATATGCCTTTTGAAACGGTCGTTTTGAAATATGGACGTCCTTTGAATATTTAGGTCGATATGTGACCCCAGGATTTGTTTTCAGGGCAGGTGTCATTTACAGGCCTGCAATGATTTTGAATATCAACTGACCATTAGCGTTGGGATTAAAGCTGCTGTTGTGTGAAACGGCCACAAGGTGGCAGCAGTTCACCCTTGCCAAATCTGGTTACTAGGGCAAGAGAGCCTCAGTGGAAGTGGTGTTCTAGATTGGAGTTTAGAATGGAATGTGTCAGGAGAAAGCCCCTCACGTTTGTCTCACTACTTCTTGTTCGTGTTTTTAATTTAATTTTTTATTTTTTATTACAGCAAGTTTGATTACAATGTTTGGCTTGTTGTAGGTGTGGAAGATGTGGTTCTTTTACACATATACAGATGACTGTTTTTCCTGGGATCCTTTTCCCACGTACGTTATGACAGAATGTTGAGTAGTCCTCTCTTGGTATTCTGTAGGTCTTTGGTGATTATATATGTCACCTGTGTTTGTATAAGTCTGTTAACCCCGATATCGTAATGAAACCAATCCTCACACCTTTCCATTGGTGAACCATAAGTTTGTTTAATGAATCTGTGATTGCCCTTCTCCGTGGAAATATCTGCCCTGGTATCCATTTTTAGGTAACACCTATAAGTGATATGATATGATATGTGTCTTTCACTTTCTGACTTACTACAAGTCACGTGATTACTTCTAGACTCATCTACGGTGCTGCAAATGGCATTGTGTCCTTTTTTCCCTTGGCTTCTCTTCTGCCTTAGTGGGGTCCATTTTCAACAATGTGATTCCCTGAGGGTTGTGGATTAGCTGACCTGGGCAGCCTTACCCTGCCGGCCCGCCCTCCCCAGGTTTGCCTCATTGAGGTCAATATAAACAGCGCTCCAGGCAGCAATAGCCCCTGAAGCTGTGCCTGACTCCATATTCTCTGCCCCGTCAGCAGTCTCGGGGCTGTGCTGGTGGGAGGGAGTGAGGGGCCACAGCTTTGTGGGTGGGCCGGTGTGAGTGTGGTTCTGCTGGCCTTTCTGCAGGAGTTGCCAGGCTGCCGCCTGTAAAGAAGAGGTTGTGTCACCCATACCTTCCGCTGGAATTTCTCTCCGGACAGAGGTGAGGAAGGAAAAAAGCAGTGGGGGCCGGGACAGGAGGGGTATCTCAGGCAGGGCAATGGAAAGCTTCTGGAAGAGCGCCCGGGGACAGGACCACCCTGGCTGGCCTGCAGGCACCAAGTTGGCCTGCGTGCTGTCACTGGTGTGGCTCCACGGTCCTTCCACTAGGCTTTCAAGCCCTTGTACATATTCAGGTGTTTTACCTGGAAAGGGTGGGAACAGTTCAGCAGCAGCTGGCCTGGGGCTCAGCTCACGTTTACTCACAGATGCCTCGGCACGGTCCCCAAGCTTTGCAATGAGGTCGCTCCTTGCGTGGGGGGTGGGTTGATGGCTGTATGGGAGATGCTTCCCCACCTCTGACCAATTTCATAATTGTTTACCACTGGAGCAAGTGCCCTGATAGGGTTTTCCTCTGTATAACTCGTGGGTTCAGGTTTTTTTTTTCTTGTATGGTTCAAGTTAGATTTTATTCCTCTTTTATGTATTTATAGATATAAGCATGGAAATAATTCATTCCTATAAATACATCAGTGTGACGGGAAGAACTATTTTCTCTTTTATTTTTAAATTTTATTTTTTAAAATTTTGAAATTTAATTTTATTTATTTTTTTATACAGCATATTATTATTAGTTATGTATTTTATGCATATACATGTACACAGGTCAATCCCAAACTCCCAACTCATCCCACCACCACCACCCCATGGCTTCCCACACTTGGTGTCCATACGTTTGTTCTCTACCTCTGTGTCTCTATTTCTTCCCTGCAAACCAGTTCATCTGTACCATTTTTAGGCTCCACATATATGCATTAATATACAATATTTGTTTTCCTCTTTCTGACTTACTTCATTCTGTATGACAGTCTCTCGATCCATCGATGTCTCTACAAATGACCCAGTTTCATTCCTTTTTATGGCCGAGTAATATTCCATTTCATATATGTACCACATCTTTATCCATTCATCTGTCTGTGGGCATTTAGGTTGCTTCCATTACCTGGCTATTGTAAATAGTGCTGCAACGAACATTGTGGTGAATGTGCCTTTTTGAAATACGGTTTTCTCTGGGTATATGCCCAGAAGTGGGATTGCTGGATCAGATGGTAATTCTATTTCTAGATTTTTTAAGGAAACTCCATACTGTTCTCCATAGTGACTGTATCAATTTACATTCCCAACAATAGTGGAAGAGGGCTCCTTTTGTCCACACCCTCCCCAGAATTGGTTGTTTGTAGATTTTCTGATGATGCCGATTCTAACAGGTGTGAGGTGATACCTCATTGTAGTTTTGATTTGCATTCCTCTAATAATTAGTGCTGTTGAGCAGCTTTTCATGTGCGTCTTGGCCATCTCTGTGTCTCCTTTGAAGAAACGTCTCTTTAGATCTTCTGCTCATTTTTTTGGGTTGTTTGTTTTTTTAATATTCAGCTGCATGAGCTATTTATATATATTGGAGATTAAACCTCTGTCCATTGATTCGTCTGCAACGATTTTCGCCCATTCTGAGGGATGCCTTTTTCCATTCCCGTGTTTTTTAACAAAAAAGGAAAGAAAGGAAAAGAAGCAGAACACTAATGTGCGTAAAATATGCCTTTTGAAACGGTCGTTTTGAAATATGGACGTCCTTTGAATTTTTTGGTCGATATGTGACCCCAGGATTTGTTTTCAGGGCAGGTGTCATTTACAGGCCTGCAATGATTTTGAATATCAACTGACCATTAGCGTTGGGATTAAAGCTGCTGTTGTGTGAAACGGCCACAAGGTGGCAGCAGTTCACCCTTACCAAATCTGGTTACTAGGGCAAGAGAGCCTCAGTGGAAGTGGTGTTCTAGATTGGAGTTTAGAATGGAATGTGCCAGGAGAAAGCCCCTCACGTTTGTCTCACTACTTCTTGTTCGTGTTTTTAATTTATTTTTTTTATTTTTCATTACAGCAAGTTTGATTACAATGTTTGGCTTGTTGTAGGTGTGGAAGATGTGGTTCTTTTACACATATACAGATGACTGTTCTTCCTGGGATCCTTTCCCCACGTACGTTATGACAGAATGTTGAGTAGTCCTCTCTTGGTATTCTGTAGGTCTTTGGTGATTATATATGTCACCTGTGTTTGTATATGTCTGTTAACCCCGATATCGTAATGAAACCAATCCTCACACCTTTCCATTGGTGAACCATAAGTTTGTTTGATGAATCTGTGATTGCCCTTCTCCGTGGAAATATCTGCCCTGGTATCCATTTTTAGGTAACACCTATAAGTGATATGATAGGATATGTGTCTTTCACTTTCTGATTTACTACAAGTCACGTGATTACTTCTAGACTCATCTATGGTGCTGCAAATGGCATTGTGTCCTTTTTTCCCTTGCCTTCTCTTCTGCCTTAGCGGGGTCCATTTTCAACAATGTGATTCCCTGAGGGTTGTGGATTAGCTGACCTGGGCAGCCTTACCCTGCCGGCCCGCCCTCCCCAGGTGTGCCTCTTTAAGGTCAATATAAACAGCGCTCCAGGCAGCAATAGCCCCTGAAGCTGTGCCTGACTCCATATTCTCTGCCCCGTCAGCAGTCTCGGGGCTGTGCTGGTGGGAGGGAGTGAGGGGCCACAGCTTTGTGGGTGGCCCGTTGTGAGTGGGGTTCTGCTGGCCTTTCTGCAGGAGTTGCCAGGCTGCCGCCTGTAAAGTTGAGGTTGTGTCACCCATACCTTCCGCTGGAATTTCTCTCCGGACAGAGGTGAGGAAGGAAAAAAAGCAGTGGGGGCCGGGACAGGAGGGGTATCTCAGGCAGGGCAATGGAAATCTTCTGGAAGAGCGCCCGGGGACAGGACCACCCTGGCTGGCCTGCAGGCACCAAGTTGGCCTGCGTGCTATCGCTGGTGTGGCTCCACGGTCCTTCCTCTAGGCTTTCAAGCCCTTGTACATATTCAGGTGTTTTACCTGGAAAGGGTGGGAACAGTTCAGCAGCAGCTGGCCTGGGGCTCAGCTCACCTTTACTCACAGATGCCTCGGCACGGTCCCCCAGCTTTGAAATGAGGACGCTCCTTGCGTGGGTGATGGGTTGCTGGCTGTATGGGAGATGATTCCCAATCTCTGACCAATTTCAGAATTGTTTACCACTGGAGCAAGTGCCCTGATAGGGTTTTCCTCTGTATAACTCGTGGGTTCAGGTTTTTTTTTTCTTTTATGGTTCAAGTTAGATTTTATTCCTCTTTTATGTATTTATAGATATAAGCATGGAAATAATTCATTCCTATAAATACATCAGTTTGACGGGAAGAACTTTTTTCTGTTTTATTTTTAAATTTTATTTTTTAAAATTTTGAAATTTAATTTTATTTATTTTTTTTTATACAGCACGTTATTATTAGTTATGTATTTTATGCATATACATGTATACAGGTCAATCCCAAACTCCCAACTCATCCCACCACCACCACCCCATGGCTTCCCACACTTGGTGTCCATACGTTTGTTCTCTACCTCTGTGTCTCTATTTCTTCCCTGCAAACCAGTTCATCTGTACCATTTTTAGGCTCCACATATATGCATTAATATACAATATTTGTTTTCCTCTTTCTGACTTACTTCATTCTGTATGACAGTCTCTCGATCCATCGATGTCTCTACAAATGACCCAGTTTCATTCCTTTTTATGGCCGAGTAATATTCCATTTCATATATGTACCACATCTTTATCCATTCATCTGTCTGTGGGCATTTAGGTTGCTTCCATTACCTGGCTATTGTAAATAGTGCTGCAACGAACATTGTGGTGAATGTGCCTTTTTGAAATACGGTTTTCTCTGGGTATATGCCCAGAAGTGGGATTGCTGGATCAGATGGTAATTCTATTTCTGGATTTTTTAAGGAAACTCCATACTGTTCTCCATAGTGACTGTATCAATTTACATTCCCAACAATAGTGGAAGAGGGCTCCTTTTGTCCACACCCTCCCCAGAATTGGTTGTTTGTAGATTTTCTGATGATGCCGATTCTAACAGGTGTGAGGTGAAACCTCATTGTAGTTTTGATTTGTATTTCTCTAATAATTAGTGCTGTTGAGCAGCTTTTCATGTGCGTCTTAGCCATCTCTGTGTCTCCTTTGAAGAAACGTCTCTTTAGATCTTCTGCCCATTTTTTTGGGGTTTTTTGTTTTTTTAATATTAAGCTGCATGAGCTGTTTATATATATTGGAGATTAAACCTCTGTACATTGATTCGTCTTCAACGATATTCACCCATTCTGAGGGATGCCTTTTTCCATTCCCGTGTTTTTTAACAAAAAAGGAAAGAAAGGAAAAGAAGCAGAACACTAATGTGCGTAAAATATGCCTTTTGAAACGGTCGTTTTGAAATATGGACGTCCTTTGAATATTTAGGTCGATATGTGACCCCAGGATTTGTTTTCAGGGCAGGTGTCATTTACAGGCCTGCAATGATTTTGAATATCAACTGACCATTAGCGTTGGGATTAAAGCTGCTGTTGTGTGAAACGGCCACAAGGTGGCAGCAGTTCACCCTTGCCAAATCTGGTTACTAGGGCAAGAGAGCCTCAGTGGAAGTGGTGTTCTAGATTGGAGTTTAGAATGGAATGTGTCAGGAGAAAGCCCCTCACGTTTGTCTCACTACTTCTTGTTCGTGTTTTTAATTTAATTTTTTATTTTTTATTACAGCAAGTTTGATTACAATGTTTGGCTTGTTGTAGGTGTGGAAGATGTGGTTCTTTTACACATATACAGATGACTGTTTTTCCTGGGATCCTTTTCCCACGTACGTTATGACAGAATGTTGAGTAGTCCTCTCTTGGTATTCTGTAGGTCTTTGGTGATTATATATGTCACCTGTGTTTGTATAAGTCTGTTAACCCCGATATCGTAATGAAACCAATCCTCACACCTTTCCATTGGTGAACCATAAGTTTGTTTAATGAATCTGTGATTGCCCTTCTCCGTGGAAATATCTGCCCTGGTATCCATTTTTAGGTAACACCTATAAGTGATATGATATGATATGTGTCTTTCACTTTCTGACTTACTACAAGTCACGTGATTACTTCTAGACTCATCTACGGTGCTGCAAATGGCATTGTGTCCTTTTTTCCCTTGGCTTCTCTTCTGCCTTAGTGGGGTCCATTTTCAACAATGTGATTCCCTGAGGGTTGTGGATTAGCTGACCTGGGCAGCCTTACCCTGCCGGCCCGCCCTCCCCAGGTTTGCCTCATTGAGGTCAATATAAACAGCGCTCCAGGCAGCAATAGCCCCTGAAGCTGTGCCTGACTCCATATTCTCTGCCCCGTCAGCAGTCTCGGGGCTGTGCTGGTGGGAGGGAGTGAGGGGCCACAGCTTTGTGGGTGGGCCGGTGTGAGTGTGGTTCTGCTGGCCTTTCTGCAGGAGTTGCCAGGCTGCCGCCTGTAAAGAAGAGGTTGTGTCACCCATACCTTCCGCTGGAATTTCTCTCCGGACAGAGGTGAGGAAGGAAAAAAGCAGTGGGGGCCGGGACAGGAGGGGTATCTCAGGCAGGGCAATGGAAAGCTTCTGGAAGAGCGCCCGGGGACAGGACCACCCTGGCTGGCCTGCAGGCACCAAGTTGGCCTGCGTGCTGTCACTGGTGTGGCTCCACGGTCCTTCCACTAGGCTTTCAAGCCCTTGTACATATTCAGGTGTTTTACCTGGAAAGGGTGGGAACAGTTCAGCAGCAGCTGGCCTGGGGCTCAGCTCACGTTTACTCACAGATGCCTCGGCACGGTCCCCAAGCTTTGCAATGAGGTCGCTCCTTGCGTGGGGGGTGGGTTGATGGCTGTATGGGAGATGCTTCCCCACCTCTGACCAATTTCATAATTGTTTACCACTGGAGCAAGTGCCCTGATAGGGTTTTCCTCTGTATAACTCGTGGGTTCAGGTTTTTTTTTTCTTGTATGGTTCAAGTTAGATTTTATTCCTCTTTTATGTATTTATAGATATAAGCATGGAAATAATTCATTCCTATAAATACATCAGTGTGACGGGAAGAACTATTTTCTCTTTTATTTTTAAATTTTATTTTTTAAAATTTTGAAATTTAATTTTATTTATTTTTTTATACAGCATATTATTATTAGTTATGTATTTTATGCATATACATGTACACAGGTCAATCCCAAACTCCCAACTCATCCCACCACCACCACCCCATGGCTTCCCACACTTGGTGTCCATACGTTTGTTCTCTACCTCTGTGTCTCTATTTCTTCCCTGCAAACCAGTTCATCTGTACCATTTTTAGGCTCCACATATATGCATTAATATACAATATTTGTTTTCCTCTTTCTGACTTACTTCATTCTGTATGACAGTCTCTCGATCCATCGATGTCTCTACAAATGACCCAGTTTCATTCCTTTTTATGGCCGAGTAATATTCCATTTCATATATGTACCACATCTTTATCCATTCATCTGTCTGTGGGCATTTAGGTTGCTTCCATTACCTGGCTATTGTAAATAGTGCTGCAACGAACATTGTGGTGAATGTGCCTTTTTGAAATACGGTTTTCTCTGGGTATATGCCCAGAAGTGGGATTGCTGGATCAGATGGTAATTCTATTTCTAGATTTTTTAAGGAAACTCCATACTGTTCTCCATAGTGACTGTATCAATTTACATTCCCAACAATAGTGGAAGAGGGCTCCTTTTGTCCACACCCTCCCCAGAATTGGTTGTTTGTAGATTTTCTGATGATGCCGATTCTAACAGGTGTGAGGTGATACCTCATTGTAGTTTTGATTTGCATTCCTCTAATAATTAGTGCTGTTGAGCAGCTTTTCATGTGCGTCTTGGCCATCTCTGTGTCTCCTTTGAAGAAACGTCTCTTTAGATCTTCTGCTCATTTTTTTGGGTTGTTTGTTTTTTTAATATTCAGCTGCATGAGCTATTTATATATATTGGAGATTAAACCTCTGTCCATTGATTCGTCTGCAACGATTTTCGCCCATTCTGAGGGATGCCTTTTTCCATTCCCGTGTTTTTTAACAAAAAAGGAAAGAAAGGAAAAGAAGCAGAACACTAATGTGCGTAAAATATGCCTTTTGAAACGGTCGTTTTGAAATATGGACGTCCTTTGAATTTTTTGGTCGATATGTGACCCCAGGATTTGTTTTCAGGGCAGGTGTCATTTACAGGCCTGCAATGATTTTGAATATCAACTGACCATTAGCGTTGGGATTAAAGCTGCTGTTGTGTGAAACGGCCACAAGGTGGCAGCAGTTCACCCTTACCAAATCTGGTTACTAGGGCAAGAGAGCCTCAGTGGAAGTGGTGTTCTAGATTGGAGTTTAGAATGGAATGTGCCAGGAGAAAGCCCCTCACGTTTGTCTCACTACTTCTTGTTCGTGTTTTTAATTTATTTTTTTTATTTTTCATTACAGCAAGTTTGATTACAATGTTTGGCTTGTTGTAGGTGTGGAAGATGTGGTTCTTTTACACATATACAGATGACTGTTCTTCCTGGGATCCTTTCCCCACGTACGTTATGACAGAATGTTGAGTAGTCCTCTCTTGGTATTCTGTAGGTCTTTGGTGATTATATATGTCACCTGTGTTTGTATATGTCTGTTAACCCCGATATCGTAATGAAACCAATCCTCACACCTTTCCATTGGTGAACCATAAGTTTGTTTGATGAATCTGTGATTGCCCTTCTCCGTGGAAATATCTGCCCTGGTATCCATTTTTAGGTAACACCTATAAGTGATATGATAGGATATGTGTCTTTCACTTTCTGATTTACTACAAGTCACGTGATTACTTCTAGACTCATCTATGGTGCTGCAAATGGCATTGTGTCCTTTTTTCCCTTGCCTTCTCTTCTGCCTTAGCGGGGTCCATTTTCAACAATGTGATTCCCTGAGGGTTGTGGATTAGCTGACCTGGGCAGCCTTACCCTGCCGGCCCGCCCTCCCCAGGTGTGCCTCTTTAAGGTCAATATAAACAGCGCTCCAGGCAGCAATAGCCCCTGAAGCTGTGCCTGACTCCATATTCTCTGCCCCGTCAGCAGTCTCGGGGCTGTGCTGGTGGGAGGGAGTGAGGGGCCACAGCTTTGTGGGTGGCCCGTTGTGAGTGGGGTTCTGCTGGCCTTTCTGCAGGAGTTGCCAGGCTGCCGCCTGTAAAGTTGAGGTTGTGTCACCCATACCTTCCGCTGGAATTTCTCTCCGGACAGAGGTGAGGAAGGAAAAAAAGCAGTGGGGGCCGGGACAGGAGGGGTATCTCAGGCAGGGCAATGGAAATCTTCTGGAAGAGCGCCCGGGGACAGGACCACCCTGGCTGGCCTGCAGGCACCAAGTTGGCCTGCGTGCTATCGCTGGTGTGGCTCCACGGTCCTTCCTCTAGGCTTTCAAGCCCTTGTACATATTCAGGTGTTTTACCTGGAAAGGGTGGGAACAGTTCAGCAGCAGCTGGCCTGGGGCTCAGCTCACCTTTACTCACAGATGCCTCGGCACGGTCCCCCAGCTTTGAAATGAGGACGCTCCTTGCGTGGGTGATGGGTTGCTGGCTGTATGGGAGATGATTCCCAATCTCTGACCAATTTCAGAATTGTTTACCACTGGAGCAAGTGCCCTGATAGGGTTTTCCTCTGTATAACTCGTGGGTTCAGGTTTTTTTTTTTCTTTTATGGTTCAAGTTAGATTTTATTCCTCTTTTATGTATTTATAGATATAAGCATGGAAATAATTCATTCCTATAAATACATCAGTTTGACGGGAAGAACTTTTTTCTGTTTTATTTTTAAATTTTATTTTTTAAAATTTTGAAATTTAATTTTATTTATTTTTTTTTATACAGCACGTTATTATTAGTTATGTATTTTATGCATATACATGTATACAGGTCAATCCCAAACTCCCAACTCATCCCACCACCACCACCCCATGGCTTCCCACACTTGGTGTCCATACGTTTGTTCTCTACCTCTGTGTCTCTATTTCTTCCCTGCAAACCAGTTCATCTGTACCATTTTTAGGCTCCACATATATGCATTAATATACAATATTTGTTTTCCTCTTTCTGACTTACTTCATTCTGTATGACAGTCTCTCGATCCATCGATGTCTCTACAAATGACCCAGTTTCATTCCTTTTTATGGCCGAGTAATATTCCATTTCATATATGTACCACATCTTTATCCATTCATCTGTCTGTGGGCATTTAGGTTGCTTCCATTACCTGGCTATTGTAAATAGTGCTGCAACGAACATTGTGGTGAATGTGCCTTTTTGAAATACGGTTTTCTCTGGGTATATGCCCAGAAGTGGGATTGCTGGATCAGATGGTAATTCTATTTCTGGATTTTTTAAGGAAACTCCATACTGTTCTCCATAGTGACTGTATCAATTTACATTCCCAACAATAGTGGAAGAGGGCTCCTTTTGTCCACACCCTCCCCAGAATTGGTTGTTTGTAGATTTTCTGATGATGCCGATTCTAACAGGTGTGAGGTGAAACCTCATTGTAGTTTTGATTTGTATTTCTCTAATAATTAGTGCTGTTGAGCAGCTTTTCATGTGCGTCTTAGCCATCTCTGTGTCTCCTTTGAAGAAACGTCTCTTTAGATCTTCTGCCCATTTTTTTGGGGTTTTTTGTTTTTTTAATATTAAGCTGCATGAGCTGTTTATATATATTGGAGATTAAACCTCTGTACATTGATTCGTCTTCAACGATATTCACCCATTCTGAGGGATGCCTTTTTCCATTCCCGTGTTTTTTAACAAAAAAGGAAAGAAAGGAAAAGAAGCAGAACACTAATGTGCGTAAAATATGCCTTTTGAAACGGTCGTTTTGAAATATGGACGTCCTTTGAATATTTAGGTCGATATGTGACCCCAGGATTTGTTTTCAGGGCAGGTGTCATTTACAGGCCTGCAATGATTTTGAATATCAACTGACCATTAGCGTTGGGATTAAAGCTGCTGTTGTGTGAAACGGCCACAAGGTGGCAGCAGTTCACCCTTGCCAAATCTGGTTACTAGGGCAAGAGAGCCTCAGTGGAAGTGGTGTTCTAGATTGGAGTTTAGAATGGAATGTGTCAGGAGAAAGCCCCTCACGTTTGTCTCACTACTTCTTGTTCGTGTTTTTAATTTAATTTTTTATTTTTTATTACAGCAAGTTTGATTACAATGTTTGGCTTGTTGTAGGTGTGGAAGATGTGGTTCTTTTACACATATACAGATGACTGTTTTTCCTGGGATCCTTTTCCCACGTACGTTATGACAGAATGTTGAGTAGTCCTCTCTTGGTATTCTGTAGGTCTTTGGTGATTATATATGTCACCTGTGTTTGTATAAGTCTGTTAACCCCGATATCGTAATGAAACCAATCCTCACACCTTTCCATTGGTGAACCATAAGTTTGTTTAATGAATCTGTGATTGCCCTTCTCCGTGGAAATATCTGCCCTGGTATCCATTTTTAGGTAACACCTATAAGTGATATGATATGATATGTGTCTTTCACTTTCTGACTTACTACAAGTCACGTGATTACTTCTAGACTCATCTACGGTGCTGCAAATGGCATTGTGTCCTTTTTTCCCTTGGCTTCTCTTCTGCCTTAGTGGGGTCCATTTTCAACAATGTGATTCCCTGAGGGTTGTGGATTAGCTGACCTGGGCAGCCTTACCCTGCCGGCCCGCCCTCCCCAGGTTTGCCTCATTGAGGTCAATATAAACAGCGCTCCAGGCAGCAATAGCCCCTGAAGCTGTGCCTGACTCCATATTCTCTGCCCCGTCAGCAGTCTCGGGGCTGTGCTGGTGGGAGGGAGTGAGGGGCCACAGCTTTGTGGGTGGGCCGGTGTGAGTGGGGTTCTGCTGGCCTTTCTGCAGGAGTTGCCAGGCTGCCGCCTGTAAAGAAGAGGTTGTGTCACCCATACCTTCCGCTGGAATTTCTCTCCGGACAGAGGTGAGGAAGGAAAAAAGCAGTGGGGGCCGGGACAGGAGGGGTATCTCAGGCAGGGCAATGGAAAGCTTCTGGAAGAGCGCCCGGGGACAGGGCCACCCTGGCTGGCCTGCAGGCACCAAGTTGGCCTGCGTGCTGTCACTGGTGTGGCTCCACGGTCCTTCCACTAGGCTTTCAAGCCCTTGTACATATTCAGGTGTTTTACCTGGAAAGGGTGGGAACAGTTCAGCAGCAGCTGGCCTGGGGCTCAGCTCACGTTTACTCACAGATGCCTCGGCACGGTCCCCAAGCTTTGCAATGAGGTCGCTCCTTGCGTGGGGGGTGGGTTGATGGCTGTATGGGAGATGCTTCCCCACCTCTGACCAATTTCATAATTGTTTACCACTGGAGCAAGTGCCCTGATAGGGTTTTCCTCTGTATAACTCGTGGGTTCAGGTTTTTTTTTTCTTGTATGGTTCAAGTTAGATTTTATTCCTCTTTTATGTATTTATAGATATAAGCATGGAAATAATTCATTCCTATAAATACATCAGTGTGACGGGAAGAACTATTTTCTCTTTTATTTTTAAATTTTATTTTTTAAAATTTTGAAATTTAATTTTATTTATTTTTTTATACAGCATATTATTATTAGTTATGTATTTTATGCATATACATGTACACAGGTCAATCCCAAACTCCCAACTCATCCCACCACCACCACCCCATGGCTTCCCACACTTGGTGTCCATACGTTTGTTCTCTACCTCTGTGTCTCTATTTCTTCCCTGCAAACCAGTTCATCTGTGCCATTTTTAGGCTCCACATATATGCATTAATATACAATATTTGTTTTCCTCTTTCTGACTTACTTCATTCTGTATGACAGTCTCTCGATCCATCGATGTCTCTACAAATGACCCAGTTTCATTCCTTTTTATGGCCGAGTAATATTCCATTTCATATATGTACCACATCTTTATCCATTCATCTGTCTGTGGGCATTTAGGTTGCTTCCATTACCTGGCTATTGTAAATAGTGCTGCAACGAACATTGTGGTGAATGTGCCTTTTTGAAATACGGTTTTCTCTGGGTATATGCCCAGAAGTGGGATTGCTGGATCAGATGGTAATTCTATTTCTAGATTTTTTAAGGAAACTCCATACTGTTCTCCATAGTGACTGTATCAATTTACATTCCCAACAATAGTGGAAGAGGGCTCCTTTTGTCCACACCCTCCCCAGAATTGGTTGTTTGTAGATTTTCTGATGATGCCGATTCTAACAGGTGTGAGGTGATACCTCATTGTAGTTTTGATTTGCATTCCTCTAATAATTAGTGCTGTTGAGCAGCTTTTCATGTGCGTCTTGGCCATCTCTGTGTCTCCTTTGAAGAAACGTCTCTTTAGATCTTCTGCTCATTTTTTTGGGTTGTTTGTTTTTTTAATATTCAGCTGCATGAGCTATTTATATATATTGGAGATTAAACCTCTGTCCATTGATTCGTCTGCAACGATTTTCGCCCATTCTGAGGGATGCCTTTTTCCATTCCCGTGTTTTTTAACAAAAAAGGAAAGAAAGGAAAAGAAGCAGAACACTAATGTGCGTAAAATATGCCTTTTGAAACGGTCGTTTTGAAATATGGACGTCCTTTGAATTTTTTGGTCGATATGTGACCCCAGGATTTGTTTTCAGGGCAGGTGTCATTTACAGGCCTGCAATGATTTTGAATATCAACTGACCATTAGCGTTGGGATTAAAGCTGCTGTTGTGTGAAACGGCCACAAGGTGGCAGCAGTTCACCCTTACCAAATCTGGTTACTAGGGCAAGAGAGCCTCAGTGGAAGTGGTGTTCTAGATTGGAGTTTAGAATGGAATGTGCCAGGAGAAAGCCCCTCACGTTTGTCTCACTACTTCTTGTTCGTGTTTTTAATTTATTTTTTTTATTTTTCATTACAGCAAGTTTGATTACAATGTTTGGCTTGTTGTAGGTGTGGAAGATGTGGTTCTTTTACACATATACAGATGACTGTTCTTCCTGGGATCCTTTCCCCACGTACGTTATGACAGAATGTTGAGTAGTCCTCTCTTGGTATTCTGTAGGTCTTTGGTGATTATATATGTCACCTGTGTTTGTATATGTCTGTTAACCCCGATATCGTAATGAAACCAATCCTCACACCTTTCCATTGGTGAACCATAAGTTTGTTTGATGAATCTGTGATTGCCCTTCTCCGTGGAAATATCTGCCCTGGTATCCATTTTTAGGTAACACCTATAAGTGATATGATAGGATATGTGTCTTTCACTTTCTGATTTACTACAAGTCACGTGATTACTTCTAGACTCATCTATGGTGCTGCAAATGGCATTGTGTCCTTTTTTCCCTTGCCTTCTCTTCTGCCTTAGCGGGGTCCATTTTCAACAATGTGATTCCCTGAGGGTTGTGGATTAGCTGACCTGGGCAGCCTTACCCTGCCGGCCCGCCCTCCCCAGGTGTCCCTCGTTAAGGTCAATATAAACAGCGCTCCAGGCAGCAATAGCCCCTGAAGCTGTGCCTGACTCCATATTCTCTGCCCCGTCAGCAGTCTCGGGGCTGTGCTGGTGGGAGGGAGTGAGGGGCCACAGCTTTGTGGGTGGGCCGGTGTGAGTGGGGTTCTGCTGGCCTTTCTGCAGGAGTTGCCAGGCTGCCGCCTGTAAAGTTGAGGTTGTGTCACCCATACCTTCCGCTGGAATTTCTCTCCGGACAGAGGTGAGGAAGGAAAAAAAGCAGTGGGGGCCGGGACAGGAGGGGTATCTCAGGCAGGGCAATGGAAATCTTCTGGAAGAGCGCCCGGGGACAGGACCACCCTGGCTGGCCTGCAGGCACCAAGTTGGCCTGCGTGCTATCGCTGGTGTGGCTCCACGGTCCTTCCTCTAGGCTTTCAAGCCCTTGTACATATTCAGGTGTTTTACCTGGAAAGGGTGGGAACAGTTCAGCAGCAGCTGGCCTGGGGCTCAGCTCACCTTTACTCACAGATGCCTCGGCACGGTCCCCCAGCTTTGAAATGAGGACGCTCCTTGCGTGGGTGATGGGTTGCTGGCTGTATGGGAGATGATTCCCAATCTCTGACCAATTTCAGAATTGTTTACCACTGGAGCAAGTGCCCTGATAGGGTTTTCCTCTGTATAACTCGTGGGTTCAGGTTTTTTTTTTCTTTTATGGTTCAAGTTAGATTTTATTCCTCTTTTATGTATTTATAGATATAAGCATGGAAATAATTCATTCCTATAAATACATCAGTTTGACGGGAAGAACTTTTTTCTGTTTTATTTTTAAATTTTATTTTTTAAAATTTTGAAATTTAATTTTATTTATTTTTTTTTATACAGCACGTTATTATTAGTTATGTATTTTATGCATATACATGTATACAGGTCAATCCCAAACTCCCAACTCATCCCACCACCACCACCCCATGGCTTCCCACACTTGGTGTCCATACGTTTGTTCTCTACCTCTGTGTCTCTATTTCTTCCCTGCAAACCAGTTCATCTGTACCATTTTTAGGCTCCACATATATGCATTAATATACAATATTTGTTTTCCTCTTTCTGACTTACTTCATTCTGTATGACATTCTCTCGATCCATCGATGTCTCTACAAATGACCCAGTTTCATTCCTTTTTATGGCCGAGTAATATTCCATTTCATATATGTACCACATCTTTATCCATTCATCTGTCTGTGGGCATTTAGGTTGCTTCCATTACCTGGCTATTGTAAATAGTGCTGCAACGAACATTGTGGTGAATGTGCCTTTTTGAAATACGGTTTTCTCTGGGTATATGCCCAGAAGTGGGATTGCTGGATCAGATGGTAATTCTATTTCTGGATTTTTTAAGGAAACTCCATACTGTTCTCCATAGTGACTGTATCAATTTACATTCCCAACAATAGTGGAAGAGGGCTCCTTTTGTCCACACCCTCCCCAGAATTGGTTGTTTGTAGATTTTCTGATGATGCCGATTCTAACAGGTGTGAGGTGAAACCTCATTGTAGTTTTGATTTGTATTTCTCTAATAATTAGTGCTGTTGAGCAGCTTTTCATGTGCGTCTTAGCCATCTCTGTGTCTCCTTTGAAGAAACGTCTCTTTAGATCTTCTGCCCATTTTTTTGGGGTTTTTTGTTTTTTTAATATTAAGCTGCATGAGCTGTTTATATATATTGGAGATTAAACCTCTGTACATTGATTCGTCTGCAACGATTTTCGCCCATTCTGAGGGATGCCTTTTTCCATTCCCGTGTTTTTTAACAAAAAAGGAAAGAAAGGAAAAGAAGCAGAACACTAATGTGCGTAAAATATGCCTTTTGAAACGGTCGTTTTGAAATATGGACGTCCTTTGAATATTTAGGTCGATATGTGACCCCAGGATTTGTTTTCAGGGCAGGTGTCATTTACAGGCCTGCAATGATTTTGAATATCAACTGACCATTAGCGTTGGGATTAAAGCTGCTGTTGTGTGAAACGGCCACAAGGTGGCAGCAGTTCACCCTTGCCAAATCTGGTTACTAGGGCAAGAGAGCCTCAGTGGAAGTGGTGTTCTAGATTGGAGTTTAGAATGGAATGTGTCAGGAGAAAGCCCCTCACGTTTGTCTCACTACTTCTTGTTCGTGTTTTTAATTTAATTTTTTATTTTTTATTACAGCAAGTTTGATTACAATGTTTGGCTTGTTGTAGGTGTGGAAGATGTGGTTCTTTTACACATATACAGATGACTGTTTTTCCTGGGATCCTTTTCCCACGTACGTTATGACAGAATGTTGAGTAGTCCTCTCTTGGTATTCTGTAGGTCTTTGGTGATTATATATGTCACCTGTGTTTGTATAAGTCTGTTAACCCCGATATCGTAATGAAACCAATCCTCACACCTTTCCATTGGTGAACCATAAGTTTGTTTAATGAATCTGTGATTGCCCTTCTCCGTGGAAATATCTGCCCTGGTATCCATTTTTAGGTAACACCTATAAGTGATATGATATGATATGTGTCTTTCACTTTCTGACTTACTACAAGTCACGTGATTACTTCTAGACTCATCTACGGTGCTGCAAATGGCATTGTGTCCTTTTTTCCCTTGGCTTCTCTTCTGCCTTAGTGGGGTCCATTTTCAACAATGTGATTCCCTGAGGGTTGTGGATTAGCTGACCTGGGCAGCCTTACCCTGCCGGCCCGCCCTCCCCAGGTTTGCCTCATTGAGGTCAATATAAACAGCGCTCCAGGCAGCAATAGCCCCTGAAGCTGTGCCTGACTCCATATTCTCTGCCCCGTCAGCAGTCTCGGGGCTGTGCTGGTGGGAGGGAGTGAGGGGCCACAGCTTTGTGGGTGGGCCGGTGTGAGTGGGGTTCTGCTGGCCTTTCTGCAGGAGTTGCCAGGCTGCCGCCTGTAAAGAAGAGGTTGTGTCACCCATACCTTCCGCTGGAATTTCTCTCCGGACAGAGGTGAGGAAGGAAAAAAGCAGTGGGGGCCGGGACAGGAGGGGTATCTCAGGCAGGGCAATGGAAAGCTTCTGGAAGAGCGCCCGGGGACAGGACCACCCTGGCTGGCCTGCAGGCACCAAGTTGGCCTGCGTGCTGTCACTGGTGTGGCTCCACGGTCCTTCCACTAGGCTTTCAAGCCCTTGTACATATTCAGGTGTTTTACCTGGAAAGGGTGGGAACAGTTCAGCAGCAGCTGGCCTGGGGCTCAGCTCACGTTTACTCACAGATGCCTCGGCACGGTCCCCAAGCTTTGCAATGAGGTCGCTCCTTGCGTGGGGGGTGGGTTGATGGCTGTATGGGAGATGCTTCCCCACCTCTGACCAATTTCATAATTGTTTACCACTGGAGCAAGTGCCCTGATAGGGTTTTCCTCTGTATAACTCGTGGGTTCAGGTTTTTTTTTTCTTGTATGGTTCAAGTTAGATTTTATTCCTCTTTTATGTATTTATAGATATAAGCATGGAAATAATTCATTCCTATAAATACATCAGTGTGACGGGAAGAACTATTTTCTCTTTTATTTTTAAATTTTATTTTTTAAAATTTTGAAATTTAATTTTATTTATTTTTTTATACAGCATATTATTATTAGTTATGTATTTTATGCATATACATGTACACAGGTCAATCCCAAACTCCCAACTCATCCCACCACCACCACCCCATGGCTTCCCACACTTGGTGTCCATACGTTTGTTCTCTACCTCTGTGTCTCTATTTCTTCCCTGCAAACCAGTTCATCTGTACCATTTTTAGGCTCCACATATATGCATTAATATACAATATTTGTTTTCCTCTTTCTGACTTACTTCATTCTGTATGACAGTCTCTCGATCCATCGATGTCTCTACAAATGACCCAGTTTCATTCCTTTTTATGGCCGAGTAATATTCCATTTCATATATGTACCACATCTTTATCCATTCATCTGTCTGTGGGCATTTAGGTTGCTTCCATTACCTGGCTATTGTAAATAGTGCTGCAACGAACATTGTGGTGAATGTGCCTTTTTGAAATACGGTTTTCTCTGGGTATATGCCCAGAAGTGGGATTGCTGGATCAGATGGTAATTCTATTTCTAGATTTTTTAAGGAAACTCCATACTGTTCTCCATAGTGACTGTATCAATTTACATTCCCAACAATAGTGGAAGAGGGCTCCTTTTGTCCACACCCTCCCCAGAATTGGTTGTTTGTAGATTTTCTGATGATGCCGATTCTAACAGGTGTGAGGTGATACCTCATTGTAGTTTTGATTTGCATTCCTCTAATAATTAGTGCTGTTGAGCAGCTTTTCATGTGCGTCTTGGCCATCTCTGTGTCTCCTTTGAAGAAACGTCTCTTTAGATCTTCTGCTCATTTTTTTGGGTTGTTTGTTTTTTTAATATTCAGCTGCATGAGCTATTTATATATATTGGAGATTAAACCTCTGTCCATTGATTCGTCTGCAACGATTTTCGCCCATTCTGAGGGATGCCTTTTTCCATTCCCGTGTTTTTTAACAAAAAAGGAAAGAAAGGAAAAGAAGCAGAACACTAATGTGCGTAAAATATGCCTTTTGAAACGGTCGTTTTGAAATATGGACGTCCTTTGAATTTTTTGGTCGATATGTGACCCCAGGATTTGTTTTCAGGGCAGGTGTCATTTACAGGCCTGCAATGATTTTGAATATCAACTGACCATTAGCGTTGGGATTAAAGCTGCTGTTGTGTGAAACGGCCACAAGGTGGCAGCAGTTCACCCTTACCAAATCTGGTTACTAGGGCAAGAGAGCCTCAGTGGAAGTGGTGTTCTAGATTGGAGTTTAGAATGGAATGTGCCAGGAGAAAGCCCCTCACGTTTGTCTCACTACTTCTTGTTCGTGTTTTTAATTTATTTTTTTTATTTTTCATTACAGCAAGTTTGATTACAATGTTTGGCTTGTTGTAGGTGTGGAAGATGTGGTTCTTTTACACATATACAGATGACTGTTCTTCCTGGGATCCTTTCCCCACGTACGTTATGACAGAATGTTGAGTAGTCCTCTCTTGGTATTCTGTAGGTCTTTGGTGATTATATATGTCACCTGTGTTTGTATATGTCTGTTAACCCCGATATCGTAATGAAACCAATCCTCACACCTTTCCATTGGTGAACCATAAGTTTGTTTGATGAATCTGTGATTGCCCTTCTCCGTGGAAATATCTGCCCTGGTATCCATTTTTAGGTAACACCTATAAGTGATATGATAGGATATGTGTCTTTCACTTTCTGATTTACTACAAGTCACGTGATTACTTCTAGACTCATCTATGGTGCTGCAAATGGCATTGTGTCCTTTTTTCCCTTGCCTTCTCTTCTGCCTTAGCGGGGTCCATTTTCAACAATGTGATTCCCTGAGGGTTGTGGATTAGCTGACCTGGGCAGCCTTACCCTGCCGGCCCGCCCTCCCCAGGTGTGCCTCTTTAAGGTCAATATAAACAGCGCTCCAGGCAGCAATAGCCCCTGAAGCTGTGCCTGACTCCATATTCTCTGCCCCGTCAGCAGTCTCGGGGCTGTGCTGGTGGGAGGGAGTGAGGGGCCACAGCTTTGTGGGTGGCCCGTTGTGAGTGGGGTTCTGCTGGCCTTTCTGCAGGAGTTGCCAGGCTGCCGCCTGTAAAGTTGAGGTTGTGTCACCCATACCTTCCGCTGGAATTTCTCTCCGGACAGAGGTGAGGAAGGAAAAAAAGCAGTGGGGGCCGGGACAGGAGGGGTATCTCAGGCAGGGCAATGGAAATCTTCTGGAAGAGCGCCCGGGGACAGGACCACCCTGGCTGGCCTGCAGGCACCAAGTTGGCCTGCGTGCTATCGCTGGTGTGGCTCCACGGTCCTTCCTCTAGGCTTTCAAGCCCTTGTACATATTCAGGTGTTTTACCTGGAAAGGGTGGGAACAGTTCAGCAGCAGCTGGCCTGGGGCTCAGCTCACCTTTACTCACAGATGCCTCGGCACGGTCCCCCAGCTTTGAAATGAGGACGCTCCTTGCGTGGGTGATGGGTTGCTGGCTGTATGGGAGATGATTCCCAATCTCTGACCAATTTCAGAATTGTTTACCACTGGAGCAAGTGCCCTGATAGGGTTTTCCTCTGTATAACTCGTGGGTTCAGGTTTTTTTTTTCTTTTATGGTTCAAGTTAGATTTTATTCCTCTTTTATGTATTTATAGATATAAGCATGGAAATAATTCATTCCTATAAATACATCAGTTTGACGGGAAGAACTTTTTTCTGTTTTATTTTTAAATTTTATTTTTTAAAATTTTGAAATTTAATTTTATTTATTTTTTTTTATACAGCACGTTATTATTAGTTATGTATTTTATGCATATACATGTATACAGGTCAATCCCAAACTCCCAACTCATCCCACCACCACCACCCCATGGCTTCCCACACTTGGTGTCCATACGTTTGTTCTCTACCTCTGTGTCTCTATTTCTTCCCTGCAAACCAGTTCATCTGTACCATTTTTAGGCTCCACATATATGCATTAATATACAATATTTGTTTTCCTCTTTCTGACTTACTTCATTCTGTATGACAGTCTCTCGATCCATCGATGTCTCTACAAATGACCCAGTTTCATTCCTTTTTATGGCCGAGTAATATTCCATTTCATATATGTACCACATCTTTATCCATTCATCTGTCTGTGGGCATTTAGGTTGCTTCCATTACCTGGCTATTGTAAATAGTGCTGCAACGAACATTGTGGTGAATGTGCCTTTTTGAAATACGGTTTTCTCTGGGTATATGCCCAGAAGTGGGATTGCTGGATCAGATGGTAATTCTATTTCTGGATTTTTTAAGGAAACTCCATACTGTTCTCCATAGTGACTGTATCAATTTACATTCCCAACAATAGTGGAAGAGGGCTCCTTTTGTCCACACCCTCCCCAGAATTGGTTGTTTGTAGATTTTCTGATGATGCCGATTCTAACAGGTGTGAGGTGAAACCTCATTGTAGTTTTGATTTGTATTTCTCTAATAATTAGTGCTGTTGAGCAGCTTTTCATGTGCGTCTTAGCCATCTCTGTGTCTCCTTTGAAGAAACGTCTCTTTAGATCTTCTGCCCATTTTTTTGGGGTTTTTTGTTTTTTTAATATTAAGCTGCATGAGCTGTTTATATATATTGGAGATTAAACCTCTGTACATTGATTCGTCTTCAACGATATTCACCCATTCTGAGGGATGCCTTTTTCCATTCCCGTGTTTTTTAACAAAAAAGGAAAGAAAGGAAAAGAAGCAGAACACTAATGTGCGTAAAATATGCCTTTTGAAACGGTCGTTTTGAAATATGGACGTCCTTTGAATATTTAGGTCGATATGTGACCCCAGGATTTGTTTTCAGGGCAGGTGTCATTTACAGGCCTGCAATGATTTTGAATATCAACTGACCATTAGCGTTGGGATTAAAGCTGCTGTTGTGTGAAACGGCCACAAGGTGGCAGCAGTTCACCCTTGCCAAATCTGGTTACTAGGGCAAGAGAGCCTCAGTGGAAGTGGTGTTCTAGATTGGAGTTTAGAATGGAATGTGCCAGGAGAAAGCCCCTCACGTTTGTCTCACTACTTCTTGTTCGTGTTTTTAATTTAATTTTTTATTTTTTATTACAGCAAGTTTGATTACAATGTTTGGCTTGTTGTAGGTGTGGAAGATGTGGTTCTTTTACACATATACAGATGACTGTTTTTCCTGGGATCCTTTTCCCACGTACGTTATGACAGAATGTTGAGTAGTCCTCTCTTGGTATTCTGTAGGTCTTTGGTGATTATATATGTCACCTGTGTTTGTATAAGTCTGTTAACCCCGATATCGTAATGAAACCAATCCTCACACCTTTCCATTGGTGAACCATAAGTTTGTTTAATGAATCTGTGATTGCCCTTCTCCGTGGAAATATCTGCCCTGGTATCCATTTTTAGGTAACACCTATAAGTGATATGATATGATATGTGTCTTTCACTTTCTGACTTACTACAAGTCACGTGATTACTTCTAGACTCATCTACGGTGCTGCAAATGGCATTGTGTCCTTTTTTCCCTTGGCTTCTCTTCTGCCTTAGTGGGGTCCATTTTCAACAATGTGATTCCCTGAGGGTTGTGGATTAGCTGACCTGGGCAGCCTTACCCTGCCGGCCCGCCCTCCCCAGGTTTGCCTCATTGAGGTCAATATAAACAGCGCTCCAGGCAGCAATAGCCCCTGAAGCTGTGCCTGACTCCATATTCTCTGCCCCGTCAGCAGTCTCGGGGCTGTGCTGGTGGGAGGGAGTGAGGGGCCACAGCTTTGTGGGTGGGCCGGTGTGAGTGTGGTTCTGCTGGCCTTTCTGCAGGAGTTGCCAGGCTGCCGCCTGTAAAGAAGAGGTTGTGTCACCCATACCTTCCGCTGGAATTTCTCTCCGGACAGAGGTGAGGAAGGAAAAAAGCAGTGGGGGCCGGGACAGGAGGGGTATCTCAGGCAGGGCAATGGAAAGCTTCTGGAAGAGCGCCCGGGGACAGGACCACCCTGGCTGGCCTGCAGGCACCAAGTTGGCCTGCGTGCTGTCACTGGTGTGGCTCCACGGTCCTTCCACTAGGCTTTCAAGCCCTTGTACATATTCAGGTGTTTTACCTGGAAAGGGTGGGAACAGTTCAGCAGCAGCTGGCCTGGGGCTCAGCTCACGTTTACTCACAGATGCCTCGGCACGGTCCCCAAGCTTTGCAATGAGGTCGCTCCTTGCGTGGGGGGTGAGTTGATGGCTGTATGGGAGATGCTTCCCCACCTCTGACCAATTTCATAATTGTTTACCACTGGAGCAAGTGTCCTGATAGGGTTTTCCTCTGTATAACTCGTGGGTTCAGGTTTTTTTTTTCTTGTATGGTTCAAGTTAGATTTTATTCCTCTTTTATGTATTTATAGATATAAGCATGGAAATAATTCATTCCTATAAATACATCAGTGTGATGGGAAGAACTATTTTCTCTTTTATTTTTAAATTTTATTTTTTAAAATTTTGAAATTTAATTTTATTTATTTTTTTATACAGCATATTATTATTAGTTATGTATTTTATGCATATACATGTACACAGGTCAATCCCAAACTCCCAACTCATCCCACCACCACCACCCCATGGCTTCCCACACTTGGTGTCCATACGTTTGTTCTCTACCTCTGTGTCTCTATTTCTTCCCTGCAAACCAGTTCATCTGTACCATTTTTAGGCTCCACATATATGCATTAATATACAATATTTGTTTTCCTCTTTCTGACTTACTTCATTCTGTATGACAGTCTCTCGATCCATCGATGTCTCTACAAATGACCCAGTTTCATTCCTTTTTATGGCCGAGTAATATTCCATTTCATATATGTACCACATCTTTATCCATTCATCTGTCTGTGGGCATTTAGGTTGCTTCCATTACCTGGCTATTGTAAATAGTGCTGCAACGAACATTGTGGTGAATGTGCCTTTTTGAAATACGGTTTTCTCTGGGTATATGCCCAGAAGTGGGATTGCTGGATCAGATGGTAATTCTATTTCTAGATTTTTTAAGGAAACTCCATACTGTTCTCCATAGTGACTGTATCAATTTACATTCCCAACAATAGTGGAAGAGGGCTCCTTTTGTCCACACCCTCCCCAGAATTGGTTGTTTGTAGATTTTCTGATGATGCCGATTCTAACAGGTGTGAGGTGATACCTCATTGTAGTTTTGATTTGCATTCCTCTAATAATTAGTGCTGTTGAGCAGCTTTTCATGTGCGTCTTGGCCATCTCTGTGTCTCCTTTGAAGAAACGTCTCTTTAGATCTTCTGCTCATTTTTTTGGGTTGTTTGTTTTTTTAATATTCAGCTGCATGAGCTATTTATATATATTGGAGATTAAACCTCTGTCCATTGATTCGTCTGCAACGATTTTCGCCCATTCTGAGGGATGCCTTTTTCCATTCCCGTGTTTTTTAACAAAAAAGGAAAGAAAGGAAAAGAAGCAGAACACTAATGTGCGTAAAATATGCCTTTTGAAATGGTCGTTTTGAAATATGGACGTCCTTTGAATTTTTTGGTCGATATGTGACCCCAGGATTTGTTTTCAGGGCAGGTGTCATTTACAGGCCTGCAATGATTTTGAATATCAACTGACCATTAGCGTTGGGATTAAAGCTGCTGTTGTGTGAAACGGCCACAAGGTGGCAGCAGTTCACCCTTACCAAATCTGGTTACTAGGGCAAGAGAGCCTCAGTGGAAGTGGTGTTCTAGATTGGAGTTTAGAATGGAATGTGCCAGGAGAAAGCCCCTCACGTTTGTCTCACTACTTCTTGTTCGTGTTTTTAATTTATTTTTTTTATTTTTCATTACAGCAAGTTTGATTACAATGTTTGGCTTGTTGTAGGTGTGGAAGATGTGGTTCTTTTACACATATACAGATGACTGTTCTTCCTGGGATCCTTTCCCCACGTACGTTATGACAGAATGTTGAGTAGTCCTCTCTTGGTATTCTGTAGGTCTTTGGTGATTATATATGTCACCTGTGTTTGTATATGTCTGTTAACCCCGATATCGTAATGAAACCAATCCTCACACCTTTCCATTGGTGAACCATAAGTTTGTTTGATGAATCTGTGATTGCCCTTCTCCGTGGAAATATCTGCCCTGGTATCCATTTTTAGGTAACACCTATAAGTGATATGATATGATATGTGTCTTTCACTTTCTGACTTACTACAAGTCACGTGATTACTTCTAGACTCATCTACGGTGCTGCAAATGGCATTGTGTCCTTTTTTCCCTTGGCTTCTCTTCTGCCTTAGTGGGGTCCATTTTCAACAATGTGATTCCCTGAGGGTTGTGGATTAGCTGACCTGGGCAGCCTTACCCTGCCGGCCCGCCCTCCCCAGGTTTGCCTCATTGAGGTCAATATAAACAGCGCTCCAGGCAGCAATAGCCCCTGAAGCTGTGCCTGACTCCATATTCTCTGCCCCGTCAGCAGTCTCGGGGCTGTGCTGGTGGGAGGGAGTGAGGGGCCACAGCTTTGTGGGTGGGCCGGTGTGAGTGTGGTTCTGCTGGCCTTTCTGCAGGAGTTGCCAGGCTGCCACCTGTAAAGAAGAGGATGTGTCACCCATACCTTCCGCTGGAATTTCTCTCCGGATTGAGGTGAGGAAGGAAAAAAGCAGTGGGGGCCGGGACAGGAGGGGTATATCAGGCAGGGCAATGGAAAGTTTCTGGAAGAGCACCCGGTGCCAGGACCACCCTGGCTGGCCTGCAGGCACCAAGTTGGCCTGCGTGCTGTCGCTGGTGTGGCTCCGCGGCCCTTCCTCTAGGCTTTCAAGCCCTTGTACATATTCAGGTGTTTTACCTGGGAAGGGTGGGAACAGTTCAGCAGCAGCTGACCTGGGGCTCAGCTCACCTTTCCTCACAGATGCCTCGGCACGGTCCCCCAGCTTTGCAATGAGGACGCTCCTTGCGTGGGGGGTGGGTTGCTGGCTGTATGGGAGATGATTCCCAACCTCTGACCAATTTCAGAATTGTTTACCGCTGGAGAAAGTGCCCTGATAGGGTTTTCCTGTGTATAACTGGTGGGTTCAGTTTTTTTTTTCTTTTATGGTTCAAGTTAGATTTTATTCCTCTTTTATGTATTTATAGATATAAGCATGGAAATAATTCATTCCTGTAAATACATCTGTGTGAAGGGAAGAACTTTTTTCTGTTTTATTTTTAAATTTTATTTTTTAAAAATTTTGAAATTTAATTTTGTTTATTTTTTTTATACAGCAGGTTATTATTAGTTATGTATTTTATGCATATATATGTATAGAGGTCAATCCCAATCTCCCAACTCATCCCACCACCACCACCCCATGGCTTCCAACACTTGGTGTCCATACGTTTGTTCTCTACCTCTGTGTCTCTATTTCTTCACTGCAAACCAGTTCATCTCTACCATTTTTTAGGTTCCACATATATGCATTAATATACAATATTTGTTTTCCTCTTTCTGACATACTTCATTCTGTATGACAGTCACTAGATCCATCGATGTCTCTACAAATGACCCAGTTTCATTCCTCTTTATGGCCGAGTAATATTCCATTTTATATATGTACCACATCTTTATCCATTCATCTGTCTGTGGGCATTTAGGTTGCTTCCATTACCTGGCTATTGTAAATAGTGCTGCAATGAACATTGTGGTGAATGTGCCTTTTTGATTTATGGTTTTCTCTGGGTGTATGCCCAGAAGTGGGATTTCTGGATCAGATGGTAATTCTATTTCTAATTTTTTTAAGGAAACTCCATACTGTTCTCCATAGTGACTGTATCAATTTACATTCCCACCAATAGTGGAAGAGGGCTCCTTTTGTCCACACCCTCCCCAGAATTGGTTGTTTGTAGATTTTCTGATGATGCCGATTCTAACAGGTGTGAGGTGATAACTCATTGTTGATTTGATTTGCATTTCTCTAATAGTTAGTGCTGTTGAGCAGCTTTTCATGTGCGTCATGGCCATCTCTGTGTCTTCTTTGAAGAAACGTCTCTTTAGATCTTCTGCCCATTTTTGCATTGGGTTGTTTGTTTTTTTAATATTAAGCTGCATGAGCTTTTTATATATATTGGAGATTAAACCTTTGTCCATTGATTCGTTTGCAACGATTTTCGCCCATTCTGAGGGATGCCTTTTTCCATTCCCGTTTTTTTTAACAAAAAAAGGAAAGAAAGAAAAAGAAGCAGAACACTAATGTGCGTAAAATATGCCTTTTGAAACGGTCGTTTTGAAATATGGACGTGCTTTGAATATTTTGGTCGATATATGACCCCAGGATTTGTTTTCAGGGCAAGTGTGATTTACAGGCCTGCAATGATTTTGAATATCAATGGACCATTAGCGCTGGGATTAAAGCTGCTGTTGTGTGAAACGGCCACAAGGTGGCAGCAGTTCTCCCTTGCCAAATCTGGTTAAGAGGGCAACAGAGCCTCAATGGAAGTCGTGTTCTAGATTGGAATTGAGAATGGAATGTGCCAGGAGAAAGCCCCTCAAGTTTGTCTCACTACATCTTCTTCGTGTTTTTAATTTATTTTTTTATTTTTTATTACAGCAAGTTTGATTACAATGTTTGGCTTGTTGTAGTTGTGGAAGATGTGGTTCTTTTACACATATACAGATATCTGATCTTCCTGGGATCCTTTTCCCATGTACGTTATGACAGAATGTTGAGTAGTCTTCTCTTGGTATTCCGTATGTCATTGTTGATTATATATGTCACCTGTGTTTGTATATATCTGTTAACCCCGATATCATAATGAAACCAATCCTCACACCTTTCCATTGGTGAACCATAAGTTTGATTAATGAATCTGTGATTGCCCTTCTCCGTGGAAATATCTGCCCTGGTATCCATTTTTAGGTAACACCTATAAGTGATATGATACGATATGTGTCTTTCACTTTCTGACTTACTACAATTCGCGTGATTACCTCTAGACTCATCTACGGGGCTGCAAATGGCATTGTGTCCTTTTTTTCCTTGGCTTCTATTCTGCCTTAGCGACGTCCATTTTCAACAATGTGATTCCCTGAGGGTTGTGGATGAGCTGACCTGGGCAGCCTTACCTTGCCGGCCGGCCCTCCCCTGGTGTGCCTGGTTGAGGTCAATATAAACAGCGCTCCAGGCGGCAATAGCCCCTGAAGCTGTGCCTGACTCCATATCCTCTGCCCCGTCAGCAGTCTCGCAGCTGTGCTGGTGGGAGGGTGTGAGGGGCCACAGCTTTGTTGGTGGCCCAGTGTGAGGGGGGCTCTGCTGGCCTTTCTGCAGGGGTGGCCAACCTGCCACCTGTAAAGAAGAGGATGTGTCACCCATACCTTCCGCTGGAATTTCTCTACGGACAGAGTTGAGGAAGGAAAAAAGCAGTGGGGGCCGGGACACTAGGGGTATCTCAGGTACGGCAATGGAAAGCTTCCGGAAGAGCGCCCAGTGCCAGGACCACCCTGGCTGGCCTGCAGGCACCAAGTTGGCCTGCGTGCTCTCGCTGGTGTGGCTCCGCGGCCCTTCCTCTAGGCTTTCAAGCCCTTGTACATATTCAGGTGTTTTACCTGGGAAGGGTGGGAACAGTTCAGCAGCAGCTGACCTGGGGCTCAGCTCACGTTTACTCACAGATGCCTCGGCACGGTCCCCCAGCTTTGCAATGAGGATGCTCCTTGCGTGGGGGGTGGGTTGCTGGCTGTATGGGAGATGGTTCCCCACCTCTGACCAATTTCAGAAATGTTTACCGCTGGAGCAACTGTTCTGATAGGGTTTTCCTCTGTATAAATGGTGGGTTCAGGTTTTTTTTTCTTTTATTGTTCAAGTTAGATTTTATTCCTCTTTTATGTATTTATAAATATAAGCATGGAAATAATTCATTCCTATAAATACAAGTGTGTGACGGGAAGAATTTTTTCTGTTTTATTTTTAAATTTTATTTTTTAAAATTTTGAAATTTAATTTTATTTATGTTTTTATACAGCACGTTATTATTAGTTATGTATTTTATGCATATACATGTATACAGGTCAATCCCAATCTCCCAACTCATCCCACCACCACCACCCCATGGATTCCCACACTTGGTGTCCATACGTTTGTTCTCTACCTCTGTGTCTCTATTTCTTCCCTGCAAACCAGTTCATCTGTACCATTTTTAGGCTCCACATATATGCATTAATATACAATATTTGTTTTCCTCTTTCTGACTTACTTCATTCTGTATGACAGTCTCTCGATCCATCGATGTCTCTACAAATGACCCAGTTTCATTCCTTTTTATGGCCGAGTAATATTCCATTTTATATATGTACCACATCTTTATCCATTCATCTGTCTGTGGGCATTTAGGTTGCTTCCATTACCTGGCTATTGTAAATAGTGCTGCAACGAACATTGTGGTGAATGTGCCTTTTTGAAATACGGTTTTCTCTGGGTATATGCCCAGAAGTGGGATTGCTGGATCAGATGGTAATTCTATTTCTAGTTTTTTTAAGGAAACTCCATACTGTTCTCCATAGTGACTGTATCAATTTACATTCCCACCAATAGTGGAAGAGGGCTCCTTTTGTCCACACCCTCCCCAGAATTGGTTGTTTGTAGATTTTCTGATGATGCCGATTCTAACAGGTGTGAGGTGATACCTCATTGTAGTTTTGATTTGCATTTCTCTAATAATTAGTGCTGTTGAGCAGCTTTTCATGTGCGTCTTGGCCATCTCTGTGTCTCCTTTGAAGAAACGTCTCTTTAGATCTTCTGCCCATTTTTTGGGGGGTTGTTTGTTTTTTTAATATTAAGCTGCATGAGCTGTTTATATATATTGGAGATTAAACCTGTGTCCATTGATTCGTTTGCAACGATTTTCACCCATCCTGAGGGATGCCTTTTTCCATTCCCGTTTTTTTTAACAAAAAAGGAAAGAAAGGAAAAGAAGCAGAACACTAATGTGCGTAAAATATGCCTTTTGAAACGGTCGTTTTGAAATATGGACGTCCTTTGAATTTTTTGGTCGATATGTGACCCCAGGATTTGTTTTCAGGGCAGGTGTCATTTACAGGCCTGCAATGATTTTGAATATCAACTGACCATTAGCGTTGGGATTAAAGCTGCTGTTGTGTGAAACGGCCACAAGGTGGCAGCAGTTCACCCTTACCAAATCTGGTTACTAGGGCAAGAGAGCCTCAGTGGAAGTGGTGTTCTAGATTCGAATTTAGAATGGAATGTGCCAGGAGAAAGCCCCTCACGTTTGTCTCACTACATCTTGTTCGTGTTTTTAATTTAATTTTTTTTTATTTTTTATTACAGCAAGTTTGATTACAATGTTTGGCTTGTTGTAGGTGTGGAAGATGTGGTTCTTTTACACATATAGAGATGACTGTTCTTCTTGGGATCCTTTTCCCATGTACGTTATGACAGAATGTTGAGTAGTCCTCTCTTGGTATTCTGTAGGTCTTTGGTGATTATATATGTCACCTGTGTTTGTATATGTCTGTTAACCCCGATATCGTAATGAAACCAATCCTCACACCTTTCCATTGGTGAACCATAAGTTTGTTTAATGAATCTGTGATTGCCCTTCTCCGTGGAAATATCTGCCCTGGTATCCATTTTTAGGTAACACCTATAAGTGATATGATATGATATGTGTCTTTCACTTTCTGACTTACTACAAGTCACGTGATTACTTCTAGACTCATCTACGGTGCTGCAAATGGCATTGTGTCCTTTTTTCCCTTGGCTTCTCTTCTGCCTTAGCGGGGTCCATTTTCAACAATGTGATTCCCTGAGGGTTGTGGATTAGCTGACCTGGGCAGCCTTACCCTGCCGGCCCGCCCTCCCCAGGTGTGCCTCGTTGAGGTCAATATAAACAGCGCTCCAGGCAGCAATAGCCCCTGAAGCTGTGCCTGACTCCATATTCTCTGCCCCGTCAGCAGTCCCGGGGCTGTGCTGGTGGGAGGGAGTGAGGGGCCACAGCTTTGTGGGTGACCCTGTGTGAGTGGGGTTCTGCTGGCCTTTCTGCAGGAGTTGCCAGGCTGCCGCCTGTAAAGAAGAGGATGTGTCAACCATACCTTCCGCTGGAATTTCTCTCCGGACAGAGGTGAGGAAGAAAAAAGCAGTGGGGTCCGGGACAGGAGGGGTATCTCAGGCAGGGCAATGGAAAGCTTCTGGAAGAGCGCCCAGGGCCAGGACCACGCTGGCTGGCCTGCAGGCACCAAGTTGGCCTGCGTGCTGTCGCTGGTGTGGCTCCACGGTCCTTCCTCTAGGCTTTCAAGCCCTTGTACATATTCAGGTGTTTTACCTGGAAAGGGTGGGAACAGATCAGAAGCAGCTGGCCTGGGGCTCAGCTCACGTTTACTCACAGATGCCTCGGCACGGTCGCCCAGCTTTTCAATGAGGACGCTCCTTGTGTGGGGGTTGGGTGGCTGGCTGTATGGGAGATGGTTCCCCACCTCTGACCAATTTCAGAATTGTTTACCGCTGGAGCATGTGCCGTGATAGGGTTTTCCTCTGTATAACTCGTGGGTTCAATTTTTTTTTCTTTTTTGGTTCAAGTTAGATTTTATTCCTCTTTTATGTATTTATAAATATAAGCATGGAAATAATTCATTCCTATAAATACAACTGTGTGACGGGAAGAACTTTTTTCTCTTTTATTTTTAAATTTTATTATTTAAAATTTTGAAATTTAATTTTATTTATGTTTTTATACAGCACGTTATTATTAGTTATGTATTTTATGCATATACATGTATACAGGTCAATCCCAATCTCCCAACTCATCCCACCACCACCACCCCATGGATTCCCACACTTGGTGTCCATACGTTTGTTCTCTACCTCTGTGTCTCTATTTCTTCCCTGCAAACCAGTTCATCTGTACCATTTTTAGGCTCCACATATATGCATTAATATACAATATTTGTTTTCCTCTTTCTGACTTACTTCATTCTGTATGACAGTCTCTCGATCCATCGATGTCTCTACAAATGACCCAGTTTCATTCCTTTTTATGGCCGAGTCATATTCCATTTTATATATGTAACACATCTTTATCCATTCATCTGTCTGTGGGCATTTAGGTTGCTTCCATTACCTGGCTATTGTAAATAGTGCTGCAACGAACATTGTGGTGAATGTGCCTTTTTGAAATACGGTTTTCTCTGGGTATATGCCCAGAAGTGGGATTGCTGGATCAGATGGTAATTCTATTTCTAGTTTTTTTAAGGAAACTCCATACTGTTCTCCATAGTGACTGTATCAATTTACATTCCCACCAATAGTGGAAGAGGGCTCCGTTTGTCCACACCCTCCCCAGAATTGGTTGTTTGTAGATTTTCTGATGATGCCGATTCTAACAGGTGTGAGGTGATACCTCATTGTAGTTTTGATTTGCATTTCTCTAATAATTAGTGCTGTTGAGCAGCTTTTCATGTGCGTCTTGGCCATCTCTGTGTCTCCTTTGAAGAAACGTCTCTTTAGATCTTCTGCCCATTTTTTGGGGGGTTGTTTGTTTTTTTAATATTAAGCTGCATGAGCTGTTTATATATATTGGAGATTAAACATGTGTCCATTGATTCGTTTGCAACGATTTTCACCCATCCTGAGGGATGCCTTTTTCCATTCCCGTTTTTTTAACAAAAAAGGAAAGAAAGGAAAAGAAGCAGAATGTGCGTAAAATATGCCTTTTGAAACGGTCGTTTTGAAATATGGACGTCCTTTGAATTTTTTGGTCGATATGTGACCCCAGGATTTGTTTTCAGGGCAGGTGTCATTTACAGGCCTGCAATGATTTTGAATATCAACTGACCATTAGCGTTGGGATTAAAGCTGCTGTTGTGTGAAACGGCCACAAGGTGGCAGCAGTTCACCCTTACCAAATCTGGTTACTAGGGCAAGAGAGCCTCAGTGGAAGTGGTGTTCTAGATTGGAGTTTAGAATGGAATGTGCCAGGAGAAAGCCCCTCACGTTTGTCTCACTACTTCTTGTTCGTGTTTTTAATTTAAGTTTTTATTTTTTATTACAGCAAGTTTGATTACAATGTTTGGCTTGTTGTAGGTGTGGAAGATGTGGTTCTTTTACACATATACAGATGACTGTTCTTCTTGGGATCCTTTTCCCATGTACGTTATGACAGAATGTTGAGTAGTCCTCTCTTGGTATTCTGTAGGTCTTTGGTGATTATATATGTCACCTGTGTTTGTATATGTCTGTTAACCCCGATATCGTAATGAAACTAATCCTCACACCTTTCCATTGGTGAACCATAAGTTTGTTTAATGAATCTGTGATTGCCCTTCTCCGTGGAAATATCTGCCCTGGTATCCATTTTTAGGTAACACCTATAAGTGATATGATATGATATGTGTCTTTCACTTTCTGACTTACTACAAGTCACGTGATTACTTCTAGACTCATCTACGGTGCTGCAAATGGCATTGTGTCCTTTTTTCCCTTGGCTTCTCTTCTGCCTTAGCGGGGTCCATTTTCAACAATGTGATTCCCTGAGGGTTGTGGATTAGCTGACCTGGGCAGCCTTACCCTGCCGGCCCGCCCTCCCCAGGTGTGCCTCGTTGAGGTCAATATAAACAGCGCTCCAGGCAGCAATAGCCCCTGAAGCTGTGCCTGACTCCATATTCTCTGCCCCGTCAGCAGTCTCGGGGCTGTGCTGGTGGGAGGGAGTGAGGGGCCACAGCTTTGTGGGTGGCCCGGTGTGAGTGGGGTTCTGCTGACCTTTCTGCAGGAGTTGCCAGGCTGCCGCCTGTAAAGAAGAGGTTGTGTCACCCATACCTTCCGCTGGAATTTCTATCCGGACAGAGGTGTGGAATGAAAAAAGCAGTGGGTGCCGGGACAGGAGGGGTATCTCAGGCAGGGCAATGGAAAGCTTCTGGAAGAGCGCCCAGGGACAGGACCACCCTGGCTGGCCTGCAGGCACCAAGTTGGCCTGCGTGCTGTCGCTGGTGTGGCTCCACGGTCCTTCCTCTAGGCTTTCAAGCCCTTGTACATATTCAGGTGTTTTACCTGGAAAGGGTGGGAACAGTTCAGCAGCAGCTGGCCTGGGGCTCAGCTCACGTTTACTCACAGATGCCTCGGCACGGTCCCCCAGCTTTGCAATGAGGACGCTCCTTGCGTGGGGTGTGGGTTGATGGCTGTATGGGAGATGGTTCCCCACCTCTGACCAATTTCAGAATTGTTTACCACTGGAGCAAGTGCCCTGATAGGGTTTTCCTCTGTATAACTCGTGGGTTCAGGATTTTTTTTCTTTTATGTTTCAAGTTAGATTTTATTCCTCTTTTATGTATTTATAGATATAAGCATGGAAATAATTCATTCCTATAAATACATCTGTGTGACGGGAAGAACTTTTTTCTGTTTTATTTTTAAATTTTATTTTTTAAAATTTTGAAATTTAATTTTATTTATTTTTTATACAGCATGTTATTATTAGTTATGTATTTTATGCATATACATGTACACAGGTCAATCCCAAACTCCCAACTCATCCCACCACCACCACCCCATGGCTTCCCACACTTGGTGTCCATACGTTTGTTCTCTACCTCTGTGTCTCTATTTCTGCCCTGCAAACCAGTTCATCTGTACCATTTTTAGGCTCCACATATAGGCATTAATATACAATATTTGTTTTCCTCTTTCTGACTTACTTCATTCTGTATGACAGTCTCTCGATCCATCGATGTCTCTACAAATGACCCAGTTTCATTCCTTTTAATGGCCGAGTAATATTCCATTTTATATATGTACCACATCTTTATCCATTCATCTGTCTGTGGGCATTTAGGTTGCTTCAATTACCTGGCTATTGTAAGTAGTGCTGCAACGAACATTGTGGTGAATGTGCCTTTTTGAAATATGGTTTTCTCTGGGTGTATGCCCAGAAGTGGGATTGCTGGATCAGATGGTAATTCTATTTCTAATTTTTTTAAGGAAACTCCATACTGTTCTCCATAGTGACTGTATCAATTTACATTCCCACCAATAGTGGAAGAGGGCTCCTTTTGTCCACACCCTCCCCAGAATTGGTTGTTTGTAGATTTTCTGATGATGCTGATTCTAACAGGTGTGAGGTGATACCTCATTGTTGATTTGATTTGCATTTCTCTAATAATTAGTGCTGTTGAGCAGCTTTTCATGTGCGTCTTGGCCATCTCTGTGTCTCCTTTGAAGAAACGTCTCTTTAGATCTTCTGCTCATTTTTTTGGGTTGTTTGTTTTTTTAATATTCAGCTGCATGAGCTATTTATATATATTGGAGATTAAACCTCTGTCCATTGATTCATCTGCAACGATTTTCGCCCATTCTGAGGGATGCCTTTTTCCATTCCCGTGTTTTTTAAAAAAAAAGGAAAGAAAGGAAAAGAAGCAGAACACTAATGTGCGTAAAATATGCCTTTTGAAACGGTCGTTTTGAAATATGGACGTCCTTTGAATTCTTTGGTCGATATGTGACCCCAGGATTTGTTTTCAGGGCAGGTGTCATTTACAGGCCTGCAATGATTTTGAATATCAACTGACCATTAGCGTTGGGATTAAAGCTGCTGTTGTGTGAAACGGCCACAAGGTGGCAGCAGTTCACCCTTACCAAATCTGGTTACTAGGGCAAGAGAGCCTCAGTGGAAGTGGTGTTCTAGATTGGAGTTTAGAATGGAATGTGCCAGGAGAAAGCCCCTCACGTTTGTCTCACTACTTCTTGTTCGTGTTTTTAATTTAATTTTTTATTTCTTATTACAGCAAGTTTGATTACAATGTTTGGCTTGTTGTAGGTGTGGAAGATGTGGTTCTTTTACACATATACAGATGACTGTTCTTCCTGGGATCCTTATCCCACGTACGTTATGACAGAATGTTGAGTAGTCCTCTCTTGGTATTCTGTAGGTCTTTGGTGATTATATATGTCACCTGTGTTTGTATATGTCTGTTAACCCCGATATCGTAATGAAACCAATCCTCACACCTTTCCATTGGTGAACCATAAGTTTGTTTAATGGTTCTGTGATTGCCCTTCTCCGTGGAAATATCTGCCCTGGTATCCATTTTTAGGTAACACCTATAAGTGATATGATAGGATATGTGTCTTTCACTTTCTGACTTACTACAAGTCACGTGATTACTTCTAGACTCATCTACGGTGCTGCAAATTGCATTGTGTCCTTTTTTCCCTTGGCTTCTCTTCTGCCTTAGCGGGGTCCATTTTCAACAATGTGATTCCCTGAGGGTTGTGGATTAGCTGACCTGGGCAGCCTTACCCTGCCGGCCCGCCCTCCCCAGGTGTGCCTCGTTGAGGTCAATATAAACAGCGCTCCAGGCAGCAATAGCCCCTGAAGCTGTGCCTGACTCCATATTCTCTGCCCTGTCAGCAGTCTCGGGGCTGTGCTGGTGGGAGGGATTGAGGGGCCACAGCTTTGTCGGTGGCCCGGTGTGAGTGGCGTTCTGCTGGCCTTTCTGCAGGAGTTGCCAGGCTCCCGCCTGTAAAGTAGAGGTTGTGTCACCCATACCTTCCACTGGAATTTCTCTCCGGACAGAGGTGAGGAAGGAAAAAAAGCAGTGGGGGCCGGGACAGGAGGGGTATCTCAGGCAGGGCAATGGAAAGCTTCTGGAAGAGCGCCCGGGGCCAGGAACACCCTGGCTGGCCTGCCGGCACCAAGTTGGCCTGCGTGCTGTCGCTGGTGTGGCTCCACGGTCCTTCCTCTAGGCTTTCAAGCCCTTGTACATATTCAGGTGTTTTACCTGGAAAGGGTGGGAACAGTTCAGCAGCAGCTGGCCTGGGGCTCAGCTCACGTTTACTCACAGATGCCTCGGCACGGTCCCCCAGCTTTGCAATGAGGACGCTCCTTGCGTGGGGGGTGGGTTGCTGGCTGTATGGGAGATGATTCCCCACCTCTGACCAATTTCAGAATTGTTTACCACTGGAGCAAGTGCCCTGATAGGGTTTTCCTCTGTATAACTCGTGGGTTCAGGTTTTTTTTTGTTTTATGGTTCAAGTGAGATTTTATTCCTCTTTTATGTATTTATAGATATAAGCATGGAAATAATTCATTCCTATAAACACATCTGTGTGACGGGAAGAACTTTTTTCTGTTTTATTTTTAAATTTTATTTTTTAAAATTTTGAAATTTAATTGTATTTATGTTTTATACAGCAGGTTATTATTAGTTATGTATTTTATGCATATACATGTATACAGGTCAATCCCTATCTCCCAACTCATCCCACCACCACCACCCCATGGCTTCCCACACTTGGTGTCCATACGTTTGTTCTCTACCTCTGTGTCTCTATTTCTTCCCTGCAAACCAGTTCATCTGTATCATTTTTTAGGTTCCACATATATGCATTAATATACAATATTTGTTTTCCTCTTTCTGACTTGCTTCATTCTGTATGACAGTCTCTAGATCCATCAATGTCTCTACAAATGACCCAGTTTCATTCCTCTTTATGGCCGAGTAATATTCCATTTCATATATGTACCACATCTTTATCCATTCATCTGTCTGTGGGCATTTATGTTGCTTCCATTACCTATCTCTTGTAATTAGTGCTGCAATGAACATTGTGGTGAATGTGCCTTTTTCATTTATGGTTTTCTCTGGGTATATGCCCAGAAGTGGGATTGCTGGATCAGATGGTAATTCTATTTATAGTTTTTTTAAGGAAACTCCATACTGTTCTCCATAGTGACTGTATCAATTTACATTCCCACCAGTAGTGGAAGAGGGCTCCTTTTGTCCACACCCTCCCCAGAATTGGTTGTTTGTAGATTTCCTGATGATGCCGATTCTAACAGGTGTGAGGTGATACCTCATTGGAGTTTTGATTTGCATTTCTCTAATAATTAGTGCTGTTGAGCAGCTTTTCATGTGCGTCTTGGCCATCTCTGTGTCTTCTTTGAAGAAACGTCTCTTTAGATCTTCTGGCCATTTTTGTATTGGGTTGTTTGTTTTATTAATATTAAGCTGCATGAGCTGTTTATATATACTGGAGATTAAACCTCTGTCCATTGATTCGTTTGCAACGATTTTCGCCCATTCTGAGGGATGCCTTTTTCCATTCCCGTTTTTGTAACAAAAAAAGGAAAGAAAGGAAAAGAAGCAGGACACTAATGTGCGTCAAATATGCCTTTTGAAACGGTCGTTTTGAAATACGGACGTACTTTGAATTTTTTGGTCGATATGTGACCCCAGGATTCGTTTTCAGGGCAGGTGTCATTTACAGGCCTGCAATGATTTTGAATATCAACTGACCATTAGCGCTGGGATTAAAGCTGCTGTTGTGTGAAACGGCCACAAGGTGGCAGCAGTTCTCCCTTACCAAATCTGATTACTAGGGCAACAGAGCCTCAATGGAAGTGGTGTTCTAGATTGGAATTTAGAATGGAATGTGCCAGGAGAAAGCCCCTCAAGTTTGTCTCACTACATCTTGTTCGTGTTTTTAATTTAACTTTTTATTTTTTATTACAGCAAGTTTGATTACAATGTTTGGCTTGTTGTAGGTGTGGAAGATGTGGTTCTTTTACACATATACAGATGTCTGTTCTTCCTGGGATCCTTTTCCCATGTACGTTATGACAGAATGTTGAGTAGTCCTCTCTTGGTATTCCGTAGGTCTTTGGTGATTATATATGTCACCTGTGTTTGTATATGTCTGTTAACCCCGATATCGTAATGAAACCAATCCTCACACCTTTCCATTGGTGAACCATAAGTTTGTTTAATGAATCTGTGATTGCCCTTCTCCGTGGAAATATCTGCCCTGGTATCCATTTTTAGGTAACACCTATAAGTGATATGATATGATATGTGTCTTTCACTTTCCGACATACTACAAGTCACGTGATGACTTCTAGACTCATCTATGGTGCTGCAAATGGCATTGTGTCCTTTTTTTCCTTGGCTTCTATTCTGCCTTAGCGAGGTCCATTTTCAACAATGTGATTCCCTGAGGGTTGTGGATTAGCTGACCTGGGCAGCCTTACCCTGCCGGCCCGCCCTCCCCAGTTGTGCCTCGTTGAGGTCAATATAAACAGCGCTCCAGGCAGCAATAGCCCCTGAAGCTGTGCCAGACTCCATATTCTCTGCCCCGTCAGCAGTCTTGGGGCTGTGCTGGTGGGAGGGAGTGATGGGCCACAGCTTTGTGGGTGGGCCGGTGTGAGTGGGGCTCTACTGGCCTTTCTGCAGGAGTTGCCAGGCTGCCGCCTGTAAAGAAGAGGATGTGTCACCCATACCTTCCGCTGGAATTTCTCTCCGGACAGAGGTGAGGAAGGAAAAAAGCAGTGGGGACCGGGACAGGGGGGTATCTCAGGCAGGGCAATGGAAAGCTTCTGGAAGAGCGCCCGGGGCCAGGACCACCCTGGCTGGCCTGTAGGCACCAAGTTGGCCTGCGTGCTGTCGCTGGTGTGGCTCCGCGGCCCTTCCTCTAGGCTTTCAAGCCCTTGTACATATTCAGGTGTTTTACCTGGGAAGGGTGGGAACAGTTCAGCAGCAGCTCGTCTGGGGCTCAGCTCACGTTTACTCACAGATTCCTCATCACTGTCCCCCAGCTTTGCAATGAGGATGCTCCTTGCGTGGGGGGTGGGTTGCTGGCTGTATGGGAGATGGTTCCCCACCTCTGACCAATTTCAGAAATGTTTACCGCTGGAGCAACTGTTCTGATAGGGTTTTCCTCTGTATAAATGGTGGGTTCAGGTTTTTTTTTTCTTTTATGGTTCAAGTTAGATTTTATTCCTTTTATGTATTTATAGATATAAGCATGGAAATAATTCATTCCTATAAATACATCTGTGTGAAGGGAAGAACTTTTTTCTGTTTTATTTTTAAATTTTATTTTTTAAGTTTTTGAAATTTAATTTTATTTATTTTTTTTATACAGCAGGTTATTTTTCGTTATGTAATTTATGCATATACATGTATACAGGTCAATCCCAATCTCCCAACTCATCCCAGCACCACCACCCTAATGCTTCCCACACTTGGTGTCCATATGTGTGTTCTCTACCTCTGTGTCTCTATTTCTTCCCTGCAAATCAGTTCATCTGTACCATTTTTTAGGTTCCACATATATGCATTAAAATACCATATTTGTTTTCCTCTTTCTGACTTACGTCATTCTGTATGAAAGTCTCTAGATCCATCGATGTCTCTACAAATGACCCAGTTTCTTTCCTTTTTATGGCTGAGTAATATTCCATTTTATATATGTACCACATCTTTATCCATTCATCTGTCTGTGGGCATTTACGTTGCTTCCATTACCTGGCTATTGTAAATAGTGCTGCAATGAACATTGTGGTGATTGTGCCTTTTTGATTTATGGTTTTCTCTGGGTATATGCCCAGAAGTGGGATGGCTGGATCAGATGGTAATTATATTTCTAGTTTTTTTAAGGAAACTCCATACTGTTCTCTATAGTGACTGTATCAATTTACATTCCCACCAATAGTGGAAGAGGGCTCCTTTTGTCCACACCCTCCCCAGAATTTGTTGTTTGTAGATTTTCTGATGATGCCGATTCTAACAGGTGTGAGGTGATACCTCATTGTAGTTTTGATTTGCATTTCTATAGTAATTAGTGCTGTTGAGCAGCTTTTCATGTGAGTCTTGGACATCTCTGTGTCTTCTTTGAAGAAACGTCTATTTAGATCTTCTGCCCATTTTTTTTATTGGGTTGTTTGTTTTTTTAATATTAAGCTGCATGAGCTGTTTATATATATTGGAGATTAAACCTTTGTCCATTGATTCGTTTGCAACGATTTTCGCCCATTCTGAGGGATGCCTTTTTCCATTCCCCTTTTTTTAACAAAAAAAGGAAAGAAAGAAAAAGAAGAAGAACACTAATGTGCGTAAAATATGCCTTTTGAAACGGTCGTTTTGAAATATGGACGTCCTTTGAATTTTTTGGTCGGTATGTGACCCCAGGATTCGTTATCAGGGCAGGTGTCATTTACAGGCCTGCAATGATTTTGAATATCAACTGACCATTAGCGCTGGGGTTAAAGCTGCTGTTGTGAGAAACGGCCACAAGGTGGCAACAGTTCTCCCTCACCAAATCTGGTTACTAGGGCAACAGAGCCTCAATGGTAGTGGTGTTCTAGATTTGAATTTAGAATGGAATGTGCCAGGAGAAAGCCCCTCAAGTTTGTCTCACTACTCCTTGTTCGTGATTTTTATTTATTTATTTATTTTTTATTACAGCAAGTTTGATTACAATGTTTGGCTTGTTGTAGGTGTGGAAGATGTGGTTCTTTTACACATATACAGATGTCTGTTCTTCCTGGGATCCTTTTCCCATGTACCTTCTGACAGAATCTTGAGTAGTCTTCTGTTGGTATTCCGTAGGTCTTTGGTGATTATATATGTCACCTGTGTTTGTATATGTCTGTTAACCCCGATATCATAATGAAACGAATCCTCACACCTTTCCATTGGTGAACCATAAGTTTGTTTAATGAATCTGTGATTGCCCTTCTCCGTGGAAATATCTGCCCTGGTATCCATTTCTAGGTAACACCTATAAGTGATATGATACGATATGTGTCTTTCACTTTCTGACTTACTACATGTCACATGATTAACTCTAGACTCATCTACAGTGCTGCAAATGGCATTGTGTCCTTTTTTTCCTTGGCTTCTATTCTGCCTTAGCGAGGTCCATTTTCAACAATGTGATTCCCTGAGGATTGTGGATTAGCTGACCTGGGCAGCCTTACCCTGCCTGCAGGCCCTCCCCAGGTGTGCCTCGTTGAGGTCAATATAAACAGCGCTCCAGGCGGCAATAGCCCCTGAAGCTGTGCCTGATTCCATATCCTCTGCCCCGTCAGCAGTCTCGGGGCTGTGCTGGTTGGAGGGAGTGAGGGGCCACAGCTTTGTTGGTGGCCCAGTGTGAGGGGGGCTCTGCTGGCCTTTCTGCAGGGGTGGCCAGGCTGCCACCTGTAAAGAAGAGGATGTGTCACCCAAACATTCCGCTGGAATTTCTCTCCGGATTGAGGTGAGGAAGGAAAAAAGCAGTGGGGGCCGGGACAGGAGGGGTATCTCAGGCAGGGCAATGGAAAGCTTCTGGAAGAGCACCCGGTGCCAGGACCACCCTGGCTGGCCTGCAGGCACCAAGTTGGCCTGCGTGCTGTGGCTGGTGTGGCTCCGCGGCCCTTCCTCTAGGCTTTCAAGCCTTTGTACATATTCAGGTGTTTTACCTGGGAAGGGTGGGAACAGTTCAGCAGCAGCTGACCTGGGGCTCAGCTCACCTTTCCTCACAGATGCCTCGGCACGGTCCCCCAGCTTTGCAATGAGGACGCTCCTTGCGTGGGGGGTGGGTTGCTGGCTGTATGGGAGATGATTCCCAACCTCTGACCAATTTCAGAATTGTTTACCGCTGGAGAAAGTGCCCTGATAGGGTTTTCCTGTGTATAACTGGTGGGTTCAGTTTTTTTTTTCTTTTATGGTTCAAGTTAGATTTTATTCCTCTTTTATGTATTTATAGATATAAGCATGGAAATAATTCATTCCTGTAAATACATCTGTGTGAAGGGAAGAACTTTTTTCTGTTTTATTTTTAAATTTTATTTTTTAAAAATTTTGAAATTTAATTTTGTTTATTTTTTTTATACAGCAGGTTATTATTAGTTATGTATTTTATGCATATATATGTATACAGGTCAATCCCAATCTCCCAACTCATCCCACCACCACCACCCCATGGCTTCCAACACTTGGTGTCCATACGTTTGTTCTCTACCTCTGTGTCTCTATTTCTTCACTGCAAACCAGTTCATCTCTACCATTTTTTAGGTTCCACATATATGCATTAATATACAATATTTGTTTTCCTCTTTCTGACATACTTCATTCTGTATGACAGTCACTAGATCCATCGATGTCTCTACAAATGACCCAGTTTCATTCCTCTTTATGGCCGAGTAATATTCCATTTTATATATGTACCACATCTTTATCCATTCATCTGTCTGTGGGCATTTAGGTTGCTTCCATTACCTGGCTATTGTAAATAGTGCTGCAATGAACATTGTGGTGAATGTGCCTTTTTGATTTATGGTTTCCTCTGGGTGTATGCCCAGAAGTGGGATTTCTGGATCAGATGGTAATTCTATTTCTAATTTTTTTAAGGAAACTCCATACTGTTCTCCATAGTGACTGTATCAATTTACATTCCCACCAATAGTGGAAGAGGGCTCCTTTTGTCCACACCCTCCCCAGAATTGGTTGTTTGTAGATTTTCTGAGGATGCCGATTCTAACAGGTGTGAGGTGATACCTCATTGTTGATTTGATTTGCATTTCTCTAATAGTTAGTGCTGTTGAGCAGCTTTTCATGTGCGTCATGGCCATCTCTGTGTCTCCTTTGAAGAAACGTCTCTTTAGATCTTCTGCCCATTTTTGCATTGGGTTGTCTGTTTTTTTAATATTAAGCTGCATGAGCTTTTTATATATACTGGAGATTAAACCTTTGTCCATTGATTCGTTTGCAACGATTTTCGCCCATTCTGAGGGATGCCTTTTTCCATTCCCGTTTTTTTTAACAAAAAAAGGAAAGAAAGAAAAAGAAGCAGAACACTAATGTGCGTAAAATATGCCTTTTGAAACGGTCGTTTTGAAATATGGACGTGCTTTGAATATTTTGGTCGATATATGACCCCAGGATTTGTTTTCAGGGCAAGTGTGATTTACAGGCCTGCAATGATTTTGAATATCAATGGACCATTAGCGCTGGGATTAAAGCTGCTGTTGTGTGAAACGGCCACAAGGTGGCAGCAGTTCTCCCTTGCCAAATCTGGTTAAGAGGGCAACAGAGCCTCAATGGAAGTCGTGTTCTAGATTGGAATTTAGAATGGAATGTGCCAGGAGAAAGCCCCTCAAGTTTGTCTCACTACATCTTCTTCGTGTTTTTAATTTATTTTTTTATTTTTTATTACAGCAAGTTTGATTACAATGTTTGGCTTGTTGTAGTTGTGGAAGATGTGGTTCTTTTACACATATACAGATATCTGATCTTCCTGGGATCCTTTTCCCATGTACGTTATGACAGAATGTTGAGTAGTCTTCTCTTGGTATTCCGTATGTCTTTGTTGATTATATATGTCACCTGTGTTTGTATATATCTGTTAACCCCGATATCATAATGAAACCAATCCTCACACCTTTCCATTGGTGAACCATAAGTTTGATTAATGAATCTGTGATTGCCCTTCTCCGTGGAAATATCTGCCCTGGTATCCATTTTTAGGTAACACCTATAAGTGATATGATACGATATGTGTCTTTCACTTTCTGACTTACTACAATTCGCGTGATTACCTCTAGACTCATCTACGGGGCTGCAAATGGCATTGTGTCCTTTTTTTCCTTGGCTTCTATTCTGCCTTAGCGACGTCCATTTTCAACAATGTGATTCCCTGAGGGTTGTGGATGAGCTGACCTGGGCAGCCTTACCTTGCCGGCCGGCCCTCCCCTGGTGTGCCTGGTTGAGGTCAATATAAACAGCGCTCCAGGCGGCAATAGCCCCTGAAGCTGTGCCTGACTCCATATCCTCTGCCCCGTCAGCAGTCTCGCAGCTGTGCTGGTGGGAGGGTGTGAGGGGCCACAGCTTTGTTGGTGGCCCAGTGTGAGGGGGGCTCTGCTGGCCTTTCTGCAGGGGTGGCCAACCTGCCACCTGTAAAGAAGAGGATGTGTCACCCATACCTTCCACTGGAATTTCTCTACGGACAGAGTTGAGGAAGGAAAAAAGCAGTGGGGGCCGGGACACTAGGGGTATCTCAGGTACGGCAATGGAAAGCTTCCGGAAGAGCGCCCGGTGCCAGGACCACGCTGGCTGGCCTGCAGGCACCAAGTTGGCCTGCGTGCTGTCGCTGGTGTGGCTCCGCGGCCCTTCCTCTAGGCTTTCAAGCCCTTGTATATATTCAGGTGTTTTACCTGGGAAGGGTGGGAACAGTCCAGCAGCAGCTGACCTGGGGCTCAGCTCACGTTTACTCACATATGCCTCGGCACGGTCCCCCAGCTTTGCAATGAGGATGCTCCTTGTGTGGGGGGTGGGTTGCTGGCTGTATGGGAGATGGTTCCCCACCTCTGACCAATTTCAGAAATGTTTACCGCTGGAGCAACTGTTCTGATAGGGTTTTCCTCTGTATAAATGGTGAGTTCAGGTTTTTTTTTCTTTTATTGTTCAAGTTAAATTTTATTCCTTTTATGTATTTATAGATATAAGCATGGAAATAATTCATTCCTATAAATACATCTGTGTGAAGGGAAGAACTTTTTTCTGTTTTATTTTTAAATTTTATTTTTTTAAAATTTTGAAATTTAATTTTGTTTATTTTTTTATACAGCAGGTTATTATTAGTTATGTATTTTATGCATATACATGTATACAGGTCAATCCCAATCTCCCAACTCATCCCACCACCACCACCCCATGGCTTCCCACGCTTGGTGTCCATACGTTTGTTCTCTACCTCTGTGTCTCTATTTCTTCCCTGCAAACCAGTTCATCTGTACCATTTTTTAGGTTCCACATATATGCATTAATATACAATATTTGTTTTCCTCTTTCTGACTTACTTCATTCTGTATGACAGTCACTAGATCCATCGATGTCTCTACAAATGACCCAGTTTCATTCCTCTTTATGGCCGAGTAATATTCCATTTTATATATGTACCACATCTTTATCCATTCATCTGTCTGTGGGCATTTACGTTGCTTCCATTACCTGGCTATTGTAAATAGTGCTGCAATGAACATTGTGGTGAATGTGCCTTTTTGATTTATGGTTTTCTCTGGGTGTATGCCCAGAAGTGGGATTGCTGGATCAGATGGTAATTCTATTTCTAGTTTTTTTTAAGGAAACTCCATACTGTTCTCCATAGTGACTGTATCAATTTACATTCCCACCAATAGTGGAAGAGGGCTCCTTTTGTCCACACCCTCCCCAGAATTGGTTGTTTGTAGATTTTCTGATGATGCCGATTCTAACAGGTGTGAGGTGATACCTCATTGTAGTTTTGATTTGCATTTCTCTAATAATTAGTGCTGTTGAGCAGCTTTTCATGTGCGTCTTGGCCATCTCTGTGTCTCCTTTGAAGAAACGTCTCTTTAGATCTTCTGCCCATTTTTGGGGGGGTTGTTTGTTTTTTTAATATTAAGCTGCATGAGCTGTTTATATATATTGGAGATTAAACCTGTGTCCATTGATTCGTTTGCAACGATTTTCACCCATCCTGAGGGATGCCTTTTTCCATTCCCGTTTTTTTTAACAAAAAAGGAAAGAAAGGAAAAGAAGCAGAACACTAATGTGCGTAAAATATGCCTTTTGAAACGGTCGTTTTGAAATATGGACGTCCTTTGAATTTTTTGGTCGATATTTGACCCCAGGATTTGTTTTCAGGGCAGGTGTCATTTACAGGCCTGCAATGATTTTGAATATCAACTGACCATTAGCGTTGGGATTAAAGCTGCTGTTGTGTGAAACGGCCACAAGGTGGCAGCAGTTCTCCCTTACCAAATCTGGTTAAGAGGGCAACAGAGCCTCAATGTAAGTCGTGTTCTAGATGGGAATTTAGAATGGAATGTGCCAGGAGAAAGCCCCTCAAGTTTGTCTCACTACATCTTCTTCGTGTTTTTAATTTATTTTTTATTTTTTATTACAGCAAGTTTGATTACAATGTTTGGCTTGTTGTAGGTGTGGAAGATGTGGTTCTTTTACACATATACAGATGTCTGATCTTCCTGGGATCCTTTTCCCATGTACGTTATGACAGAATGTTGAGTAGTCTTCTCTTGGTATTCCGTAGGTCTTTGTTGATTATATATGTCACCTGTGTTTGTATATATCTGTTAACCCCGATATCGTAATGAAACCAATCCTCACACCTTTCCATTGGTGAACCATAAGTCTGTTTAATGAATCTGTGATTGCCCTTCTCCGTGGAAATATCTGCCCTGGGATCCATTTTTAGGTAACACCTATAAGTGATATGATATGATATGTGTCTTCCACTTTCTGCTTACTACAAGTCACGTGATTACTTCTAGACTCATCTACGGTGCTGCAAATGGCATTGTGTCCATTTTTCCCTTGGCTTCTCTTCTGCCTTAGCGGGGTCCATTTTCAACAATGTGATTCCCTGAGGGTTGTGGATTAGCTGACCTGGGCAGCCTTACACTGCCGGCCCGCCCTCCCCAGGTGTGCCTCCTTGAGGTCAATATAAACAGCGCTCCAGGCAGCAATAGCCCTTGAAGCTGTGCCTGACTCCATATTCTCTGCCCCATCAGCAGTCTCGGGGCTGTGTTGGTGGAAGGGGTTGAGAGGCCACAGCTTTTAGGGTGGCCCGGTGTGAGTGGGGTTCTGCTGGCCTTTCTGCAGGAGTTGCCAGGCTGCCGCCTGTAAAGAAGAGGTTGTGTCACACATGCCTTCCGCTGGAATTTCTCTCCGGACAGAGGTGAGGAAGGAAAAAAGCAGTGGGGGCCGGGACAGGAAGGGTATCTCAGGCAGGGCAATGGAAAGCTTCTGGAAGAGCGCCCAGGGCCAGGACCACCCTGGCTGGCCTGCAGGCACCATGTTGGCCTGCGTGCTGTCGCTGGTGTCTCTCCACGGTCCTTCCTCTAGGCTTTCAAGCCCTTGTACATATTCAGGTGTTTTACCTGGAAAGGGTGGGAACAGTTCAGCAGTAGCTGGCCTGGGGCTCAGCTCACGTTTACTCACAGATGCCTCGGCACGGTCCCCCAGCTTTGCAATGAGGACGCTCCTTGCGTGGGGGGTGGGTTGATGGCTGTATGGGAGATGGTTCCCCACCTCTGACCAATTTCAGAATTGTTTACCACTGGAGCAAGTGCCCTGATAGTGTTTTCCTCTGTATAACTCGTGGGTTCAGGTTTTTTTTTCTTTTATGGTTCAAGTTAGATTTTATTCCTCATTTATATATTTATAGATATAAGCATGGAAATAATTCATTCCTATAAATACATCTGTGTGATGGGAAGAACTTTTTTCTGTTTTATTTTTAAATTTTATTTTTTTTAAAATTTTGAAATTTAATTTTATTTATTTTTATACAGCACGTTATTATTAGTTATGTATTTTATGCATATACATGTATACAGGTCAATCCCAAACTCCCAACTCATCCCACCACCACCACCCCATGGCTTCCCACACTTGGTGTCCATACGTTTGTTCTCTACCTCTGTGTCTCTATTTCTTCCCTGCAAACCAGTTCATCTGTACCATTTTTTTAGATTCCACATATATGCATTTATATACAATATTTGTTTTCCTCTTTCTGACTTACTTCATTCTGTATGACAGTCTCTCGATCCATCGATGTCTCTACAAATGACCCAGTTTCATTCCTTTTTATGGCCGAGTAATATTCCATTTTATATATGTACCACATCTTTATCCATTCATCTGTCTGTGGGCAATTAGTTTGCTTCCATTACCTGGCTATTGTAAATAGTGCTGCAACGAACATTGTGGTGAATGTGCCTTTTAGAAATACGGTTTTCTCTGGGTATATGCCCAGAAGTGGGATTGCTGGATCAGATGGTAATTCTATTTCTAATTTTTTTAAGGAAACTCCATACTGTTCTCCATAGTGACTGTATCAATTTACATTCCCACCAATAGTGGAAGAGGGCTCCTTTTGTCCACAACCTCCCCAGAATTGGTTGTTTGTAGATTTTCTGATGATGCCGATTCTAACAGGTGTGAGGTGAAATCTCATTGTAGTTTTGATTTGCATTTCTCTGATAATTAGTGCTGTTGAGCAGCTTTTCATGTGCGTCTTGGCCATCTCTGTGTCTCCTTTGAAGAAACGTCTCTTTAGATCTTCTGCCCATTTTTTTTGGGTTGTTTGTTTTTTTAATATTAAGCTGCATGAGCTGTTTATATATATTGGAGATTAAACCTCTGTCCATTGATTCGTCTGCAACGATTTTCGCCCATTCTGAGGGATGCCTTTTTCCATTCCCGTGTTTTTTAACAAAAAAGGAAAGAAAGGAAAAGAAGCAGAACACTAATGTGCCTAAAATATGCCTTTTGAAACGGTCGTTTTGACATATGGACGTCCTTTGAATTTTTTGGTCGATATGTGACCCCAGGATTTGTTTTCAGGGCAGGTGTCATTTACAGGCCTGCAATGATTTTGAATATCAACTGACCATTAGCGTTGGGATTAAAGCTGCTGTTGTGTGAAACGGCCACAAGGTGGCAGCAGTTCACCCTTACCAAATCTGGTTACTAGGGCAAGAGAGCCTCAGTGGAAGTGGTGTTCTAGATTGGAGTTTAGAATGGAATGTGCCAGGAGAAAGCCCCTCACGTTTGTCTCACTACTTCTTGTTCGTGTTTTTAATTTAATTTTTTATTTTTTATTACAGCAAGTTTGATTACAATGTTTGGCTTGTTGTAGGTGTGGAAGATGTGGTTCTTTTACACATATACACATGTCTGTTCTTCCTGGGATCCTTTTCCCATGTATGTTATGACAGAATATTGAGTAGTCCTCTCTTGGTATTCTGTAGGTCTTTGGTGATTATATATGTCACCTGTGTTTGTATATGTCTGTTAACCCCGATATCGTAATGAAACCAATCCTCACACCTTTCCATTGGTGAACCATAAGTCTGTTTAATGAATCTGTGATTGCCGTTCTCCGTGGAAATATCTGCCCTGGTATCCATTTTTAGGTAACACCTATAAGTGATATGATAGGATATGTGTCTTCCACTTTCTGACTTACTACAAGTCACGTGATTACTTCTAGACTCATCTACGGTGCTGCAAATGGCATTGTGTCCTTTTTTCCCTTGGCTTCTCTTCTGCCTTAGCGGGGTCCATTTTCAACAATGTGATTCCCTGAGGGTTGTGGATTAGCTGACCTGGGCAGCCTTACCCTGCCGGCCCGCCCTCCCCAGGTGTGCCTCGTTGAGGTCAATATAAACAGCGCTCCAGGCAACAATAGCCCTTGAAGCTGTGCCTGACTCCATATTCTCTGCCCCGTCAGCAGTCTCGGGGCTGTGCTGGTGGGAGGGAGTGAGGGGCCACAGCTTTGTTGGTGGCCCAGTGTGAGTGGGGTTCTGCTGGCCTTTCTGCAGGAGTTGCCAGGCTGCCGCCTGCAAAGAAGAGGTTGTGTCACCCATACCTTCCGCTGGAATTTCTCTCCGGACAGAGGTGAGGAAGGAAAAAAGCAGTGGGGGCCGGGACAGGAGGGGTATCTCAGGCAGGGCAATGGAAAGCTTCTGGAAGAGCGCCCGGGGACAGGACCACCCTGGCTGGCCTGCAGGCACCAAGTTGGCCTGCGTGCTGTCGCTGGTGTGGCTCCACGGTCCTTCCTCTAGGCTTTCAAGCCCTTGTACATATTCAGGTGTTTTACCTGGAAAGGGTGGGAACAGTTCAGCAGCAGCTGGACAGGGGCTCAGCTCACGTTTACTCACATATGCCTCGGCATGGTCCCCAAACTTTGCAATGAGGTCGCTCCTTGCGTGGGGGGTGGTTTGATGGCTGTATGGGAGATGCTTCCCCACCTCTGACCAATTTCAGAATTGTTTACCAGTGGAGCAAGTGCCCTGATAGGGTTTTCCTCTGTATAACTCGTGGGTTCAGGTTTTTTTTTCTTTTATGGTTCAAGTTAGATTTTATTCCTCTTTTATGTATTTATAGATATAAGCATGGAAATAATTCATTCCTATAAATACATCTGTGTGACGGGAAGAACTTTTTTCTGTTTTATTTTTAAATTTTATTTTTTAAAATTTTGAAATTTAATTTTATTCATTTTTTTTATACAGCACATTATTATTAGTTAAGTATTTTATGCATATACATGTACACAGGTCAATCCCAAACTCCCAACTCATCCCACCACCACCACCCCATGGCTTCCCACACTTGGTGTCCATACGTTTGTTCTCTACCTCTGTGTCTCTATTTCTTCCCTGTAAACCAGTTCATCTGTACCATTTTTAGGCTCCACATATATGCATTAATATACAATATTTGTTTTCCTCTTTCTGACTTACTTCATTCTGTATGACAGTCTCTCGATCCATCGATGTCTCTACAAATGACCCAGTTTCATTCCTTTTTATGGCCGAGTAATATTCCATTTCATATATGTACCACATCTTTATCCATTCATCTGTCTGTGGGCATTTAGGTTGCTTCCATTACCTGGCTATTGTAAATAGTGCTGCAATGAACATTGTGGTGAATGTGCCTTTTTGATTTACGGTTTTCTCTGGGTATATGCCCAGAAGTGGGATTGCTGGATCAGATGGTAATTCTATTTTTAGTTTTTTTAAGGAAACTCCATACTGTTCTCCATAGTGACTGTATCAATTTACATTCCCACCAATTGTGGAAGAGGGCTCCTTTTGTCCACACCCTCCCCAGAATTGGTTGTTTGTAGATTTTCTGATGATGCCGATTCTTACAGGTGTGAGGTGAAACCTCATTGTAGCTTTGATTTGTATTTCTCTAATAATTAGTGCTGTTGAGCAGCTTTTCATGTGCGTCTTAGCCATCTCTGTGTCTCCTTTGAAGAAACGTCTCTTTAGATCTTCTGCCCATTTTTTGGGGGTTTTTTGTTTTTTTTAATATTAAGCTGCATGAGCTGTTTATATATATTGGAGATTAAACCTCTGTACATTGATTCGTCTGCAACGATTTTCGCCCATTCTGAGGGATGCCTTTTTCCATTCCCGTGTTTTTTAACAAAAAAGGAAAGAAAGGAAAAGAAGCAGAACACTAATGTGCGTAAAATATGCCTTTTGAAATGGTCGTTTTGAAATATGGACGTCCTTTGAATTTTTTGGTCGATATGTGACCCCAGGATTTGTTTTCAGGGCAGGTGTCATTTACAGACCTGCAATGATTTTGAATATCAACTGACCATTAGCGTTGGGATTAAAGCTGCTGTTGTGTGAAACGGCCACAAGGTGGCAGCAGTTCACCCTTGCCAAATCTGGTTACTAGTGCAAGAGAGCCTCAGCGGAAGTGGTGTTCTAGATTGGAGTTTAGAATGGAATGTGTCAGGAGAAAGCCCCTCACGTTTGTCTCACTACTTCTTGTTCGTGTTTTTAATTTAATTTTTTATTTTTTATTACAGCAAGTTTGATTAAAATGTTTGGCTTGTTGTAGGTGTGGAAGATGTGGTTCTTTTACACATATACAGATGACTGTTTTTCCTGGGATCCTTTTCCCACGTACGTTATGACAGAATGTTGAGTAGTCCTCTCTTGGTATTCTGTAGGTCTTTGGTGATTATATATGTCACCTGTGTTTGTATATATCTGTTAACCCCGATATCGTAATGAAACCAATCCTCACACCTTTCCATTGGTGAACCATAAGTTTGTTTAATGAATCTGTGATTGCCCTTCTCCGTGGAAATATCTGCCCTGGTATCCATTTTTAGGTAACACCTATAAGTGATATGATATGATATGTGTCTTTCACTTTCTGACTTACTACAAGTCACGTGATTACTTCTAGACTCATCTACGGTGCTGCAAATGGCATTGTGTCCTTTTTTCCCTTGGCTTCTCTTCTGCCTTAGTGGGGTCCATTTTCAACAATGTGATTCCCTGAGGGTTGTGGATTAGCTGACCTGGGCAGCCTTACCCTGCCGGCCCGCCCTCCCCAGGTGTGCCTCATTGAGGTCAATATAAACAGCGCTCCAGGCAGCAATAGCCCCTGAAGCTGTGCCTGACTCCATATTCTCTGCCCCGTCAGCAGTCTCGGGGCTGTGCTGGTGGGAGGGAGTGAGGGGCCACAGCTTTGTGGGTGGCCCGGTGTGAGTGGGGTTCTGCTGGCCTTTCTGCAGGAGTTGCCAGGCTGCCGCCTGTAAAGAAGAGGTTGTGTCACCCATACCTTCCGCTGGAATTTCTCTCCGGACAGAGGTGAGGAAGGAAAAAAGCAGTGGGGGCCGGGACAGGAGGGGTATCTCAGGCAGGGCAATGGAAAGCTTCCGGAAGAGCGCCCGGGGACAGGACCACCCTGGCTGGCCTGCAGGCACCAAGTTGGCCTGCGTGCTGTCACTGGTGTGGCTCCACGGTCCTTCCACTAGGCTTTCAAGCCCTTGTACATATTCAGGTGTTTTACCTGGAAAGGGTGGGAACAGTTCAGCAGCAGCTGGCCTGGGGCTCAGCTCACGTTTACTCACAGATGCCTCGGCACGGTCCCCAAGCTTTGCAATGAGGTCGCTCCTTGCGTGGGGGGTGGGTTGATGGCTGTATGGGAGATGCTTCCCCACCTCTGACCAATTTCATAATTGTTTACCACTGGAGCAAGTGCCCTGATAGGGTTTTCCTCTGTATAACTCGTGGGTTCAGGTTTTTTTTTCTTGTATGGTTCAAGTTAGATTTTATTCCTCTTTTATGTATTTATAGATATAAGCATGGAAATAATTCATTCCTATAAATACATCTGTGTGACGGGAAGAACTTTTTTCTCTTTTATTTTTAAATTTTATTTTTTAAAATTTTGGAATTTAATTTTATTTATTTTTTTATACAGCATATTATTATTAGTTATGTATTTTATGCATATACATGTACACAGGTCAATCCCAAACTCCCAACTCATCCCACCACCACCACCCCATGGCTTCCCACACTTGGTGTCCATACGTTTGTTCTCTACCTCTGTGTCTCTATTTCTTCCCTGCAAACCAGTTCATCTGTACCATTTTTAGGCTCCACATATATGCATTAATATACAATATTTGTTTTCCTCTTTCTGACTTACTTCATTCTGTATGACAGTCTCTCGATCCATCGATGTCTCTACAAATGACCCAGTTTCATTCCTTTTTATGGCCGAGTAATATTCCATTTCATATATGTACCACATCTTTATCCATTCATCTGTCTGTGGGCATTTAGGTTGCTTCCATTACCTGGCTATTGTAAATAGTGCTGCAACGAACATTGTGGTGAATGTGCCTTTTTGAAATACGGTTTTCTCTGGGTATATGCCCAGAAGTGGGATTGCTGGATCAGATGGTAATTCTATTTCTAGATTTTTTAAGGAAACTCCATACTGTTCTCCATAGTGACTGTATCAATTTACATTCCCAACAATAGTGGAAGAGGGCTCCTTTTGTCCACACCCTCCACAGAATTGGTTGTTTGTAGATTTTCTGATGATGCCGATTCTAACAGGTGTGAGGTGATACCTCATTGTAGTTTTGATTTGCATTTCTCTAATAATTAGTGCTGTTGAGCAGCTTTTCATGTGCGTCTTGGCCATCTCTGTGTCTCCTTTGAAGAAACGTCTCTTTAGATCTTCTGCTCATTTTTTTGGGTTGTTTGTTTTTTTTAATATTCAGCTGCATGAGCTATTTATATATATTGGAGATTAAACCTCTGTTCATTGATTCGTCTGCAATGATTTTCGCCCATTCTGAGGGATGCCTTTTTCCATTCCCGTGTTTTTTAACAAAAAAGGAAAGAAAGGAAAAGAAGCAGAACACTAATGTGCGTAAAATATGCCTTTTGAAACGGTCGTTTTGAAATATGGACGTCCTTTGAATTTTTTGGTCGATATGTGACCCCAGGATTTGTTTTCAGGGCAGGTGTCATTTACAGGCCTGCAATGATTTTGAATATCAACTGACCATTAGCGTTGGGATTAAAGCTGCTGTTGTGTGAAACGGCCACAAGGTGGCAGCAGTTCACCCTTGCCAAATCTGGTTACTAGGGCAAGAGAGCCTCAGTGGAAGTGGTGTTCTAGATTGGAGTTTAGAATGGAATGTGCCAGGAGAAAGCCCCTCACGTTTCTCTCACTACTTCTTGTTCGTGTTTTTAATTTATTTTTTTATTTTTCATTACAGCAAGTTTGATTACAATGTTTGGCTTGTTGTAGGTGTGGAAGATGTGGTTCTTTTACACATATACAGATGACTGTTCTTCCTGGGATCCTTTCCCCACGTACGTTATGACAGAATGTTGAGTAGTCCTCTCTTGGTATTCTGTAGGTCTTTGGTGATTATATATGTCACCTGTGTTTGTATATGTCTGTTAACCCCGATATCGTAATGAAACCAATCCTCACACCTTTCCATTGGTGAACCATAAGTTTGTTTGATGAATCTGTGATTGCCCTTCTCCGTGGAAATATCTGCCCTGGTATCCATTTTTAGGTAACACCTATAAGTGATATGATAGGATATGTGTCTTTCACTTTCTGACTTACTACAAGTCACGTGATTACTTCTAGACTCATCTATGGTGCTGCAAATGGCATTGTGTCCTTTTTTCCCTTGCCTTCTCTTCTGCCTTAGCGGGGTCCATTTTCAACAATGTGATTCCCTGAGGGTTGTGGATTAGCTGACCTGGGCAGCCTTACCCTGCCGGCCCGCCCTCCCCAGGTGTGCCTCTTTAAGGTCAATATAAACAGCGCTCCAGGCAGCAATAGCCCCTGAAGCTGTGCCTGACTCCATATTCTCTGCCCCGTCAGCAGTCTCGGGGCTGTGCTGGTGGGAGGGAGTGAGGGGCCACAGCTTTGTGGGTGGCCCGGTGTGAGTGGGGTTCTGCTGGCCTTTCTGCAGGAGTTGCCAGGCTGCCGCCTGTAAAGTTGAGGTTGTGTCACCCATACCTTCCGCTGGAATTTCTCTCCGGACAGAGGTGAGGAAGGAAAAAAAGCAGTGGGGGCCGGGACAGGAGGGGTATCTCAGGCAGGGCAATGGAAATCTTCTGGAAGAGCGCCCGGGGACAGGACCACCCTGGCTGGCCTGCAGGCACCAAGGTGGCCTGCGTGCTATCGCTGGTGTGGCTCCACGGTCCTTCCTCTAGGCTTTCAAGCCCTTGTACATATTCAGGTGTTTTACCTGGAAAGGGTGGGAACAGTTCAGCAGCAGCTGGCCTGGGGCTCAGCTCACCTTTACTCACAGATGCCTCGGCACGGTCCCCCAGCTTTGCAATGAGGACGCTCCTTGCGTGGGGGGTGGGTTGCTGGCTGTATGGGAGATGATTCCCCATCTCTGACCAATTTCAGAATTGTTTACCACTGGAGCAAGTGCCCTGATAGGGTTTTCCTCTGTATAACTCGTGGGTTCAGGTTTTTTTTTTCTTTTATGTTTCAAGTTAGATTTTATTCCTCTTTTATGTATTTATAGATATAAGCATGGAAATAATTCATTCCTATAAATACATCAGTTTGACGGGAAGAAATTTTTTCTGTTTTATTTTTAAATTTTATTTTTTAAAATTTTGAAATTTAATTTTATTTATTTTTTTTTATACAGCACGTTATTATTAGTTATGTATTTTATGCATATACATGTATACAGGTCAATCCCAAACACCCAACTCATCCCACCACCACCACCCCATGGCTTCCCACACTTGGTGTCCATACGTTTGTTCTCTACCTCTGTGTCTCTATTTCTTCCCTGCAAACCAGTTCATCTGTACCATTTTTTTAGATTCCACATATATGCATTTATATACAATATTTGTTTTCCTCTTTCTGACTTACTTCATTCTGTATGACAGTCTCTCGATCCATCGATGTCTCTACAAATGACCCAGTTTCATTCCTTTTTATGGCCGAGTAATATTCCATTTTATATATGTACCACATCTTTATCCATTCATCTGTCTGTGGGCATTTAGTTTGCTTCCATTACCTGGCTATTGTAAATAGTGCTGCAACGAACATTGTGGTGAATGTGCCTTTTTGAAATACGGTTTTCTCTGGGTATATGCCCAGAAGTGGGATTGCTGGATCAGATGGTAATTCTATTTCTAATTTTTTTAAGGAAACTCCATACTGTTCTCCATAGTGACTGTATCAATTTACATTCCCACCAATAGTGGAAGAGGGCTCCTTTTGTCCACAACCTCCCCAGAATTGGTTGTTTGTAGATTTTCTGATGATGCCGATTCTAACAGGTGTGAGGTGAAATCTCATTGTAGTTTTGATTTGCATTTCTCTGATAATTAGTGCTGTTGAGCAGCTTTTCATGTGCGTCTTGGCCATCTCTGTGTCTCCTTTGAAGAAACGTCTCTTTAGATCTTCTGCCCATTTTTTTTTGGGTTGTTTGTTTTTTTAATATTAAGCTGCATGAGCTGTTTATATATATTGGAGATTAAACCTCTGTCCATTGATTCGTCTGCAACGATTTTCGCCCATTCTGAGGGATGCCTTTTTCCATTCCCGTGTTTTTTAACAAAAAAGGAAAGAAAGGAAAAGAAGCAGAACACTAATGTGCCTAAAATATGCCTTTTGAAACGGTCGTTTTGACATATGGACGTCCTTTGAATTTTTTGGTCGATATGTGACCCCAGGATTTGTTTTCAGGGCAGGTGTCATTTACAGGCCTGCAATGATTTTGAATATCAACTGACCATTAGCGTTGGGATTAAAGCTGCTGTTGTGTGAAACGGCCACAAGGTGGCAGCAGTTCACCCTTACCAAATCTGGTTACTAGGGCAAGAGAGCCTCAGTGGAAGTGGTGTTCTAGATTGGAGTTTAGAATGGAATGTGCCAGGAGAAAGCCCCTCACGTTTGTCTCACTACTTCTTGTTCGTGTTTTTAATTTAATTTTTTATTTTTTATTACAGCAAGTTTGATTACAATGTTTGGCTTGTTGTAGGTGTGGAAGATGTGGTTCTTTTACACATATACACATGTCTGTTCTTCCTGGGATCCTTTTCCCATGTATGTTATGACAGAATATTGAGTAGTCCTCTCTTGGTATTCTGTAGGTCTTTGGTGATTATATATGTCACCTGTGTTTGTATATGTCTGTTAACCCCGATATCGTAATGAAACCAATCCTCACACCTTTCCATTGGTGAACCATAAGTCTGTTTAATGAATCTGTGATTGCCGTTCTCCGTGGAAATATCTGCCCTGGTATCCATTTTTAGGTAACACCTATAAGTGATATGATAGGATATGTGTCTTCCACTTTCTGACTTACTACAAGTCACGTGATTACTTCTAGACTCATCTATGGTGCTGCAAATGGCATTGTGTCCTTTTTTCCCTTGCCTTCTCTTCTGCCTTAGCGGGGTCCATTTTCAACAATGTGATTCCCTGAGGGTTGTGGATTAGCTGACCTGGGCAGCCTTACCCTGCCGGCCCGCCCTCCCCATGTGTGCCTCGTTAAGGTCAATATAAACAGCGCTCCAGGCAGCAATAGCCCCTGAAGCTGTGCCTGACTCCATATTCTCTGCCCCGTCAGCAGTCTCGGGGCTGTGCTGGTGGGAGGGAGGGAGGGGCCACAGCTTTGTGGGTGGCCCGTTGTGAGTGGGGTTCTGCTGGCCTTTCTGCAGGAGTTGCCAGGCTGCCGCCTGTAAAGTTGAGGTTGTGTCACCCATACCTTCCGCTGGAATTTCTCTCCGGACAGAGGTGAGGAAGGAAAAAAAGCAGTGGGGGCCGGGACAGGAGGGGTATCTCAGGCAGGGCAATGGAAATCTTCTGGAAGAGCGCCCGGGGACAGGACCACCCTGGCTGGCCTGCAGGCACCAAGGTGGCCTGCTTGCTATCGCTGGTGTGGCTCCACGGTCCTTCCTCTAGGCTTTCAAGCCCTTGTACATATTCAGGTGTTTTACCTGGAAAGGGTGGGAACAGTTCAGCAGCAGCTGGCCTGGGGCTCAGCTCACGTTTACTCACAGATGCCTCGGCACGGTCCCCCAGCTTTGCAATGAGGACGCTCCTTGCGTGGGGGGTGGGTTGCTGGCTGTATGGGAGATGATTCCCCATCTCTGACCAATTTCAGAATTGTTTACCACTGGAGCAAGTGCCCTGATAGGGTTTTCCTCTGTATAACTCGTGGGTTCAGGTTTTTTTTTTCTTTTATGTTTCAAGTTAGATTTTATTCCTCTTTTATGTATTTATAGATATAAGCATGGAAATAATTCATTCCTATAAATACATCAGTTTGACGGGAAGAAATTTTTTCTGTTTTATTTTTAAATTTTATTTTTTAAAATTTTGAAATTTAATTTTATTTATTTTTTTTATACAGCACGTTATTATTAGTTATGTATTTTATGCATATACATGTATACAGGTCAATCCCAAACACCCAACTCATCCCACCACCACCACCCCATGGCTTCCCACACTTGGTGTCCATACATTTGTTCTCTACCTCTGTGTCTCTATTTCTTCCCTGCAAACCAGTTCATCTGTACCATTTTTTTAGATTCCACATATATGCATTTATATACAATATTTGTTTTCCTCTTTCTGACTTACTTCATTCTGTATGACAGTCTCTCGATCCATCGATGTCTCTACAAATGACCCAGTTTCATTCCTTTTTATGGCCGAGTAATATTCCATTTTATATATGTACCACATCTTTATCCATTCATCTGTCTGTGGGCATTTAGTTTGCTTCCATTACCTGGCTATTGTAAATAGTGCTGCAACGAACATTGTGGTGAATGTGCCTTTTTGAAATACGGTTTTCTCTGGGTATATGCCCAGAAGTGGGATTGCTGGATCAGATGGTAATTCTATTTCTAATTTTTTTAAGGAAACTCCATACTGTTCTCCATAGTGACTGTATCAATTTACATTCCCACCAATAGTGGAAGAGGGCTCCTTTTGTCCACAACCTCCCCAGAATTGGTTGTTTGTAGATTTTCTGATGATGCCGATTCTAACAGGTGTGAGGTGAAATCTCATTGTAGTTTTGATTTGCATTTCTCTGATAATTAGTGCTGTTGAGCAGCTTTTCATGTGCGTCTTGGCCATCTCTGTGTCTCCTTTGAAGAAACGTCTCTTTAGATCTTCTGCCCATTTTTTTTTGGGTTGTTTGTTTTTTTAATATTAAGCTGCATGAGCTGTTTATATATATTGGAGATTAAACCTCTGTCCATTGATTCGTCTGCAACGATTTTCGCCCATTCTGAGGGATGCCTTTTTCCATTCCCGTGTTTTTTAACAAAAAAGGAAAGAAAGGAAAAGAAGCAGAACACTAATGTGCCTAAAATATGCCTTTTGAAACGGTCGTTTTGACATATGGACGTCCTTTGAATTTTTTGGTCGATATGTGACCCCAGGATTTGTTTTCAGGGCAGGTGTCATTTACAGGCCTGCAATGATTTTGAATATCAACTGACCATTAGCGTTGGGATTAAAGCTGCTGTTGTGTGAAACGGCCACAAGGTGGCAGCAGTTCACCCTTACCAAATCTGGTTACTAGGGCAAGAGAGCCTCAGTGGAAGTGGTGTTCTAGATTGGAGTTTAGAATGGAATGTGCCAGGAGAAAGCCCCTCACGTTTGTCTCACTACTTCTTGTTCGTGTTTTTAATTTAATTTTTTATTTTTTATTACAGCAAGTTTGATTACAATGTTTGGCTTGTTGTAGGTGTGGAAGATGTGGTTCTTTTACACATATACACATGTCTGTTCTTCCTGGGATCCTTTTCCCATGTATGTTATGACAGAATATTGAGTAGTCCTCTCTTGGTATTCTGTAGGTCTTTGGTGATTATATATGTCACCTGTGTTTGTATATGTCTGTTAACCCCGATATCGTAATGAAACCAATCCTCACACCTTTCCATTGGTGAACCATAAGTCTGTTTAATGAATCTGTGATTGCCGTTCTCCGTGGAAATATCTGCCCTGGTATCCATTTTTAGGTAACACCTATAAGTGATATGATAGGATATGTGTCTTCCACTTTCTGACTTACTACAAGTCACGTGATTACTTCTAGACTCATCTACGGTGCTGCAAATGGCATTGTGTCCTTTTTTCCCTTGGCTTCTCTTCTGCCTTAGCGGGGTCCATTTTCAACAATGTGATTCCCTGAGGGTTGTGGATTAGCTGACCTGGGCAGCCTTACCCTGCCGGCCCGCCCTCCCCAGGTGTGCCTCGTTGAGGTCAATATAAACAGCGCTCCAGGCAACAATAGCCCTTGAAGCTGTGCCTGACTCCATATTCTCTGCCCCGTCAGCAGTCTCGGGGCTGTGCTGGTGGGAGGGAGTGAGGGGCCACAGCTTTGTTGGTGGCCCGGTGTGAGTGGGGTTCTGCTGGCCTTTCTGCAGGAGTTGCCAGGCTGCCGCCTGCAAAGAAGAGGTTGTGTCACCCATACCTTCCGCTGGAATTTCTCTCCGGACAGAGGTGAGGAAGGAAAAAAGCAGTGGGGGCCGGGACAGGAGGGGTATCTCAGGCAGGGCAATGGAAAGCTTCTGGAAGAGCGCCCGGGGACAGGACCACCCTGGCTGGCCTGCAGGCACCAAGTTGGCCTGCGTGCTGTCGCTGGTGTGGCTCCACGGTCCTTCCTCTAGGCTTTCAAGCCCTTGTACATATTCAGGTGTTTTACCTGGAAAGGGTGGGAACAGTTCAGCAGCAGCTGGACAGGGGCTCAGCTCACGTTTACTCACATATGCCTCGGCATGGTCCCCAAACTTTGCAATGAGGTCGCTCCTTGCGTGGGGGGTGGTTTGATGGCTGTATGGGAGATGCTTCCCCACCTCTGACCAATTTCAGAATTGTTTACCAGTGGAGCAAGTGCCCTGATAGGGTTTTCCTCTGTATAACTCGTGGGTTCAGGTTTTTTTTTCTTTTATGGTTCAAGTTAGATTTTATTCCTCTTTTATGTATTTATAGATATAAGCATGGAAATAATTCATTCCTATAAATACATCTGTGTGACGGGAAGAACTTTTTTCTGTTTTATTTTTAAATTTTATTTTTTAAAATTTTGAAATTTAATTTTATTCATTTTTTTTATACAGCACATTATTATTAGTTAAGTATTTTATGCATATACATGTACACAGGTCAATCCCAAACTCCCAACTCATCCCACCACCACCACCCCATGGCTTCCCACACTTGGTGTCCATACGTTTGTTCTCTACCTCTGTGTCTCTATTTCTTCCCTGTAAACCAGTTCATCTGTACCATTTTTAGGCTCCACATATATGCATTAATATACAATATTTGTTTTCATCTTTCTGACTTACTTCATTCTGTATGACAGTCTCTCGATCCATCGATGTCTCTACAAATGACCCAGTTTCATTCCTTTTTATGGCCGAGTAATATTCCATTTCATATATGTACCACATCTTTATCCATTCACCTGTCTGTGGGCATTTAGGTTGCTTCCATTACCTGGCTATTGTAAATAGTGCTGCAATGAACATTGTGGTGAATGTGCCTTTTTGATTTACGGTTTTCTCTGGGTATATGCCCAGAAGTGGGATTGCTGGATCAGATGGTAATTCTATTTCTAGTTTTTTTAAGGAAACTCCATACTGTTCTCCATAGTGACTGTATCAATTTACATTCCCACCAATTGTGGAAGAGGGCTCCTTTTGTCCACACCCTCCCCAGAATTGGTTGTTTGTAGATTTTCTGATGATGCCGATTCTTACAGGTGTGAGGTGAAACCTCATTGTAGTTTTGATTTGTATTTCTCTAATAATTAGTGCTGTTGAGCAGCTTTTCATGTGCGTCTTAGCCATCTCTGTGTCTCCTTTGAAGAAACGTCTCTTTAGATCTTCTGCCCATTTTTTTGGGGTTTTTTGTTTTTTTAATATTAAGCTGCATGAGCTGTTTATATATATTGGAGATTAAACCTCTGTACATTGATTCGTCTGCAACGATTTTCGCCCATTCTGAGGGATGCCTTTTTCCATTCCCGTGTTTTTTAACAAAAAAAGGAAAGAAAGGAAAAGAAGCAGAACACTAATGTGGGTAAAATATGCCTTTTGAAACGGTCGTTTTGAAATATGGACGTCCTTTGAATTTTTTGGTCGATATGTGACCCCAGGATTTGTTTTCAGGGCAGGTGTCATTTACAGACCTGCAATGATTTTGAATATCAACTGACCATTAGCGTTGGGATTAAAGCTGCTGTTGTGTGAAACGGCCACAAGGTGGCAGCAGTTCACCCTTGCCAAATCTGGTTACTAGGGCAAGAGAGCCTCAGTGGAAGTGGTGTTCTAGATTGGAGTTTAGAATGGAATGTGTCAGGAGAAAGCCCCTCACGTTTGTCTCACTACTTCTTGTTCGTGTTTTTAATTTAATTTTTTATTTTTTATTACAGCAAGTTTGATTACAATGTTTGGCTTGTTGTAGGTGTGGAAGATGTGGTTCTTTTACACATATACAGATGACTGTTTTTCCTGGGATCCTTTTCCCACGTACGTTATGACAGAATGTTGAGTAGTCCTCTCTTGGTATTCTGTAGGTCTTTGGTGATTATATATGTCACCTGTGTTTGTATATATCTGTTAACCCCGATATCGTAATGAAACCAATCCTCACACCTTTCCATTGGTGAACCATAAGTTTGGTTAATGAATCTGTGATTGCCCTTCTCCGTGGAAATATCTGCCCTGGTATCCATTTTTAGGTAACACCTATAAGTGATATGATATGATATGTGTCTTTCACTTTCTGACTTACTACAAGTCACGTGATTACTTCTAGACTCATCTACGGTGCTGCAAATGGCATTGTGTCCTTTTTTCCCTTGGCTTCTCTTCTGCCTTAGTGGGGTCCATTTTCAACAATGTGATTCCCTGAGGGTTGTGGATTAGCTGACCTGGGCAGCCTTACCCTGCCGGCCCGCCCTCCCCAGGTGTGCCTCATTGAGGTCAATATAAACAGCGCTCCAGGCAGCAATAGCCCCTGAAGCTGTGCCTGACTCCATATTCTCTGCCCCGTCAGCAGTCTCGGGGCTGTGCTGGTGGGAGGGAGTGAGGGGCCACAGCTTTGTGGGTGGGCCGGTGTGAGTGGGGTTCTGCTGGCCTTTCTGCAGGAGTTGCCAGGCTGCCGCCTGTAAAGAAGAGGATGTGTCACCCATACCTTCCGCTGGAATTTCTCTCCGGACAGAGGTGAGGAAGGAAAAAAGCAGTGGGGGCCGGGACAGGAGGGGTATCTCAGGCAGGGCAATGGAAAGCTTCTGGAAGAGCGCCCGGGGACAGGACCACCCTGGCTGGCCTGCAGGCACCAAGTTGGCCTGCGTGCTGTCACTGGTGTGGCTCCACGGTCCTTCCACTAGGCTTTCAAGCCCTTGTACATATTCAGGTGTTTTACCTGGAAAGGGTGGGAACAGTTCAGCAGCAGCTGGCCTGGGGCTCAGCTCACGTTTACTCACAGATGCCTCGGCACGGTCCCCAAGCTTTGCATTGAGGTCGCTCCTTGCGTGGGGGGTGGGTTGATGGCTGTATGGGAGATGCTTCCCCACCTCTGACCAATTTCATAATTGTTTACCACTGGAGCAAGTGCCCTGATAGGGTTTTCCTCTGTATAACTCGTGGGTTCAGGTTTTTTTTTCTTGTATGGTTCAAGTTAGATTTTATTCCTATTTTATGTATTTATAGATATAAGCATGGAAATAATTCATTCCTATAAATACATCTGTGTGACGGGAAGAACTTTTTTCTCTTTTATTTTTAAATTTTATTTTTTAAAATTTTGGAATTTAATTTTATTTATTTTTTTATACAGCATATTATTATTAGTTATGTATTTTATGCATATACATGTACACAGGTCAATCCCAAACTCCCAACTCATCCCACCACCACCACCCCATGGCTTCCCACACTTGGTGTCCATACGTTTGTTCTCTACCTCTGTGTCTCTATTTCTTCCCTGCAAACCAGTTCATCTGTACCATTTTTAGGCTCCACATATATGCATTAATATACAATATTTGTTTTCCTCTTTCTGACTTACTTCATTCTGTATGACAGTCTCTCGATCCATCGATGTCTCTACAAATGACCCAGTTTCATTCCTTTTTATGGCCGAGTAATATTCCATTTCATATATGTACCACATCTTTATCCATTCATCTGTCTGTGGGCATTTAGGTTGCTTCCATTACCTGGCTATTGTAAATAGTGCTGCAACGAACATTGTGGTGAATGTGCCTTTTTGAAATACGGTTTTCTCTGGGTATATGCCCAGAAGTGGGATTGCTGGATCAGATGGTAATTCTATTTCTAGATTTTTTAAGGAAACTCCATACTGTTCTCCATAGTGACTGTATCAATTTACATTCCCAACAATAGTGGAAGAGGGCTCCTTTTGTCCACACCCTCCCCAGAATTGGTTGTTTGTAGATTTTCTGATGATGCCGATTCTAACAGGTGTGAGGTGATACCTCATTGTAGTTTTGATTTGCATTTCTCTAATAATTAGTGCTGTTGAGCAGCTTTTCATGTGCGTCTTGGCCATCTCTGTGTCTCCTTTGAAGAAACGTCTCTTTAGATCTTCTGCTCATTTTTTTGGGTTGTTTGTTTTTTTAATATTCAGCTGCATGAGCTATTTATATATATTGGAGATTAAACCTCTGTTCATTGATTCGTCTGCAATGATTTTCGCCCATTCTGAGGGATGCCTTTTTCCATTCCCGTGTTTTTTAACAAAAAAGGAAAGAAAGGAAAAGAAGCAGAACACTAATGTGCGTAAAATATGCCTTTTGAAACGGTCGTTTTGAAATATGGACGTCCTTTGAATTTTTTGGTCGATATGTGACCCCAGGATTTGTTTTCAGGGCAGGTGTCATTTACAGGCCTGCAATGATTTTGAATATCAACTGACCATTAGCGTTGGGATTAAAGCTGCTGTTGTGTGAAACGGCCACAAGGTGGCAGCAGTTCACCCTTGCCAAATCTGGTTACTAGGGCAAGAGAGCCTCAGTGGAAGTGGTGTTCTAGATTGGAGTTTAGAATGGAATGTGCCAGGAGAAAGCCCCTCACGTTTCTCTCACTACTTCTTGTTCGTGTTTTTAATTTATTTTTTTATTTTTCATTACAGCAAGTTTGATTACAATGTTTGGCTTGTTGTAGGTGTGGAAGATGTGGTTCTTTTACACATATACAGATGACTGTTCTTCCTGGGATCCTTTCCCCACGTACGTTATGACAGAATGTTGAGTAGTCCTCTCTTGGTATTCTGTAGGTCTTTGGTGATTATATATGTCACCTGTGTTTGTATATGTCTGTTAACCCCGATATCGTAATGAAACCAATCCTCACACCTTTCCATTGGTGAACCATAAGTTTGTTTGATGAATCTGTGATTGCCCTTCTCCGTGGAAATATCTGCCCTGGTATCCATTTTTAGGTAACACCTATAAGTGATATGATAGGATATGTGTCTTTCACTTTCTGACTTACTACAAGTCACGTGATTACTTCTAGACTCATCTATGGTGCTGCAAATGGCATTGTGTCCTTTTTTCCCTTGCCTTCTCTTCTGCCTTAGCGGGGTCCATTTTCAACAATGTGATTCCCTGAGGGTTGTGGATTAGCTGACCTGGGCAGCCTTACCCTGCCGGCCCGCCCTCCCCAGGTGTGCCTCGTTAAGGTCAATATAAACAGCGCTCCAGGCAGCAATAGCCCCTGAAGCTGTGCCTGACTCCATATTCTCTGCCCCGTCAGCAGTCTCGGGGCTGTGCTGGTGGGAGGGAGTGAGGGGCCACAGCTTTGTGGGTGGCCCGGTGTGAGTGGGGTTCTGCTGGCCTTTCTGCAGGAGTTGCCAGGCTGCCGCCTGTAAAGTTGAGGTTGTGTCACCCATACCTTCCGCTGGAATTTCTCTCCGGACAGAGGTGAGGAAGGAAAAAAAGCAGTGGGGGCCGGGACAGGAGGGGTATCTCAGGCAGGGCAATGGAAATCTTCTGGAAGAGCGCCCGGGGACAGGACCACCCTGGCTGGCCTGCAGGCACCAAGGTGGCCTGCGTGCTATCGCTGGTGTGGCTCCACGATCCTTCCTCTAGGCTTTCAAGCCCTTGTACATATTCAGGTGTTTTACCTGGAAAGGGTGGGAACAGTTCAGCAGCAGCTGGCCTGGGGCTCAGCTCACCTTTACTCACAGATGCCTCGGCACGGTCCCCCAGCTTTGCAATGAGGACGCTCCTTGCGTGGGGGGTGGGTTGCTGGCTGTATGGGAGATGATTCCCCATCTCTGACCAATTTCAGAATTGTTTACCACTGGAGCAAGTGCCCTGATAGGGTTTTCCTCTGTATAACTCGTGGGTTCAGGTTTTTTTTTTCTTTTATGTTTCAAGTTAGATTTTATTCCTCTTTTATGTATTTATAGATATAAGCATGGAAATAATTCATTCCTATAAATACATCAGTTTGACGGGAAGAAATTTTTTCTGTTTTATTTTTAAATTTTATTTTTTAAAATTTTGAAATTTAATTTTATTTATTTTTTTTATACAGCACGTTATTATTAGTTATGTATTTTATGCATATACATGTATACAGGTCAATCCCAAACACCCAACTCATCCCACCACCACCACCCCATGGCTTCCCACACTTGGTGTCCATACGTTTGTTCTCTACCTCTGTGTCTCTATTTCTTCCCTGCAAACCAGTTCATCTGTACCATTTTTTTAGATTCCACATATATGCATTTATATACAATATTTGTTTTCCTCTTTCTGACTTACTTCATTCTGTATGACAGTCTCTCGATCCATCGATGTCTCTACAAATGACCCAGTTTCATTCCTTTTTATGGCCGAGTAATATTCCATTTTATATATGTACAACATCTTTATCCATTCATCTGTCTGTGGGCATTTAGTTTGCTTCCATTACCTGGCTATTGTAAATAGTGCTGCAACGAACATTGTGGTGAATGTGCCTTTTTGAAATACGGTTTTCTCTGGGTATATGCCCAGAAGTGGGATTGCTGGATCAGATGGTAATTCTATTTCTAGATTTTTTAAGGAAACTCCATACTGTTCTCCATAGTGACTGTATCAATTTACATTCCCACCAATAGTGGAAGAGGGCTCCTTTTGTCCACAACCTCCCCAGAATTGGTTGTTTGTAGATTTTCTGATGATGCCGATTCTAACAGGTGTGAGGTGAAATCTCATTGTAGTTTTGATTTGCATTTCTCTGATAATTAGTGCTGTTGAGCAGCTTTTCATGTGCGTCTTGGCCATCTCTGTGTCTCCTTTGAAGAAACGTCTCTTTAGATCTTCTGCCCATTTTTTTTTGGGTTGTTTGTTTTTTTAATATTAAGCTGCATGAGCTGTTTATATATATTGGAGATTAAACCTCTGTCCATTGATTCGTCTGCAACGATTTTCGCCCATTCTGAGGGATGCCTTTTTCCATTCCCGTGTTTTTTAACAAAAAAGGAAAGAAAGGAAAAGAAGCAGAACACTAATGTGCCTAAAATATGCCTTTTGAAACGGTCGTTTTGACATATGGACGTCCTTTGAATTTTTTGGTCGATATGTGACCCCAGGATTTGTTTTCAGGGCAGGTGTCATTTACAGGCCTGCAATGATTTTGAATATCAACTGACCATTAGCGTTGGGATTAAAGCTGCTGTTGTGTGAAACGGCCACAAGGTGGCAGCAGTTCACCCTTACCAAATCTGGTTACTAGGGCAAGAGAGCCTCAGTGGAAGTGGTGTTCTAGATTGGAGTTTAGAATGGAATGTGCCAGGAGAAAGCCCCTCACGTTTGTCTCACTACTTCTTGTTCGTGTTTTTAATTTAATTTTTTATTTTTTATTACAGCAAGTTTGATTACAATGTTTGGCTTGTTGTAGGTGTGGAAGATGTGGTTCTTTTACACATATACACATGTCTGTTCTTCCTGGGATCCTTTTCCCATGTATGTTATGACAGAATATTGAGTAGTCCTCTCTTGGTATTCTGTAGGTCTTTGGTGATTATATATGTCACCTGTGTTTGTATATGTCTGTTAACCCCGATATCGTAATGAAACCAATCCTCACACCTTTCCATTGGTGAACCATAAGTCTGTTTAATGAATCTGTGATTGCCGTTCTCCGTGGAAATATCTGCCCTGGTATCCATTTTTAGGTAACACCTATAAGTGATATGATAGGATATGTGTCTTTCACTTTCTGACTTACTACAAGTCACGTGATTACTTCTAGACTCATCTATGGTGCTGCAAATGGCATTGTGTCCTTTTTTCCCTTGCCTTCTCTTCTGCCTTAGCGGGGTCCATTTTCAACAATGTGATTCCCTGAGGGTTGTGGATTAGCTGACCTGGGCAGCCTTACCCTGCCGGCCCGCCCTCCCCAGGTGTGCCTCGTTAAGGTCAATATAAACAGCGCTCCAGGCAGCAATAGCCCCTGAAGCTGTGCCTGACTCCATATTCTCTGCCCCGTCAGCAGTCTCGGGGCTGTGCTGGTGGGAGGGAGGGGCCACAGCTTTGTGGGTGGCCCGTTGTGAGTGGGGTTCTGCTGGCCTTTCTGCAGGAGTTGCCAGGCTGCCGCCTGTAAAGTTGAGGTTGTGTCACCCATACCTTCCGCTGGAATTTCTCTCCGGACAGAGGTGAGGAAGGAAAAAAAGCAGTGGGGGCCGGGACAAGAGGGGTATCTCAGGCAGGGCAATGGAAATCTTCTGGAAGAGCGCCCGGGGACAGGACCACCCTGGCTGGCCTGCAGGCACCAAGGTGGCCTGCGTGCTATCGCTGCTGTGGCTCCACGGTCCTTCCTCTAGGCTTTCAAGCCCTTGTACATATTCAGGTGTTTTACCTGGAAAGGGTGGGAACAGTTCAGCAGCAGCTGGCCTGGGGCTCAGCTCACCTTTACTCACAGATGCCTCGGCACGGTCCCCCAGCTTTGCAATGAGGACGCTCCTTGCGTGGGGGGTGGGTTGCTGGCTGTATGGGAGATGATTCCCCATCTCTGACCAATTTCAGAATTGTTTACCACTGGAGCAAGTGCCCTGATAGGGTTTTCCTCTGTATAACTCGTGGGTTCAGGTTTTTTTTTTCTTTTATGTTTCAAGTTAGATTTTATTCCTCTTTTATGTATTTATAGATATAAGCATGGAAATAATTCATTCCTATAAATACATCAGTTTGACGGGAAGAAATTTTTTCTGTTTTATTTTTAAATTTTATTTTTTAAAATTTTGAAATTTAATTTTATTTATTTTTTTTATACAGCACGTTATTATTAGTTATGTATTTTATGCATATACATGTATACAGGTCAATCCCAAACACCCAACTCATCCCACCACCACCACCCCATGGTTTCCCACACTTGGTGTCCATACGTTTGTTCTCTACCTCTGTGTCTCTATTTCTTCCCTGCAAACCAGTTCATCTGTACCATTTTTTTAGATTCCACATATATGCATTTATATACAATATTTGTTTTCCTCTTTCTGACTTACTTCATTCTGTATGACAGTCTCTCGATCCATCGATGTCTCTACAAATGACCCAGTTTCATTCCTTTTTATGGCCGAGTAATATTCCATTTTATATATGTACCACATCTTTATCCATTCATCTGTCTGTGGGCATTTAGTTTGCTTCCATTACCTGGCTATTGTAAATAGTGCTGCAACGAACATTGTGGTGAATGTGCCTTTTTGAAATACGGTTTTCTCTGGGTATATGCCCAGAAGTGGGATTGCTGGATCAGATGGTAATTCTATTTCTAATTTTTTTAAGGAAACTCCATACTGTTCTCCATGGTGACTGTATCAATTTACATTCCCACCAATAGTGGAAGAGGGCTCCTTTTGTCCACAACCTCCCCAGAATTGGTTGTTTGTAGATTTTCTGATGATGCCGATTCTAACAGGTGTGAGGTGAAATCTCATTGTAGTTTTGATTTGCATTTCTCTGATAATTAGTGCTGTTGAGCAGCTTTTCATGTGCGTCTTGGCCATCTCTGTGTCTCCTTTGAAGAAAAGTCTCTTTAGATCTTCTGCCCATTTTTTTTTGGGTTGTTTGTTTTTTTAATATTAAGCTGCATGAGCTGTTTATATATATTGGAGATTAAACCTCTGTCCATTGATTCGTCTGCAACGATTTTCGCCCATTCTGAGGGATGCCTTTTTCCATTCCCGTGTTTTTTAACAAAAAAGGAAAGAAAGGAAAAGAAGCAGAACACTAATGTGCCTAAAATATGCCTTTTGAAACGGTCGTTTTGACATATGGACGTCCTTTGAATTTTTTGGTCGATATGTGACCCCAGGATTTGTTTTCAGGGCAGGTGTCATTTACAGGCCTGCAATGATTTTGAATATCAACTGACCATTAGCGTTGGGATTAAAGCTGCTGTTGTGTGAAACGGCCACAAGGTGGCAGCAGTTCACCCTTACCAAATCTGGTTACTAGGGCAAGAGAGCCTCAGTGGAAGTGGTGTTCTAGATTGGAGTTTAGAATGGAATGTGCCAGGAGAAAGCCCCTCACGTTTGTCTCACTACTTCTTGTTCGTGTTTTTAATTTAATTTTTTATTTTTTATTACAGCAAGTTTGATTACAATGTTTGGCTTGTTGTAGGTGTGGAAGATGTGGTTCTTTTACACATATACACATGTCTGTTCTTCCTGGGATCCTTTTCCCATGTATGTTATGACAGAATATTGAGTAGTCCTCTCTTGGTATTCTGTAGGTCTTTGGTGATTATATATGTCACCTGTGTTTGTATATGTCTGTTAACCCCGATATCGTAATGAAACCAATCCTCACACCTTTCCATTGGTGAACCATAAGTCTGTTTAATGAATCTGTGATTGCCGTTCTCCGTGGAAATATCTGCCCTGGTATCCATTTTTAGGTAACACCTATAAGTGATATGATAGGATATGTGTCTTCCACTTTCTGACTTACTACAAGTCACGTGATTACTTCTAGACTCATCTACGGTGCTGCAAATGGCATTGTGTCCTTTTTTCCCTTGGCTTCTCTTCTGCCTTAGCGGGGTCCATTTTCAACAATGTGATTCCCTGAGGGTTGTGGATTAGCTGACCTGGGCAGCCTTACCCTGCCGGCCCGCCCTCCCCAGGTGTGCCTCGTTGAGGTCAATATAAACAGCGCTCCAGGCAACAATAGCCCTTGAAGCTGTGCCTGACTCCATATTCTCTGCCCCGTCAGCAGTCTCGGGGCTGTGCTGGTGGGAGGGAGTGAGGGGCCACAGCTTTGTTGGTGGCCCGGTGTGAGTGGGGTTCTGCTGGCCTTTCTGCAGGAGTTGCCAGGCTGCCGCCTGCAAAGAAGAGGTTGTGTCACCCATACCTTCCGCTGGAATTTCTCTCCGGACAGAGGTGAGGAAGGAAAAAAGCAGTGGGGGCCGGGACAGGAGGGGTATCTCAGGCAGGGCAATGGAAAGCTTCTGGAAGAGCGCCCGGGGACAGGACCACCCTGGCTGGCCTGCAGGCACCAAGTTGGCCTGCGTGCTGTCGCTGGTGTGGCTCCACGGTCCTTCCTCTAGGCTTTCAAGCCCTTGTACATATTCAGGTGTTTTACCTGGAAAGGGTGGGAACAGTTCAGCAGCAGCTGGACAGGGGCTCAGCTCACGTTTACTCACATATGCCTCGGCATGGTCCCCAAACTTTGCAATGAGGTCGCTCCTTGCGTGGGGGGTGGTTTGATGGCTGTATGGGAGATGCTTCCCCACCTCTGACCAATTTCAGAATTGTTTACCAGTGGAGCAAGTGCCCTGATAGGGTTTTCCTCTGTATAACTCGTGGGTTCAGGTTTTTTTTTCTTTTATGGTTCAAGTTAGATTTTATTCCTCTTTTATGTATTTATAGATATAAGCATGGAAATAATTCATTCCTATAAATACATCTGTGTGACGGGAAGAACTTTTTTCTGTTTTATTTTTAAATTTTATTTTTTAAAATTTTGAAATTTAATTTTATTCATTTTTTTTATACAGCACATTATTATTAGTTAAGTATTTTATGCATATACATGTACACAGGTCAATCCCAAACTCCCAACTCATCCCACCACCACCACCCCATGGCTTCCCACACTTGGTGTCCATACGTTTGTTCTCTACCTCTGTGTCTCTATTTCTTCCCTGTAAACCAGTTCATCTGTACCATTTTTAGGCTCCACATATATGCATTAATATACAATATTTGTTTTCATCTTTCTGACTTACTTCATTCTGTATGACAGTCTCTCGATCCATCGATGTCTCTACAAATGACCCAGTTTCATTCCTTTTTATGGCCGAGTAATATTCCATTTCATATATGTACCACATCTTTATCCATTCACCTGTCTGTGGGCATTTAGGTTGCTTCCATTACCTGGCTATTGTAAATAGTGCTGCAATGAACATTGTGGTGAATGTGCCTTTTTGATTTACGGTTTTCTCTGGGTATATGCCCAGAAGTGGGATTGCTGGATCAGATGGTAATTCTATTTCTGGATTTTTTAAGGAAACTCCATACTGTTCTCCATAGTGACTGTATCAATTTACATTCCCACCAATTGTGGAAGAGGGCTCCTTTTGTCCACACCCTCCCCAGAATTGGTTGTTTGTAGATTTTCTGATGATGCCGATTCTTACAGGTGTGAGGTGAAACCTCATTGTAGTTTTGATTTGTATTTCTCTAATAATTAGTGCTGTTGAGCAGCTTTTCATGTGCGTCTTAGCCATCTCTGTGTCTCCTTTGAAGAAACGTCTCTTTAGATCTTCTGCCCATTTTTTTGGGGTTTTTTGTTTTTTTAATATTAAGCTGCATGAGCTGTTTATATATATTGGAGATTAAACCTCTGTACATTGATTCGTCTGCAACGATTTTCGCCCATTCTGAGGGATGCCTTTTTCCATTCCCGTGTTTTTTAACAAAAAAGGAAAGAAAGGAAAAGAAGCAGAACACTAATGTGCGTAAAATATGCCTTTTGAAACGGTCGTTTTGAAATATGGACGTCCTTTGAATTTTTTGGTCGATATGTGACCCCAGGATTTGTTTTCAGGGCAGGTGTCATTTACAGGCCTGCAATGATTTTGAATATCAACTGACCATTAGCGTTGGGATTAAAGCTGCTGTTGTGTGAAACGGCCACAAGGTGGCAGCAGTTCACCCTTGCCAAATCTGGTTACTAGGGCAAGAGAGCCTCAGTGGAAGTGGTGTTCTAGATTGGAGTTTAGAATGGAATGTGTCAGGAGAAAGCCCCTCACGTTTGTCTCACTACTTCTTGTTCGTGTTTTTAATTTAATTTTTTATTTTTTATTACAGCAAGTTTGATTACAATGTTTGGCTTGTTGTAGGTGTGGAAGATGTGGTTCTTTTACACATATACAGATGACTGTTTTTCCTGGGATCCTTTTCCCACGTACGTTATGACAGAATGTTGAGTAGTCCTCTCTTGGTATTCTGTAGGTCTTTGGTGATTATATATGTCACCTGTGTTTGTATAAGTCTGTTAACCCCGATATCGTAATGAAACCAATCCTCACACCTTTCCATTGGTGAACCATAAGTTTGTTTAATGAATCTGTGATTGCCCTTCTCCGTGGAAATATCTGCCCTGGTATCCATTTTTAGGTAACACCTATAAGTGATATGATATGATATGTGTCTTTCACTTTCTGACTTACTACAAGTCACGTGATTACTTCTAGACTCATCTACGGTGCTGCAAATGGCATTGTGTCCTTTTTTCCCTTGGCTTCTCTTCTGCCTTAGTGGGGTCCATTTTCAACAATGTGATTCCCTGAGGGTTGTGGATTAGCTGACCTGGGCAGCCTTACCCTGCCGGCCCGCCCTCCCCAGGTGTGCCTCATTGAGGTCAATATAAACAGCGCTCCAGGCAGCAATAGCCCCTGAAGCTGTGCCTGACTCCATATTCTCTGCCCCGTCAGCAGTCTCGGGGCTGTGCTGGTGGGAGGGAGTGAGGGGCCACAGCTTTGTGGGTGGGCCGGTGTGAGTGGGGTTCTGCTGGCCTTTCTGCAGGAGTTGCCAGGCTGCCGCCTGTAAAGAAGAGGTTGTGTCACCCATACCTTCCGCTGGAATTTCTCTCCGGACAGAGGTGAGGAAGGAAAAAAGCAGTGGGGGCCGGGACAGGAGGGGTATCTCAGGCAGGGCAATGGAAAGCTTCTGGAAGAGCGCCCGGGGACAGGACCACCCTGGCTGGCCTGCAGGCACCAAGTTGGCCTGCGTGCTGTCACTGGTGTGGCTCCACGGTCCTTCCACTAGGCTTTCAAGCCCTTGTACATATTCAGGTGTTTTACCTGGAAAGGGTGGGAACAGTTCAGCAGCAGCTGGCCTGGGGCTCAGCTCACATTTACTCACAGATGCCTCGGCACGGTCCCCAAGCTTTGCAATGAGGTCGCTCCTTGCGTGGGGGGTGGGTTGATGGCTGTATGGGAGATGCTTCCCCACCTCTGACCAATTTCATAATTGTTTACCACTGGAGCAAGTGCCCTGATAGGGTTTTCCTCTGTATAACTCGTGGGTTCAGGTTTTTTTTTCCTTGTATGGTTCAAGTTAGATTTTATTCCTCTTTTATGTATTTATAGATATAAGCATGGAAATAATTCATTCCTATAAATACATCAGTGTGACGGGAAGAACTATTTTCTCTTTTATTTTTAAATTTTATTTTTTAAAATTTTGAAATTTAATTTTATTTATTTTTTTATACAGCATATTATTATTAGTTATGTATTTTATGCATATACATGTACACAGGTCAATCCCAAACTCCCAACTCATCCCACCACCACCACCCCATGGCTTCCCACACTTGGTGTCCATACGTTTGTTCTCTACCTCTGTGTCTCTATTTCTTCCCTGCAAACCAGTTCATCTGTACCATTTTTAGGCTCCACATATATGCATTAATATACAATATTTGTTTTCCTCTTTCTGACTTACTTCATTCTGTATGACAGTCTCTCGATCCATCGATGTCTCTACAAATGACCCAGTTTCATTCCTTTTTATGGCCGAGTAATATTCCATTTCATATATGTACCACATCTTTATCCATTCATCTGTCTGTGGGCATTTAGGTTGCTTCCATTACCTGGCTATTGTAAATAGTGCTGCAACGAACATTGTGGTGAATGTGCCTTTTTGAAATACGGTTTTCTCTGGGTATATGCCCAGAAGTGGGATTGCTGGATCAGATGGTAATTCTATTTCTGGATTTTTTAAGGAAACTCCATACTGTTCTCCATAGTGACTGTATCAATTTACATTCCCAACAATAGTGGAAGAGGGCTCCTTTTGTCCACACCCTCCCCAGAATTGGTTGTTTGTAGATTTTCTGATGATGCCGATTCTAACAGGTGTGAGGTGATACCTCATTGTAGTTTTGATTTGCATTTCTCTAATAATTAGTGCTGTTGAGCAGCTTTTCATGTGCGTCTTGGCCATCTCTGTGTCTCCTTTGAAGAAACGTCTCTTTAGATCTTCGGCTCATTTTTTTGGGTTGTTTGTTTTTTTAATATTCAGCTGCATGAGCTATTTATATATATTGGAGATTAAACCTCTGTCCATTGATTCGTCTGCAACGATTTTCGCCCATTCTGAGGGATGCCTTTTTCCATTCCCGTGTTTTTTAACAAAAAAGGAAAGAAAGGAAAAGAAGCAGAACACTAATGTGCGTAAAATATGCCTTTTGAAACGGTCGTTTTGAAATATGGACGTCCTTTGAATTTTTTGGTCGATATGTGACCCCAGGATTTGTTTTCAGGGCAGGTGTCATTTACAGGCCTGCAATGATTTTGAATATCAACTGACCATTAGCGTTGGGATTAAAGCTGCTGTTGTGTGAAACGGCCACAAGGTGGCAGCAGTTCACCCTTACCAAATCTGGTTACTAGGGCAAGAGAGCCTCAGTGGAAGTGGTGTTCTAGATTGGAGTTTAGAATGGAATGTGCCAGGAGAAAGCCCCTCACGTTTGTCTCACTACTTCTTGTTCGTGTTTTTAATTTATTTTTTTATTTTTCATTACAGCAAGTTTGATTACAATGTTTGGCTTGTTGTAGGTGTGGAAGATGTGGTTCTTTTACACATATACAGATGACTGTTCTTCCTGGGATCCTTTCCCCACGTACGTTATCACAGAATGTTGAGTAGTCCTGTCTTGGTATTCTGTAGGTCTTTGGTGATTATATATGTCACCTGTGTTTGTATATGTCTGTTAACCCCGATATCGTAATGAAACCAATCCTCACACCTTTCCATTGGTGAACCATAAGTTTGTTTGATGAATCTGTGATTGCCCTTCTCCGTGGAAATATCTGCCCTGGTATCCATTTTTAGGTAACACCTATAAGTGATATGATATGATATGTGTCTTTCACTTTCTGACTTACTACAAGTCACGTGATTACTTCTAGACTCATCTATGGTGCTGCAAATGGCATTGTGTCCTTTTTTCCCTTGCCTTCTCTTCTGCCTTAACGGGGTCCATTTTCAACAATGTGATTCCCTGAGGGTTGTGGATTAGCTGACCTGGGCAGCCTTACCCTGCCGGCCCGCCCTCCCCAGGTGTGCCTCGTTAAGGTCAATATAAACAGCGCTCCAGGCAGCAATAGCCCCTGAAGCTGTGCCTGACTCCATATTCTCTGCCCCGTCAGCAGTCTCGGGGCTGTGCTGGTGGGAGGGAGTTAGGGGCCACAGCTTTGTGGGTGGCCCATTGTGAGTGGGGTTCTGCTGGCCTTTCTGCAGGAGTTGCCAGGCTGCCGCCTGTAAAGTTGAGGTTGTGTCACCCATACCTTCCGCTGGAATTTCTCTCCGGACAGAGTTGAGGAAGGAAAAAAAGCAGTGGGGGCCGGGACAGGAGGGGTATCTCAGGCAGGGCAATGGAAATCTTCTGGAAGAGCGCCCGGGGACAGGACCACCCTGGCTGGCCTGCAGGCACCAAGTTGGCCTGCGTGCTGTCGCTGGTGTGGCTCCACGGTCCTTCCTCTAGGCTTTCAAGCCCTTGTACATATTCAGGTGTTTTACCTGGAAAGGGTGGGAACAGTTCAGCAGCAGCTGGCCTGGGGCTCAGCTCACCTTTACTCACAGATGCCTCGGCACGGTCCCCCAGCTTTGCAATGAGGACGCTCCTTGCGTGGGGGGTGGGTTGCTGGCTGTATGGGAGATGATTCCCCATCTCTGACCAATTTCAGAATTGTTTACCACTGGAGCAAGTGCCCTGATAGGGTTTTCCTCTGTATAACTCGTGGGTTCAGGTTTTTTTTTTTCTTTTATGGTTCAAGTTAGATTTTATTCCTCTTTTATGTATTTATAGATATAAGCATGGAAATAATTCATTCCTATAAATACATCAGTTTGACGGGAAGAACTTTTTTCTGTTTTATTTTTAAATTTTATTTTTTAAAATTTTGAAATTTAATTTTATTTATTTTTTTTTATACAGCACGTTATTATTAGTTATGTATTTTATGCATATACATGTATACAGGTCAATCCCAAACTCCCAACTCATCCCACCACCACCACCCCATGGCTTCCCACACTTGGTGTCCATACGTTTGTTCTCTACCTCTGTGTCTCTATTTCTTCCCTGCAAACCAGTTCATCTGTACCATTTTTAGGCTCCACATATATGCGTTAATATACAATATTTGTTTTCCTCTTTCGAACTTACTTCATTCTGTATGACAGTCTCTCGATCCTTCGATGTCTCTACAAATGACCCAGTTTCATTCCTTTTTATGGCCGAGTAATATTCCATTTTATATATGTACCACGTCTTTATCCATTCATCTGTCTGTGGGCATTTAGGTTGCTTCCATTACCTGGCTCTTGTAAATAGTGCTGCAACGAACATTGTGGTGAATGTGCCTTTTTGAAATACGGTTTTCTCTGGGTATATGCCCAGAAGTGGGATTGCTGGATCAGATGGTAATTCTATTCCTAGATTTTTTAAGGAAACTCCATACTGTTCTCCATAGTGACTGTATCAATTTACATTCCCACCAATAGTGGAAGAGGGCTCCTTTTGTCCACACCCTCCCCAGAATTGGTTGTTTGTAGATTTTCTGATGATGCCGATTCTAACAGGTGTGAGGGGATACCTCATTGTAGTTTTGATTTGCATTTCTCTAATAATTAGTGCTGTTGAGCAGCTTTTTTTTTTTTTTTTTTTTTTTTTTTTTTTTGCGGTATGCGGGCCTCTCACTGTTGTGGCCTCCCCCGTTGCGGAGCACAGGCTCCGGATGCGCAGGCCCAGCGGCCATGGCTCACGGGCCCAGCCGCTCCGCGGCATATGGGATCCTCCCAGACCGGGGCACGAACCCGTATCCCCTGCATCGGCAGGCGGACTCTCAACCACTGCGCCCCCAGGGAGGCCCTGTTGAGCAGCTTTTAATGTGCGTCTTGGCCATCTCTGTGTCTCCTTTGAAGAAACGTCTCTTTAGATCTTCTGCCCATTTTTTTGGGGTTTTTTGCTTTTTTAATATTAAGCTGCATGAGCTGTTTATATATATTGGAGATTAAACCTCTGTCCATTGATTCGTCTGCAACGATTTTCGCCCATTCTGAGGGATGCCTTTTTCCATTCCCGTGTTTTTTAACAAAAAAGGAAAGAAAGGAAAAGAAGCAGAACACTAATGTGCGTAAAATATGCCTTTTGAAACGGTCGTTTTGAAATATGGACGTCCTTTGAATTTTTTGGTCGATATGTGACCCCAGGATTTGTTTTCAGGGCAGGTGTCATTTACAGGCCTGCAATGATTTTGAATATCAACTGACCATTAGCGTTGGGATTAAAGCTGCTGTTGTGTGAAACGGCCACAAGGTGGCAGCAGTTCACCCTTACCAAATCTGGTTACTAGGGCAAGAGAGCCTCAGTGGAAGTGGTGTTCTAGATTGGAGTTTAGAATGGAATGTGTCAGGAGAAAGCCCCTCACGTTTGTCTCACTACTTCTTGTTCCTGTTTTTAATTTAATTTTTTATTTTTTATTACAGCAAGTTTGATTACAATGTTTGGCTTGTTGTAGGTGTGGAAGATGTGGTTCTTTTACACATATACAGATGACTGTTCTTCCTGGGATCCTTTTCCCACGTACGTTATGACAGAATGTTGAGTAGTCCTCTCTTGGTATTCTGTAGGTCTTTGGTGATTATATATGTCACCTGTGTTTGTATATGTCTGTTAACCCCGATATCGTAATGAAACCAATCCTCACACATTTCCATTGGTGAACCATAAGTTTGTTTAATGAATCTGTGATTGCCCTTCTCCGTAGAAATATCTGCCCTGGGATACATTTTTAGGTAACACCTATAAGTGATATGATAGGATATGTGTCTTTCACTTTCTGACTTACTACAAGTCACGTGATTACTTCTAGACTCATCTACGGTGCTGCAATGGCATTGTGTCCTTTTTTCCCTTGGCTTCTCTTCTGACTTAGCGGGGTCCATTTTCAACAATGTGATTCCCTGAGGGCTGTGGATTAGCTGACCTTGGCAGCCTTACACTGCCGGCCCGCCCTCCCCAGGTGTGCCTCGTTGAGGTCAATATAAACAGCGCTCCAGGCAGCAATAGCCCCTGAAGCTGTGCCTGACTCCATATTCTCTGCCCCGTCAGCAGTCTCGGGGCTGTGCTGATGGGAGGGAGTGAGGGGCCACAGCTTTGTGGGTGGGCCGGTGTGAGTGGGGTTCTGCTGGCCTTTCTGCAGGAGTTGCCAGGCTGCCGCCTGTAAAGAAGAGGTTGTGTCACCCATACCTTCCGCTGGAATTTCTCTCCGGACAGAGGTGAGGAAGGAAAAAAGCAGTGGGTGCCGGGACAGGAGGGGTATCTCAGGCAGGGCAATTGAAAGCTTCTGGAAGAGCGCCCAGGGACAGGACCACCCTGGCTGGCCTGCAGGCACCAAGTTGGCCTGCATGCTGTCCCTGGTGTGGCTCCACGGTCCTTCCTCTAGGCTTTCAAGCCCTTGTACATATTCAGGTGTTTTACCTGGAAAGGGTGGGAACAGTTCAGCAGCAGCTGGCCTGTGGCTCAGCTCACCTTTACTCACAGATGCCTCGGCACGGTCCCCCAGCTTTGCAATGAGGACGCTCCTTGCGTGGGGTGTGGGTTGATGGCTGTATGGGAGATGGTTCCCCACCTCTGACCAATTTCAGAATTGTTTACCACTGGAGCAAGTGCCCTGATAGTGTTTTCCTCTGTATAACTCGTGGGTTCAGGATTTTTTTTCTTTTATGGTTCAAGTTAGATTTTATTCCTCTTTTATGTATTTATAGATATAAGCATGGAAATAATTCATTCCTATAAATACATCTGTGTGACGGGAAGAACTTTTTTCTGTTTTATTTTTAAATTTTATTTTTTAAAATTTTGAAATTTAATTTTATTTATTTTTTTATACAGCACGTTATTATTAGTTATGTATTTTATGCATATACATGTATACAGGTCAATCCCAAACTCCCAACTCATCCCACCACCACCACCCCATGGCTTCCCACACTTGGTGTCCATACGTTTGTTCTCTACCTCTGTGTCTCTATTTCTTCCCTGCAAACCAGTTCATCTGTACCATTTTTAGGCTCCACATATATGCATTAATATACAATATTTGTTTTCCTCTTTCTGACTTACTTCATTCTGTATGACAGTCTCTCGATCCATCGATGTCTCTACAAATGACCCAGTTTCATTCCTTTTTATGGCCGAGTAATATTCCATTTCATATATGTACCACATCTTTATCCATTCATCTGTCTGTGGGCATTTAGGTTGCTTCCATTACCTGGCTATTGTAAATAGTGCTGCAACGAACATTGTGGTGAATGTGCCTTTTTGAAATACGGTTTTCTCTGGGTATATGCCCAGAAGTGGGATTGCTGGATCAGATGGTAATTCTATTTCTAATTTTTTTAAGGAAACTCCATACTGTTCTCCATAGTGACTGTATCAATTTACATTCCCACCAATAGTGGAAGAGGGCTCCTTTTGTCCACAACCTCCCCAGAATTGGTTGTTTGTAGATTTTCTGATGATGCCGATTCTAACAGGTGTGAGGTGAAATCTCATTGTAGTTTTGATTTGCATTTCTCTAATAATTAGTGCTGTTGAGCAGCTTTTCATGTGCGTCTTGGCCATCTCTGTGTCTCCTTTGAAGAAACGTCTCTTTAGATCTTCTGCCCATTTTTTTTTGGGTTGTTTGTTTTTTTAATATTAAGCTGCATGAGCTGTTTATATATATTGGAGATTAAACCTCTGTTCATTGATTCGTCTGCAATGATTTTCGCCCATTCTGAGGGATGCCTTTTTCCATTCCCGTGTTTTTTAACAAAAAAGGAAAGAAAGGAAAAGAAGCAGAACACTAATGTGCGTAAAATATGCCTTTTGAAACGGTCGTTTTGAAATATGGACGTCCTTTGAATTTTTTGGTCGATATGTGACCCCAGGATTTGTTTTCAGGGCAGGTGTCATTTACAGGCCTGCAATGATTTTGAATATCAACTGACCATTAGCGTTGGGATTAAAGCTGCTGTTGTGTGAAACGGCCACAAGGTGGCAGCAGTTCACCCTTGCCAAATCTGGTTACTAGGGCAAGAGAGCCTCAGTGGAAGTGGTGTTCTAGATTGGAGTTTAGAATGGAATGTGCCAGGAGAAAGCCCCTCACGTTTCTCTCACTACTTCTTGTTCGTGTTTTTAATTTATTTTTTTATTTTTCATTACAGCAAGTTTGATTACAATGTTTGGCTTGTTGTAGGTGTGGAAGATGTGGTTCTTTTACACATATACAGATGACTGTTCTTCCTGGGATCCTTTCCCCACGTACGTTATGACAGAATGTTGAGTAGTCCTCTCTTGGTATTCTGTAGGTCTTTGGTGATTATATATGTCACCTGTGTTTGTATATGTCTGTTAACCCCGATATCGTAATGAAACCAATCCTCACACCTTTCCATTGGTGAACCATAAGTTTGTTTGATGAATCTGTGATTGCCCTTCTCCGTGGAAATATCTGCCCTGGTATCCATTTTTAGGTAACACCTATAAGTGATATGATAGGATATGTGTCTTTCACTTTCTGACTTACTACAAGTCACGTGATTACTTCTAGACTCATCTATGGTGCTGCAAATGGCATTGTGTCCTTTTTTCCCTTGCCTTCTCTTCTGCCTTAGCGGGGTCCATTTTCAACAATGTGATTCCCTGAGGGTTGTGGATTAGCTGACCTGGGCAGCCTTACCCTGCCGGCCCGCCCTCCCCAGGTGTGCCTCGTTAAGGTCAATATAAACAGCGCTCCAGGCAGCAATAGCCCCTGAAGCTGTGCCTGACTCCATATTCTCTGCCCCGTCAGCAGTCTCGGGGCTGTGCTGGTGGGAGGGAGTGAGGGGCCACAGCTTTGTGGGTGGCCCGGTGTGAGTGGGGTTCTGCTGGCCTTTCTGCAGGAGTTGCCAGGCTGCCGCCTGTAAAGTTGAGGTTGTGTCACCCATACCTTCCGCTGGAATTTCTCTCCGGACAGAGGTGAGGAAGGAAAAAAAGCAGTGGGGGCCGGGACAGGAGGGGTATCTCAGGCAGGGCAATGGAAATCTTCTGGAAGAGCGCCCGGGGACAGGACCACCCTGGCTGGCCTGCAGGCACCAAGGTGGCCTGCGTGCTATCGCTGGTGTGGCTCCACGGTCCTTCCTCTAGGCTTTCAAGCCCTTGTACATATTCAGGTGTTTTACCTGGAAAGGGTGGGAACAGTTCAGCAGCAGCTGGCCTGGGGCTCAGCTCACCTTTACTCACAGATGCCTCGGCACGGTCCCCCAGCTTTGCAATGAGGACGCTCCTTGCGTGGGGGGTGGGTTGCTGGCTGTATGGGAGATGATTCCCCATCTCTGACCAATTTCAGAATTGTTTACCACTGGAGCAAGTGCCCTGATAGGGTTTTCCTCTGTATAACTCGTGGGTTCAGGTTTTTTTTTTCTTTTATGTTTCAAGTTAGATTTTATTCCTCTTTTATGTATTTATAGATATAAGCATGGAAATAATTCATTCCTATAAATACATCAGTTTGACGGGAAGAAATTTTTTCTGTTTTATTTTTAAATTTTATTTTTTAAAATTTTGAAATTTAATTTTATTTATTTTTTTTTATACAGCACGTTATTATTAGTTATGTATTTTATGCATATACATGTATACAGGTCAATCCCAAACACCCAACTCATCCCACCACCACCACCCCATGGCTTCCCACACTTGGTGTCCATACGTTTGTTCTCTACCTCTGTGTCTCTATTTCTTCCCTGCAAACCAGTTCATCTGTACCATTTTTTTAGATTCCACATATATGCATTTATATACAATATTTGTTTTCCTCTTTCTGACTTACTTCATTCTGTATGACAGTCTCTCGATCCATCGATGTCTCTACAAATGACCCAGTTTCATTCCTTTTTATGGCCGAGTAATATTCCATTTTATATATGTACCACATCTTTATCCATTCATCTGTCTGTGGGCATTTAGTTTGCTTCCATTACCTGGCTATTGTAAATAGTGCTGCAACGAACATTGTGGTGAATGTGCCTTTTTGAAATACGGTTTTCTCTGGGTATATGCCCAGAAGTGGGATTGCTGGATCAGATGGTAATTCTATTTCTAATTTTTTTAAGGAAACTCCATACTGTTCTCCATAGTGACTGTATCAATTTACATTCCCACCAATAGTGGAAGAGGGCTCCTTTTGTCCACAACCTCCCCAGAATTGGTTGTTTGTAGATTTTCTGATGATGCCGATTCTAACAGGTGTGAGGTGAAATCTCATTGTAGTTTTGATTCGCATTTCTCTGATAATTAGTGCTGTTGAGCAGCTTTTCATGTGCGTCTTGGCCATCTCTGTGTCTCCTTTGAAGAAACGTCTCTTTAGATCTTCTGCCCATTTTTTTTTGGGTTGTTTGTTTTTTTAATATTAAGCTGCATGAGCTGTTTATATATATTGGAGATTAAACCTCTGTCCATTGATTCGTCTGCAACGATTTTCGCCCATTCTGAGGGATGCCTTTTTCCATTCCCGTGTTTTTTAACAAAAAAGGAAAGAAAGGAAAAGAAGCAGAACACTAATGTGCCTAAAATATGCCTTTTGAAACGGTCGTTTTGACATATGGACGTCCTTTGAATTTTTTGGTCGATATGTGACCCCAGGATTTGTTTTCAGGGCAGGTGTCATTTACAGGCCTGCAATGATTTTGAATATCAACTGACCATTAGCGTTGGGATTAAAGCTGCTGTTGTGTGAAACGGCCACAAGGTGGCAGCAGTTCACCCTTACCAAATCTGGTTACTAGGGCAAGAGAGCCTCAGTGGAAGTGGTGTTCTAGATTGGAGTTTAGAATGGAATGTGCCAGGAGAAAGCCCCTCACGTTTCTCTCACTACTTCTTGTTCGTGTTTTTAATTTAATTTTTTATTTTTTATTACAGCAAGTTTGATTACAATGTTTGGCTTGTTGTAGGTGTGGAAGATGTGGTTCTTTTACACATATACACATGTCTGTTCTTCCTGGGATCCTTTTCCCATGTATGTTATGACAGAATATTGAGTAGTCCTCTCTTGGTATTCTGTAGGTCTTTGGTGATTATATATGTCACCTGTGTTTGTATATGTCTGTTAACCCCGATATCGTAATGAAACCAATCCTCACACCTTTCCATTGGTGAACCATAAGTCTGTTTAATGAATCTGTGATTGCCGTTCTCCGTGGAAATATCTGCCCTGGTATCCATTTTTAGGTAACACCTATAAGTGATATGATAGGATATGTGTCTTTCACTTTCTGACTTACTACAAGTCACGTGATTACTTCTAGACTCATCTATGGTGCTGCAAATGGCATTGTGTCCTTTTTTCCCTTGCCTTCTCTTCTGCCTTAGCGGGGTCCATTTTCAACAATGTGATTCCCTGAGGGTTGTGGATTAGCTGACCTGGGCAGCCTTACCCTGCCGGCCCGCCCTCCCCAGGTGTGCCTCGTTAAGGTCAATATAAACAGCGCTCCAGGCAGCAATAGCCCCTGAAGCTGTGCCTGACTCCATATTCTCTGCCCCGTCAGCAGTCTCGGGGCTGTGCTGGTGGGAGGGAGTGAGGGGCCACAGCTTTGTGGGTGGCCCGTTGTGAGTGGGGTTCTGCTGGCCTTTCTGCAGGAGTTGCCAGGCTGCCGCCTGTAAAGTTGAGGTTGTGTCACCCATACCTTCCGCTGGAATTTCTCTCCGGACAGAGGTGAGGAAGGAAAAAAAGCAGTGGGGGCCGGGACAGGAGGGGTATCTCAGGCAGGGCAATGGAAATCTTCTGGAAGAGCGCCCGGGGACAGGACCACCCTGGCTGGCCTGCAGGCACCAAGGTGGCCTGCGTGCTATCGCTGGTGTGGCTCCACGGTCCTTCCTCTAGGCTTTCAAGCCCTTGTACATATTCAGGTGTTTTACCTGGAAAGGGTGGGAACAGTTCAGCAGCAGCTGGCCTGGGGCTCAGCTCACGTTTACTCACAGATGCCTCGGCACGGTCCCCCAGCTTTGCAATGAGGACGCTCCTTGCGTGGGGGGTGGGTTGCTGGCTGTATGGGAGATGATTCCCCATCTCTGACCAATTTCAGAATTGTTTACCACTGGAGCAAGTGCCCTGATAGGGTTTTCCTCTGTATAACTCGTGGGTTCAGGTTTTTTTTTTCTTTTATGTTTCAAGTTAGATTTTATTCCTCTTTTATGTATTTATAGATATAAGCATGGAAATAATTCATTCCTATAAATACATCAGTTTGACGGGAAGAAATTTTTTCTGTTTTATTTTTAAATTTTATTTTTTAAAATTTTGAAATTTAATTTTATTTATTTTTTTTATACAGCACGTTATTATTAGTTATGTATTTTATGCATATACATGTATACAGGTCAATCCCAAACACCCAACTCATCCCACCACCACCACCCCATGGCTTCCCACACTTGGTGTCCATACATTTGTTCTCTACCTCTGTGTCTCTATTTCTTCCCTGCAAACCAGTTCATCTGTACCATTTTTTTAGATTCCACATATATGCATTTATATACAATATTTGTTTTCCTCTTTCTGACTTACTTCATTCTGTATGACAGTCTCTCGATCCATCGATGTCTCTACAAATGACCCAGTTTCATTCCTTTTTATGGCCAAGTAATATTCCATTTTATATATGTACCACATCTTTATCCATTCATCTGTCTGTGGGCATTTAGTTTGCTTCCATTACCTGGCTATTGTAAATAGTGCTGCAACGAACATTGTGGTGAATGTGCCTTTTTGAAATACGGTTTTCTCTGGGTATATGCCCAGAAGTGGGATTGCTGGATCAGATGGTAATTCTATTTCTAATTTTTTTAAGGAAACTCCATACTGTTCTCCATAGTGACTGTATCAATTTACATTCCCACCAATAGTGGAAGAGGGCTCCTTTTGTCCACAACCTCCCCAGAATTGGTTGTTTGTAGATTTTCTGATGATGCCGATTCTAACAGGTGTGAGGTGAAATCTCATTGTAGTTTTGATTTGCATTTCTCTGATAATTAGTGCTGTTGAGCAGCTTTTCATGTGCGTCTTGGCCATCTCTGTGTCTCCTTTGAAGAAACGTCTCTTTAGATCTTCTGCCCATTTTTTTTTGGGTTGTTTGTTTTTTTAATATTAAGCTGCATGAGCTGTTTATATATATTGGAGATTAAACCTCTGTCCATTGATTCGTCTGCAACGATTTTCGCCCATTCTGAGGGATGCCTTTTTCCATTCCCGTGTTTTTTAACAAAAAAGGAAAGAAAGGAAAAGAAGCAGAACACTAATGTGCCTAAAATATGCCTTTTGAAACGGTCGTTTTGACATATGGACGTCCTTTGAATTTTTTGGTCGATATGTGACCCCAGGATTTGTTTTCAGGGCAGGTGTCATTTACAGGCCTGCAATGATTTTGAATATCAACTGACCATTAGCGTTGGGATTAAAGCTGCTGTTGTGTGAAACGGCCACAAGGTGGCAGCAGTTCACCCTTACCAAATCTGGTTACTAGGGCAAGAGAGCCTCAGTGGAAGTGGTGTTCTAGATTGGAGTTTAGAATGGAATGTGCCAGGAGAAAGCCCCTCACGTTTGTCTCACTACTTCTTGTTCCTGTTTTTAATTTAATTTTTTATTTTTTATTACAGCAAGTTTGATTACAATGTTTGGCTTGTTGTAGGTGTGGAAGATGTGGTTCTTTTACACATATACACATGTCTGTTCTTCCTGGGATCCTTTTCCCATGTATGTTATGACAGAATATTGAGTAGTCCTCTCTTGGTATTCTGTAGGTCTTTGGTGATTATATATGTCACCTGTGTTTGTATATGTCTGTTAACCCCGATATCGTAATGAAACCAATCCTCACACCTTTCCATTGGTGAACCATAAGTCTGTTTAATGAATCTGTGATTGCCGTTCTCCGTGGAAATATCTGCCCTGGTATCCATTTTTAGGTAACACCTATAAGTGATATGATAGGATATGTGTCTTCCACTTTCTGACTTACTACAAGTCACGTGATTACTTCTAGACTCATCTACGGTGCTGCAAATGGCATTGTGTCCTTTTTTCCCTTGGCTTCTCTTCTGCCTTAGCGGGGTCCATTTTCAACAATGTGATTCCCTGAGGGTTGTGGATTAGCTGACCTGGGCAGCCTTACCCTGCCGGCCCGCCCTCCCCAGGTGTGCCTCGTTGAGGTCAATATAAACAGCGCTCCAGGCAACAATAGCCCTTGAAGCTGTGCCTGACTCCATATTCTCTGCCCCGTCAGCAGTCTCGGGGCTGTGCTGGTGGGAGGGAGTGAGGGGCCACAGCTTTGTTGGTGGCCCGGTGTGAGTGGGGTTCTGCTGGCCTTTCTGCAGGAGTTGCCAGGCTGCCGCCTGCAAAGAAGAGGTTGTGTCACCCATACCTTCCGCTGGAATTTCTCTCCGGACAGAGGTGAGGAAGGAAAAAAGCAGTGGGGGCCGGGACAGGAGGGGTATCTCAGGCAGGGCAATGGAAAGCTTCTGGAAGAGCGCCCGGGGACAGGACCACCCTGGCTGGCCTGCAGGCACCAAGTTGGCCTGCGTGCTGTCGCTGGTGTGGCTCCACGGTCCTTCCTCTAGGCTTTCAAGCCCTTGTACATATTCAGGTGTTTTACCTGGAAAGGGTGGGAACAGTTCAGCAGCAGCTGGACAGGGGCTCAGCTCACGTTTACTCACATATGCCTCGGCATGGTCCCCAAACTTTGCAATGAGGTCGCTCCTTGCGTGGGGGGTGGTTTGATGGCTGTATGGGAGATGCTTCCCCACCTCTGACCAATTTCAGAATTGTTTACCAGTGGAGCAAGTGCCCTGATAGGGTTTTCCTCTGTATAACTCGTGGGTTCAGGTTTTTTTTTCTTTTATGGTTCAAGTTAGATTTTATTCCTCTTTTATGTATTTATAGATATAAGCATGGAAATAATTCATTCCTATAAATACATCTGTGTGACGGGAAGAACTTTTTTCTGTTTTATTTTTAAATTTTATTTTTTAAAATTTTGAAATTTAATTGTATTTATGTTTTATACAGCAGGTTATTATTAGTTATGTATTTTATGCATATACATGTATACAGGTCAATCCCAATCTCCCAACTCATCCCACCACCACCACCCCATGGCTTCCCACACTTGGTGTCCATGCGTTTGTTCTCTACCTCTGTGTCTCTATTTCTTCCCTGCAAACCAGTTCATCTGTACCATTTTTTAGGTTCCACATATATGCATTTATATACAATATTTGTTTTCCTCTTTCTGACTTGCTTCATTGTGTATGACAGTCTCTAGATCCATCGATGTCTCTTCAAATGACCCAGTTTCATTCCTCTTTATGGCCGAGTAATATTCCATTTTATATATGTGCCACATCTTTATCCATTCATCTGTCTGTGGGCATTTAGGTTGCTTCCATTACCTGGCTATTGTAAATAGTGCTGCAATGAACATTGTGGTGAATGTGCCTTTTTCATTTATGGTTTTCTCTGGGTATATGCCCAGAAGTGGGATTGCTATGGTATAATATAATATAATATAATATAATATAATATAATATAATATATATTATATTATAATATAATATAATAGATGGTAATTCTATTTATAGTTTTTTTAAGGAAACTCCATACTGTTCTCCATAGTGACTGTATCAATTTACATTCCCACCAATAGTGGAAGAGGGCTCCTTTTGTCCACACCCTCCCCAGAATTTGTTGTTTGTAGATTTCCTGATGATGCCGATTCTAACAGGTGTGAGGTGATACCTCATTGGAGTTTTGATTTGCATTTCTCTAATAATTAGTGCTGTTGAGCAGCTTTTCATGTGCGTCTTGGCCATCTCTATGTCTTCTTTGAAGAAACGTCTCTTTAGATCTTCTGGCCATTTTTGTATTGGGTTGTTTGTTTTTTTAATATTAAGCTGCATGAGCTGTTTATATATACTGGAGATTAAACCTCTGTCCATTGATTCGTTTGCAACGATTTTCGCCCATTCTGAGGGATGCCTTTTTCCATTCCCGTTTTTGTAACAAAAAAAGGAAAGTAAGGAAAAGAAGCAGGACACTAATGTGCGTCAAATATGCCTTTTGCAACGGTCGTTTTGAAATACGGACGTCCTTTGAATTTTTTGGTCGATATGTGACCCCAGGATTCGTTTTCAGGGCAGGTGTCATTTACAGGCCTACAATGATTTTGAATATCAACTGACCATTAGCGCTGGGATTAAAGCTGCTGTTGTGTGAAACGGCCACAAGGTGGCAGCAGTTCTCCCTTACCAAATCTGATTACTAGGGCAACAGAGCCTCAATGGAAGTGGTGTTCTAGATTGGAATTTAGAATGGAATGTGCCAGGAGAAAGCCCCTCACGTTTGTCTCACTACTTCTTGTTCGTGTTTTTAATTTAACTTTTTATTTTTTATTACAGCAAGTTTGATTACAATGTTTGGCTTGTTGTAGGTGTGGAAGATGTGGTTCTTTTACACATATACAGATGTCTGTTCTTCCTGGGATCCTTTTCCCATGTACGTTATGACAGAATGTTGAGTAGTCCTCTCTTGGTATTCCGTAGGCCTTTGGTGATTATATATGTCACCTGTGTTTGTATATGTCTGTTAACCCCGATATCGTAATGAAACCAATCCTCACACCTTTCCATTGGTGAACCATAAGTTTGTTTAATGAATCTGTGATTGCCCTTCTCCGTGGAAATATCTGCCCTGGTATCCATTTTTAGGTAACACCTATAAGTGATATGATATGATATGTGTCTTTCACTTTCTGACTTACTACAAGTCACGTGATGACTTCTAGACTCATCTATGGTGCTGCAAATGGCATTGTGTCCTTTTTTCCCTTGGCTTCTATTCTGCCTTAGCGAGGTCCATTTTCAACAATGTGATTCCCTGAGGGTTGTGGATTAGCTGACCTGGGCAGCCTTACCCTGCCGGCCCGCCCTCCCCAGTTGTGCCTCGTTGAGGTCAATATAAACAGCGCTCCAGGCAGCAATAGCCCCTGAAGCTGTGCCAGACTCCATATTCTCTGCCCCGTCAGCAGTCTTGGGGCTGTGCTGGTGGGAGGGAGTGATGGGCCACAGCTTTTTGGGTGGCCCGGTGTGAGTGGGGCTCTACTGGCCTTTCTGCAGGAGTTGCCAGGCTGCCGCCTGTAAAGAAGAGGATGTGTCACCCATACCTTCCGCTGGAATTTCTCTCCGGACAGAGGTGAGGAAGGAAAAAAGCAGTGGGGACCGGGACAGGAGGGGTATCTCAGGCAGGGCAATGGAAAGCTTCTGGAAGAGCGCCCGGGGCCAGGACCACCCTGGCTGGCCTGTAGGCACCAAGTTGGCCTGCGTGCTGTCGCTGGTGTGGCTCCGCGGCCCTTCCTCTAGGCTTTCAAGCCCTTGTACATATTCAGGTGTTTTACCTGGGAAGGGTGGGAACAGTTCAGCAGCAGCTCGTCTGGGGCTCAGCTCACGTTTACTCACAGATTCCTCATCACTGTCCCCCAGCTTTGCAATGAGGATGCTCCTTGCGTGGGGGGTGGGTTGCTGGCTGTATGGGAGATGGTTCCCCACCTCTGACCAATTTCAGAAATGTTTACCGCTGGAGCAACTGTTCTGATAGGGTTTTCCTCTGTATAAATGGTGGGTTCAGGTTTTTTTTTTTCTTTTATGGTTCAAGTTAGATTTTATTCCTTTTATGTATTTATAGATATAAACATGGAAATAATTCATTCCTGTAAATACATCTGTGTGAAGGGAAGAACTTTTTTCTGTTTTATTTTTAAATTTTATTTTTTTAAAATTTTGAAATTTAATTTTGTTTATTTTTTTATACAGCAGGTTATTATTAGTTATGTATTTTATGCATATACATGTATACAGGTCAATCCCAATCTCCCAACTCATCCCACCACCACCACCCCATGGCTTCCAACACTTGGTGTCCATACGTTTGTTCTCTACCTCTGTGTCTCTATTTCTTCACTGCAAACCAGTTCATCTGTACCATTTTTTAGGTTCCACATATATGCATTAATATACAATATTTGTTTTCCTCTTTCTGACATACTTCATTCTGTATGACAGTCACTAGATCCATCGATGTCTCTACAAATGACCCAGTTTCATTCCTCTTAATGGCCGAGTAATATTCCATTTTATATATGTACCACATCTTTATCCATTCATCTGTCTGTGGGCATTTACGTTGCTTCCATTACCTGGCTATTGTAAATAGTGCTGCAATGAACATTGTGGTGAATGTGCCTTTTTGATTTATGGTTTTCTCTGGGTGTATGCCCAGAAGTGGGATTGCTGGATCAGATGGTAATTCTATTTCTAGTTTTTTTAAGGAAACTCCATACTGTTCTCCATAGTGACTGTATCAATTTACATCCCCACCAATAGTGGAAGAGGGCTCCTTTTGTCCACACCCTCCCCAGAATTTGTTGTTTGTAGATTTCCTGATGATGCCGATTCTAACAGGTGTGAGGTGATACTTCATTGTTGATTTGATTTGCATTTCTCTAATAGTTAGTGCTGTTGAGCAGCTTTTCATGTGCGTCTTGGCCATCTCTGTGTCTTCTTTGAAGAAACGTCTCTTTAGATCTTCTGCCCATTTTTGTATTGGGTTGTTTGTTTTTTTAATATTAAGCTGCATGAGCTTTTTATATATATTGGAGATTAAACCTTTGTCCATTGATTCGTTTGCAACGATTTTCGCCCATTCTGAGGGATGCCTTTTTCCATTCCCGTTTTTTTTAACAAAAAAAGGAAAGAAAGAAAAAGAAGCAGAACACTAATGTGCGTAAAATATGCCTTTTGAAACGGTCGTTTTGAAATATGGACGTGCTTTGAATATTTTGGTCGATATATGACCCCAGGATTTGTTTTCAGGGCAAGTGTGATTTACAGGCCTGCAATGATTTTGAATATCAATGGACCATTAGCGCTGGGATTAAAGCTGCTGTTGTGTGAAACGGCCACAAGGTGGCAGCAGTTCTCCCTTGCCAAATCTGGTTAAGAGGGCAACAGAGCCTCAATGGAAGTCGTGTTCTAGATTGGAATTGAGAATGGAATGTGCCAGGAGAAAGCCCCTCAAGTTTGTCTCACTACATCTTCTTCGTGTTTTTAATTTATTTTTTTATTTTTTATTACAGCAAGTTTGATTACAATGTTTGGCTTGTTGTAGTTGTGGAAGATGTGGTTCTTTTACACATATACCGATATCTGATCTTCCTGGGATCCTTTTCCCATGTACGTTATGACAGAATTTTGAGTAGTCTTCTCTTGGTATTCCGTAGGTCTTTGTTGATTATATATGTCACCTGTGTTTGTATATATCTGTTGACCCCGATATCATAATGAAACCAATCCTCACACCTTTCCATTGGTGAACCATAAGTTTGATTAATGAATCTGTGATTGCCCTTCTCCGTGGAAATATCTGCCCTGGTATCCATTTTTAGGTAACACCTATAAGTGATATGATACGATATGTGTCTTTCACTTTCTGACTTACTACAATTTGCATGATTACCTCTAGACTCATCTACGGGGCTGCAAATGGCATTGTGTTTTTTTTTTCCTTGGCTTCTATTCTGCCTTAGCGAGGTCCATTTTCAACAATGTGATTCCCTGAGGGTTGTGGATTAGTTGACCTGGGCGCCTTACCCTGCCGGCCGGCCCTCCCCAGGTGTGCCAGGTTGAGGTCAATATAAACAGCGCTCCAGGCGGCAATAGCCCCTGAAGCTGTGCCTGACTCCATATCCTCTGCCCCTTCAGCAGTCTCGGGGCTGTGCTGGTGGGAGGGAGTGAGGGGCCACAGCTTTGTTGGTGGCCCAGTGTGAGGGGGGCTCTGCTGGCCTTTCTGCAGGGGTGGCCAGCCTGCAACCTGTAAAGAAGAGGATGTGTCACCCATACCTTCCGCTGGAATTTCTCTCCGGATTGAGGTGAGGTAGGAAAAAACAGTGGGGGCCGGGACAGTAGGGGTATCTCAGGCAGGGCAATGGAAAGCTTCTGGAAGAGCGCCCGGGGCCAGGACCACCCTGGCTGGCCTGCAGGCACCAAGTTGGCCTGCGTGCTGTCGCTGGTGTGGCTCCGCGGCCCTTCCTCTAGGCTTTCAAGCCCTTGTACATATTCAGGTGTTTTACCTGGGAAGGGTGGGAACAGTTCAGCAGCAGCTCGTCTGGGGCTCAGCTCACGTTTACTCACAGATGCCTCGGCACGGTCCCCCAGCTTTTCAATGAGGACGCTCCTTGCGTGGGGGGTGGGGTGCTGGCTGTATGGGAGATGATTCCCAACCTCTGACCAATTTCAGAATTGTTGACCGCTGGAGAAAGTGCCCTGATAGGGTTTTCCTGTGTATAACTGGTGGGTTCAGTTTTTTTTTTTCTTTTATGGTTCAAGTTAGATTTTATTCCTCTTTTATGTATTTATAGATATAAGCATGGAAATAATTCATTCCTATAAATACATCTGTGTGAAGGGAAGAACTTTTTTCTGTTTTATTTTTAAATTTTATTTTTTTTAAATTTTGAAATTTAATTTTGTTTATTTTTTTTATACAGCAGGTTATTATTAGTTATGTATTTTATGCATATACATGTATACAGGTCAATCCCAATCTCCCAACTCATCCCACCACCACCACCCCATGGCTTCCCACACTTGGTGTCCATACGTTTGTTCTCTACCTCTGTGTCTCTATTTCTTCCCTGCAAACCAGTTCATCTGTACCATTTTTTAGGTTCCACATATATGCATTAATATACAATATTTGTTTTCCTCTTTCTGACTTACTTCATTCTGTATGACAGTCACTAGATCCATCGATGTCTCTACAAATGACCCAGTTTCATTCCTCTTTATGGCCGAGTAATATTCCATTTTATATATGTACCACATCTTTATCCATTCATCTGTCTGTGGGCATTTACGTTGCTTCCATTACCTGGCTATTGTAAATAGTGCTGCAATGAACATTGTGGTGAATGTGCCTTTTTGATTTATGGTTTTCTCTGGGTGTATGCCCAGAAGTGGGATTGCTGGATCAGATGGTAATTCTATTTCTAGTTTTTTTTAAGGAAACTCCATACTGTTCTCCATAGTGACTGTATCAATTTACATTCCCACCAATAGTGGAAGAGGGCTCCTTTTGTCCACACCCTCCCCAGAATTTGTTGTTTGTAGATTTCCTGATGATGCCGATTCTAACAGGTGTGAGGTGATACCTCATTGTTGATTTGATTTGCATTTCTCTAATAATTAGTGCTGTTGAGCAGCTTTTCATGTGCGTCTTGGCCATCTCTGTGTCTTCTTTGAAGAAACGTCTCTTTAGATCTTCTGCCCATTTTTGTATTGGGTTGTTTGTTTTTTTAATATTAAGCTGCATGAGCTGTTTATATATATTGGAGATTAAACCTTTGTCCATTGATTCGTTTGCAACGATTTTCGCCCATTCTGAGGGATGCCTTTTTCCATTCCCGTTTTTTTTAACAAAAAAAGGAAAGAAAGTAAAAGAAGCAGAACACTAATGTGCGTAAAATATGCCTTTTGAAACGGTCGTTTTGAAATATGGACATGCTTTGAATATTTTGGTCGATATATGACCCCAGGATTTGTTTTCAGGGCAAGTGTGATTTACAGGCCTGCAATGATTTTGAATATCAATGGACCATTAGCGCTGGGATTAAAGCTGCTGTTGTGTGAAACGGCCACAAGGTGGCAGCAGTTCTCCCTTACCAAATCTGGTTAAGAGGGCAACAGAGCCTCAATGGAAGTCGTGTTCTAGATTGGAATTGAGAATGGAATGTGCCAGGAGAAAGCCCCTCAAGTTTGTCTCACTACATCTTCTTCGTGTTTTTAATTTATTTTTTTATTTTTTATTACAGCAAGTTTGATTACAATGTTTGGCTTGTTGTAGTTGTGGAAGATGTGGTTCTTTCACACATATACAGATGTCTGATCTTCCTGGGATCCTTTTCCCATGTACGTTATGACAGAATGTTGAGTAGTCTTCTCTTGGTATTCCGTAGGTCTTTGGTGATTATATATGTCACCTGTGTTTGTATATATCTGTTAACCCCGATATCGTAATGAAACCAATCCTCACACCTTTCCATTGGTGAACCATATGTTTGATTAATGAATCTGTGATTGCCCTTCTCCGTGGAAATATCTGCCCTGGTATCCATTTTTAGGTAACACCTATAAGTGATATGATACGATATGTGTCTTTCACTTTCTGACTTACTACAATTTGCATGATTACCTCTAGACTCATCTACGGGGCTGCAAATGGCATTGTGTTTTTTTTTCCTTGGCTTCTATTCTGCCTTAGCGAGGTCCATTTTCAACAATGTGATTCCCTGAGGGTTGTGGATTAGTTGACCTGGGCGCCTTACCCTGCCGGCCGGCCCTCCCCAGGTGTGCCAGGTTGAGGTCAATATAAACAGCGCTCCAGGCGGCAATAGCCCCTGAAGCTGTGCCTGACTCCATATCCTCTGCCCCTTCAGCAGTCTCGGGGCTGTGCTGGTGGGAGGGAGTGAGGGGCCACAGCTTTGTTGGTGGCCCAGTGTGAGGGGGGCTCTGCTGGCCTTTCTGCAGGGGTGGCCAACCTGCCACCTGTAAAGAAGAGGATGTGTCACCCATACCTTCCGCTGGAATTTCTCTCCGGATTGAGGTGAGGAAGGAAAAAACAGTGGGGGCCGGGACAGTAGGGGTATCTCAGGCAGGGCAATGGAAAGCTTCTGGAAGAGCGCCCGGGGCCAGGACCACCCTGGCTGGCCTGCAGGCACCAAGTTGGCCTGCGTGCTGTCGCTGGTGTGGCTCCGCGGCCCTTCCTCTAGGCTTTCAAGCCCTTGTACATATTCAGGTGTTTTACCTGGGAAGGGTGGGAACAGTTCAGCAGCAGCTGGCCTGGGGCTCAGCTCACCTTTACTCACAGATGCCTCGGCACGGTCCCCCAGCTTTGCAATGAGGACGCTCCTTGCGTGGGGGGTGGGTTGCTGGCTGTATGGGAGATGATTCCCAACCTCTGACCAATTTCAGAATTGTTTACCGCTGGAGAAAGTGCCCTGATAGGGTTTTCCTGTGTATAACTGGTGGGTTCAGTTTTTTTTTTTCTTTTATGGTTCAAGTTAGATTTTATTCCTCTTTTATGTATTTATAGATATAAGCATGGAAATAATTCATTCCTATAAATACATCTGTGTGAAGGGAAGAACTTTTTTCTGTTTTATTTTTAAATTTTATTTTTTTAAATTTTGAAATTTAATTTTGTTTATTTTTTTTATACAGCAGGTTATTATTAGTTATGTATTTTATGCATATACATGTATACAGGTCAATCCCAATCTCCCAACTCATCCCACCACCACCACCCCATGGCTTCCCACACTTGGTGTCCATACGTTTGTTCTCTACCTCTGTGTCTCTATTTCTTCCCTGCAAACCAGTTCATCTGTACCATTTTTTAGGTTCCACATATATGCATTATTATACAATATTTGTTTTCCTCTTTCTGACTTACTTCATTCTGTATGACAGTCACTAGATCCATCGATGTCTCTACAAATGACCCAGTTTCATTCCTCTTTATGGCCGAGTAATATTCCATTTTATATATGTACCACATCTTTATCCATTCATCTGTCTGTGGGCATTTACGTTGCTTCCATTACCTGGCTTTTGTAAATAGTGCTGCAATGAACATTGTGGTGAATGTGCCTTTTTGATTTATGGTTTTCTCTGAGTGTATGCCCAGAAGTGGGATTGCTGGATCAGATGGTAATTCTATTTCTAGTTTTTTTTTAAGGAAACTCCATACTGTTCTCCATAGTGACTGTATCAATTTACATTCCCACCAATAGTGGAAGAGGGCTCCTTTTGTCCACACCCTCCCCAGAATTTGTTGTTTGTAGATTTCCTGATGATGCCGATTCTAACAGGTGTGAGGTGATACCTCATTGTTGATTTGATTTGCATTTCTCTAATAATAAGTGCTGTTGAGCAGCTTTTCATGTGCGTCTTGGCCATCTCTGTGTCTTCTTTGAAGAAACGTCTCTTTAGATCTTCTGCCCATTTTTGTATTGGGTTGTTTGTTTTTTTAATATTAAGCTGCATGAGCTGTTTATATATATTGGAGATTAAACCTTTGTCCATTGATTCGTTTGCAACGATTTTCGCCCATTCTGAGGGATGCCTTTTTCCATTCCCGTTTTTTTTAACAAAAAAAGGAAAGAAAGTAAAAGAAGCAGAACACTAATGTGCGTAAAATATGCCTTTTGAAACGGTCGTTTTGAAATATGGACATGCTTTGAATATTTTGGTCGATATATGACCCCAGGATTTGTTTTCAGGGCAAGTGTGATTTACAGGCCTGCAATGATTTTGAATATCAATGGACCATTAGCGCTGGGATTAAAGCTGCTGTTGTGTGAAACGGCCACAAGGTGGCAGCAGTTCTCCCTTACCAAATCTGGTTAAGAGGGCAACAGAGCCTCAATGGAAGTCGTGTTCTAGATTGGAATTGAGAATGGAATGTGCCAGGAGAAAGCCCCTCAAGTTTGTCTCACTACATCTTCTTCGTGTTTTTAATTTATTTTTTTATTTTTTATTACAGCAAGTTTGATTACAATGTTTGGCTTGTTGTAGTTGTGGAAGATGTGGTTCTTTTACACATATACAGATGTCTGATCTTCCTGGGATCCTTTTCCCATGTACGTTATGACAGAATGTTGAGTAGTCTTCTCTTGGTATTCCGTAGGTCTTTGGTGATTATATATGTCACCTGTGTTTGTATATATCTGTTGACCCCGATATCGTAATGAAACCAATCCTCACACCTTTCCATTGGTGAACCATAAGTTTGATTAATGAATCTGTGATTGCCCTTCTCCGTGGAAATATCTGCCCTGGTATCCATTTTTAGGTAACACCTATAAGTGATATGATACGATATGTGTCTTTCACTTTCTGACTTACTACAATTTGCATGATTACCTCTAGACTCATCTACGGGGCTGCAAATGGCATTGTGTTTTTTTTTTCCTTGGCTTCTATTCTGCCTTAGCGAGGTCCATTTTCAACAATGTGATTCCCTGAGGGTTGTGGATTAGTTGACCTGGGCGCCTTACCCTGCCGGCCGGCCCTCCCCAGGTGTGCCAGGTTGAGGTCAATATAAACAGCGCTCCAGGCGGCAATAGCCCCTGAAGCTGTGCCTGACTCCATATCCTCTGCCCCTTCAGCAGTCTCGGGGCTGTGCTGGTGGGAGGGAGTGAGGGGCCACAGCTTTGTTGGTGGCCCAGTGTGAGGGGGGCTCTGCTGGCCTTTCTGCAGGGGTGGCCAGCCTGCAACCTGTAAAGAAGAGGATGTGTCACCCATACCTTCCGCTGGAATTTCTCTCCGGATTGAGGTGAGGAAGGAAAAAACAGTGGGGGCCGGGACAGTAGGGGTATCTCAGGCAGGGCAATGGAAAGCTTCTGGAAGAGCGCCCGGGGCCAGGACCACCCTGGCTGGCCTGCAGGCACCAAGTTGGCCTGCGTGCTGTCGCTGGTGTGGCTCCGCGGCCCTTCCTCTAGGCTTTCAAGCCCTTGTACATATTCAGGTGTTTTACCTGGGAAGGGTGGGAACAGTTCAGCAGCAGCTGGCCTGGGGCTCAGCTCACGTTTACTCACAGGTGCCTCGGCACGGTCCCCCAGCTTTGCAATGAGGACGCTCCTTGCGTGGGGGGTGGGTTGCTGGCTGTATGGGAGATGATTCCCAACCTCTGACCAATTTCAGAATTGTTTACCGCTGGAGAAAGTGCCCTGATAGGGTTTTCCTGTGTATAACTGGTGGGTTCAGTTTTTTTTTTTCTTTTATGGTTCAAGTTAGATTTTATTCCTCTTTTATGTATTTATAGATATAAGCATGGAAATAATTCATTCCTATAAATACATCTGTGTGAAGGGAAGAACTTTTTTCTGTTTTATTTTTAAATTTTATTTTTTTTTAAATTTTGAAATTTAATTTTGTTTATTTTTTTATACAGCAGGTTATTATTAGTTATGTATTTTATGCATATACATGTATACAGGTCAATCCCAATCTCCCAACTCATCCCACCACCACCACCCCATGGCTTCCCACACTTGGTGTCCATACGTTTGTTCTCTACCTCTGTGTCTCTATTTCTTCCCTGCAAACCAGTTCATCTGTACCATTTTTTAGGTTCCACATATATGCATTAATATACAATATTTGTTTTCCTCTTTCTGACTTACTTCATTCTGTATGACAGTCACTAGATCCATCGATGTCTCTACAAATGACCCAGTTTCATTCCTCTTTATGGCCGAGTAATATTCCATTTTATATATGTACCACATCTTTATCCATTCATCTGTCTGTGGGCATTTACGTTGCTTCCATTACCTGGCTATTGTAAATAGTGCTGCAATGAACATTGTGGTGAATGTGCCTTTTTGATTTATGGTTTTCTCTGGGTGTATGCCCAGAAGTGGGATTGCTGGATCAGATGGTAATTCTATTTCTAGTTTTTTTTTAAGGAAACTCCATACTGTTCTCCATAGTGACTGTATCAATTTACATTCCCACCAATAGTGGAAGAGGGCTCCTTTTGTCCACACCCTCCCCAGAATTTGTTGTTTGTTGATTTCCTGATGATGCCGATTCTAACAGGTGTGAGGTGATACCTCATTGTTGATTTGATTTGCATTTCTCTAATAATTAGTGCTGTTGAGCAGCTTTTCATGTGCGTCTTGGCCATCTCTGTGTCTTCTTTGAAGAAACGTCTCTTTAGATCTTCTGCCCATTTTTGTATTGGGTTGTTTGTTTTTTTAATATTAAGCTGCATGAGCTGTTTATATATATTGGAGATTAAACCTTTGTCCATTGATTCGTTTGCAACGATTTTCGCCCATTCTTAGGGATGCCTTTTTCCATTCCCGTTTTTTTTAACAAAAAAAGGAAAGAAAGAAAAAGAAGCAGAACACTAATGTGCGTAAAATATGCCTTTTGAAACGGTCGTTTTGAAATATGGACGTGCTTTGAATATTTTGGTCGATATATGACCCCAGGATTTGTTTTCAGGGCAAGTGTGATTACAGGCCTGCACTGATTTTGAATATCAATGGACCATTAGCGCTGGGATTAAAGCTGCTGTTGTGTGAAACGGCCACAAGGTGGCAGCAGTTCTCCCTTACCAAATCTGGTTAAGAGGGCAACAGAGCCTCAATGGAAGTCGTGTTCTAGATTGGAATTGAGAATGGAATGTGCCAGGAGAAAACCCCTCAAGTTTGTCTCACTACATCTTCTTCGTGTTTTTAATTTATTTTTTATTTTTTATTACAGCAAGTTTGATTACAATGTTTGGCTTGCTGTAGGTGTGGAAGATGTGGTTCTTTTACACATATACAGATGTCTGATCTTCCTGGGATCCTTTTCCCATGTACGTTATGACAGAATGTTGAGTAGTCTTCTCTTGGTATTCCGTAGGTCTTTGGTGATTATATATGTCACCTGTGTTTGTATATATCTGTTGACCCCGATATCGTAATGAAACCAATCCTCACACCTTTCCATTGGTGAACCATAAGTTTGATTAATGAATCTGTGATTGCCCTTCTCCGTGGAAATATCTGCCCTGGTATCCATTTTTAGGTAACACCTATAAGTGATATGATACGATATGTGTCTTTCACTTTCTGACTTACTACAATTTGCATGATTACCTCTAGACTCATCTACGGGGCTGCAAATGGCATTGTGTTTTTTTTTTCCTTGGCTTCTATTCTGCCTTAGCGAGGTCCATTTTCAACAATGTGATTCCCTGAGGGTTGTGGATTAGTTGACCTGGGCGCCTTACCCTGCCGGCCGGCCCTCCCCAGGTGTGCCAGGTTGAGGTCAATATAAACAGCGCTCCAGGCGGCAATAGCCCCTGAAGCTGTGCCTGACTCCATATCCTCTGCCCCTTCAGCAGTCTCGGGGCTGTGCTGGTGGGAGGGAGTGAGGGGCCACAGCTTTGTTGGTGGCCCAGTGTGAGGGGGGCTCTGCTGGCCTTTCTGCAGGGGTGGCCACCCTGCCACCTGTAAAGAAGAGGATGTGTCACCCATACCTTCCGCTGGAATTTCTCTCCGGATTGAGGTGAGGAAGGAAAAAACAGTGGGGGCCGGGACAGTAGGGGTATCTCAGGCAGGGCAATGGAAAGCTTCTGGAAGAGCGCCCGGGGCCAGGACCACCCTGGCTGGCCTGCAGGCACCAAGTTGGCCTGCGTGCTGTCGCTGGTGTGGCTCCGCGGCCCTTCCTCTAGGCTTTCAAGCCCTTGTACATATTCAGGTGTTTTACCTGGGAAGGGTGGGAACAGTTCAGCAGCAGCTGGCCTGGGGCTCAGCTCACGTTTACTCACAGGTGCCTCGGCACGGTCCCCCAGCTTTGCAATGAGGACGCTCCTTGCGTGGGGGGTGGGTTGCTGGCTGTATGGGAGATGATTCCCAACCTCTGACCAATTTCAGAATTGTTTACCGCTGGAGAAAGTGCCCTGATAGGGTTTTCCTGTGTATAACTGGTGGGTTCAGTTTTTTTTTTTCTTTTATGGTTCAAGTTAGATTTTATTCCTCTTTTATGTATTTATAGATATAAGCATGGAAATAATTCATTCCTATAAATACATCTGTGTGAAGGGAAGAACTTTTTTCTGTTTTATTTTTAAATTTTATTTTTTTTTAAATTTTGAAATTTAATTTTGTTTATTTTTTTATACAGCAGGTTATTATTAGTTATGTATTTTATGCATATACATGTATACAGGTCAATCCCAATCTCCCAACTCATCCCACCACCACCACCCCATGGCTTCCCACACTTGGTGTCCATACGTTTGTTCTCTACCTCTGTGTCTCTATTTCTTCCCTGCAAACCAGTTCATCTGTACCATTTTTTAGGTTCCACATATATGCATTAATATACAATATTTGTTTTCCTCTTTCTGACTTACTTCATTCTGTATGACAGTCACTAGATCCATCGATGTCTCTACAAATGACCCAGTTTCATTCCTCTTTATGGCCGAGTAATATTCCATTTTATATATGTACCACATCTTTATCCATTCATCTGTCTGTGGGCATTTACGTTGCTTCCATTACCTGGCTATTGTAAATAGTGCTGCAATGAACATTGTGGTGAATGTGCCTTTTTGATTTATGGTTTTCTCTGGGTGTATGCCCAGAAGTGGGATTGCTGGATCAGATGGTAATTCTATTTCTAGTTTTTTTTTAAGGAAACTCCATACTGTTCTCCATAGTGACTGTATCAATTTACATTCCCACCAATAGTGGAAGAGGGCTCCTTTTGTCCACACCCTCCCCAGAATTTGTTGTTTGTTGATTTCCTGATGATGCCGATTCTAACAGGTGTGAGGTGATACCTCATTGTTGATTTGATTTGCATTTCTCTAATAATTAGTGCTGTTGAGCAGCTTTTCATGTGCGTCTTGGCCATCTCTGTGTCTTCTTTGAAGAAACGTCTCTTTAGATCTTCTGCCCATTTTTGTATTGGGTTGTTTGTTTTTTTAATATTAAGCTGCATGAGCTGTTTATATATATTGGAGATTAAACCTTTGTCCATTGATTCGTTTGCAACGATTTTCGCCCATTCTTAGGGATGCCTTTTTCCATTCCCGTTTTTTTTAACAAAAAAAGGAAAGAAAGAAAAAGAAGCAGAACACTAATGTGCGTAAAATATGCCTTTTGAAACGGTCGTTTTGAAATATGGACGTGCTTTGAATATTTTGGTCGATATATGACCCCAGGATTTGTTTTCAGGGCAAGTGTGATTACAGGCCTGCACTGATTTTGAATATCAATGGACCATTAGCGCTGGGATTAAAGCTGCTGTTGTGTGAAACGGCCACAAGGTGGCAGCAGTTCTCCCTTACCAAATCTGGTTAAGAGGGCAACAGAGCCTCAATGGAAGTCGTGTTCTAGATTGGAATTGAGAATGGAATGTGCCAGGAGAAAACCCCTCAAGTTTGTCTCACTACATCTTCTTCGTGTTTTTAATTTATTTTTTATTTTTTATTACAGCAAGTTTGATTACAATGTTTGGCTTGCTGTAGGTGTGGAAGATGTGGTTCTTTTACACATATACAGATGTCTGATCTTCCTGGGATCCTTTTCCCATGTACGTTATGACAGAATGTTGAGTAGTCTTCTCTTGGTATTCCATAGGTCTTTGGTGATTATATATGTCACCTGTGTTTGTATATATCTGTTAACCCCGATATCGTAATGAAACGAATCCTCACAACTTTCAATTGGTGAACCATAAGTTTGATTAATGAATCTGTGATTGCCCTTCTCCGTGGAAATATCTGCCCTGGTATCCATTTTTAGGTAACACCTATAAGTGATATGATACGATATGTGTCTTTCACTTTCTGACTTACTACAATTTGCATGATTACCTCTAGACTCATCTACGGGGCTGCAAATGGCATTGTGTTTTTTTTTTCCTTGGCTTCTATTCTGCCTTAGCGAGGTCCATTTTCAACAATGTGATTCCCTGAGGGTTGTGGATTAGTTGACCTGGGCGCCTTACCCTGCCGGCCGGCCCTCCCCAGGTGTGCCTGGTTGAGGTCAATATAAACAGCGCTCCAGGCGGCAATAGCCCCTGAAGCTGTGCCTGACTCCATATCCTCTGCCCCTTCAGCAGTCTCGGGGCTGTGCTGGTGGGAGGGAGTGAGGGGCCACAGCTTTGTTGGTGGCCCAGTGTGAGGGGGGCTCTGCTGGCCTTTCTGCAGGGGTGGCCAGCCTGCCACCTGTAAAGAAGAGGATGTGTCACCCATACATTCCGCTGGAATTTCTCTCCGGATTGAGGTGAGGAAGGAAAAAACAGTGGGGGCCGGGACAGTAGGGGTATCTCAGGCAGGGCAATGGAAAGCTTCTGGAAGAGCGCCCGGGGCCAGGACCACCCTGGCTGGCCTGCAGGCACCAAGTTGGCCTGCGTGCTGTCGCTGGTGTGGCTCCGCGGCCCTTCCTCTAGGCTTTCAAGCCCTTGTACATATTCAGGTGTTTTACCTGGGAAGGGTGGGAACAGTTCAGCAGCAGCTGGCCTGGGGCTCAGCTCACCTTTACTCACAGATGCCTCGGCACGGTCCCCCAGCTTTGCAATGAGGACGCTCCTTGCGTGGGGGGTGGGTTGCTGGCTGTATGGGAGATGATTCCCAACCTCTGACCAATTTCAGAATTGTTTACCGCTGGAGAAATTGCCCTGATAGGGTTTTCCTGTGTATAACTGGTGGGTTCAGTTTTTTTTTTTCTTTTATGGTTCAAGTTAGATTTTATTCCTCTTTTATGTATTTATAGATATAAGCATGGAAATAATTCATTCCTATAAATACATCTGTGTGAAGGGAAGAACTTTTTTCTGTTTTATTTTTATATTTTATTTTTTTTAAATTTTGAAATTTAATTTTGTTTATTTTTTTATACAGCAGGTTATTATTAGTTATGTATTTTATGCATATACATGTATACAGGTCAATCCCAATCTCCCAACTCATCCCACCACCACCACCCCATGGCTTCCCACACTTGGTGTCCATACGTTTGTTCTCTACCTCTGTGTCTCTATTTCTTCCCTGCAAACCAGTTCATCTGTACCATTTTTTAGGTTCCACATATATGCATTAATATACAATATTTGTTTTCCTCTTTCTGACTTACTTCATTCTGTATGACAGTCACTAGATCCATCGATGTCTCTACAAATGACCCAGTTTCATTCCTCTTTATGGCCGAGTAATATTCCATTTTATATATGTACCACATCTTTATCCATTCATCTGTCTGTGGGCATTTACGTTGCTTCCATTACCTGGCTATTGTAAATAGTGCTGCAATGAACATTGTGGTGAATGTGCCTTTTTGATTTATGGTTTTCTCTGGGTGTATGCCCAGAAGTGGGATTGCTGGATCAGATGGTAATTCTATTTCTAGTTTTTTTTATGGAAACTCCATACTGTTCTCCATAGTGACTGTATCAATTTACATTCCCACCAATAGTGGAAGAGGGCTCCTTTTGTCCACACCCTCCCCAGAATTTGTTGTTTGTAGATTTCCTGATGATGCCGATTCTAACAGGTGTGAGGTGATACCTCATTGTTGATTTGATTTGCATTTCTCTAATAATTAGTGCTGTTGAGCAGCTTTTCATGTGCGTCTTGGCCATCTCTGTGTCTTCTTTGAAGAAATGTCTCTTTAGATCTTCTGCCCATTTTTGTATTGGGTTGTTTGTTTTCTTAATATTAAGCTGCATGAGCTGTTTATATATATTGGAGATTAAACCTTTGTCCATTGATTCGTTTGCAACGATTTTTGCCCATTCTGAGCGATGCCTTTTTCCATTCCCGTTTTTTTTAACAAAAAAAGGAAAGAAAGAAAAAGAAGCAGAACACTAATGTGCGTAAAATATGCCTTTTGAAACGGTCGTTTTGAAATATGGACGTGCTTTGAATATTTTGGTCGATATATGACCCCAGGATTTGTTTTCAGGGCAAGTGTGATTTACAGGCCTGCAATGATTTTGAATATCAATGGACCACTAGCGCTGGGATTAAAGCTGCTGTTGTGTGAAACGGCCACAAGGTGGCAGCAGTTCTCCCTTACCAAATCTGGTTAAGAGGGCAACAGAGCCTCAATGGAAGTCGTGTTCTAGATTGGAATTTAGAATGGAATGTGCCAGGAGAAAGACCCTCACGTTTGTCTCACTACATCTTGTTCGTGTTTTTAATTTATTTTTTTTATTTTTTATTACAGCAAGTTTGATTACAATGTTTGGCTTGTTGTAGTTGTGGAAGATGTGGTTCTTTTACACATATACTCTTGTCTGATATTCCTGGGATCCTTTTCCCATGTACGTTATGACAGAATGTTGAGTAGTCTTCTCTTGGTATTCCATAGGTCTTTGGTGATTATATATGTCACCTGTGTTTGTATATGTCTGTTAACCCCGATATCATAATGAAACCAATCCTCACACCTTTCCATTGGTGAACCATAAGTTTGATTAATGAATCTGTGATTGCCCTTCTCCGTGGAAATATCTGCCCTGGTATCCATTTTTAGGTAACACCTATAAGTGATATGATACGATATGTGTCTTTCATTTTCTGACTTACTACAAGTCACGTGATTACCTCTAGACTCATCTACGGGGCTGCAAATGGCATTGTGTCCTTTTTTTCCTTGGCTTCTATTCTGCCTTAGCGAGGTCCATTTTCAACAATGTGATTCCCTGAGGGTTGTGGATTAGCTGACCTGGGCAGCCTTACCCTGCCGGCCGGCCCTCCCCAGGTGTGCCTGGTTGAGGTCAATATAAACAGCGCTCCAGGCGGCAGTAGCCCCTGAAGCTGTGCCTGACTACATATTCTCTGCCCCGTCAGCAGTCTCTGTGCTGTGCTGTTGGGAGGGAGTGAGGTGCCACAGCTTTGTTGGTGGCTCAGTGTGAGGGGGGCTCTGCTGGCCTTTCTGCAGGTGTTGCCAGGCTGCCACCTATAAAGAAGAGGATGTGTCACCCATACCTTCCGCTGGAATTTCTCTACGGACAGAGGTGAGGAAGGAAAAAAGCAGTGGGGGCCGGGACAGGAGGGGTATCTCAGGCAGGGCAATGGAAAGCTTCCGGAAGAGCGCCCTGTTCCAGGACCACCCTGGCTGGCCTGCAGGCACCAAGTTGGCCTGCGTGCTGTCGCTGGTGTGGCTCCACGGCCCTTCCTCTAGGCTTTCAAGCTCTTGTACATATTTAGGTGTTTTACCTGGGAAGGTTGGGAATAGTTCAGCAGCAGCTGGCCTGGGGCTCAGCTCACGTTTACTCACAGATGCCTCGGCACGGTCCCCCAGCTTTGCAATGAGGACGCTCCTTGCGTGGGGGGTGTGTTGCTGGCTGTATGGGAGATGATTCCCCACCTCTGACCAATTTCAGAATTGTTTACCGCTGGAGCAAGTGCCCTGATAGGGTTTTCCTGTGTATAACTGGTGGGTTCAGGGTTTTTTTTTCTTTTATGGTTCAAGTTACATTTTATTCCTCTTTTATGTATTTATAGATATAAGCATGGAAATAATTCATTCCTATAAATACATCTGTGTGAAGGGAAGAACTTTTTTCTGTTTTATTTTTAAATTTTATTTTTTTTAAATTTTGAAATTTAAAATTATTTATTTTTTTATACAGCAGGTTATTATTAGTTATGTATTTTATGCATATACATGTATACATGTCAATCCCAATCTCCCAACTCATCCCACCACCACCACCCCATGGCTTCCCACACTTGGTGTCCATACGTTTGTTCTCTACCTCTGTGTCTCTATTTCTTCCCTGCAAACCAGTTCATCTGTACCATTTTTTAGGTTCCACATATATGCATTAATAAACAATATTTGTTTTCCACTTTCTGACTTACTTCATTCTGTATGACAGTCACTACATCCATCGATGTCTCTACAAATGACCCAGTTTCATTCCTCTTTATGGCCGAGTAATATTCCAGTTCATATATGTACCACATCTTTATCCATTCATCTGCCTGTGGGCATTTACGTTGCTTCCATTACCTGGCTATTGTAAATAGTGCTGCAATGAACATTGTGGTGAATGTGCCTTTTTGATTTATGGTTTTCTCTGAGTATATGCCCAGAAGTGGGATTGCTGTATCAGATGGTAATTCTATTTCTAGTTTTTTTAAGGAAACTCCATACTGTTCTCCATAGTGACTGTATCAATTTACATTCCCACCAATAGTGGAAGAGGGCTCCTTTTATCCACACCCTCCCCAGAATTTGTTGTTTGTAGATTTCCTGATGATGCCGATTCTAACAGGTGTGAGGTGATACCTCATTGTAGATTTGACTTGCATTTCTGTAATAATTAGTGCTGTTGAGCAGCTTTTCATGTGCGTCTTGGCCATCTCTGTGTCTTCTTTGAAGAAACGTCTCTTTAGATCTTCTGCCCATTTTTGTATTGGGTTGTTTGTTTTTTTAATATTAAGCTGCATGAGCTGTTTATATATATTGGAGATTAAACCTTTGTCCTTTGATTCGTTTGCAACGATTTTCGCCCATTCTGAGGGATGCCTTTTTCCATTCCCGTTGTTTTAACAAAAAAAGGAAAGAAAGAAAAAGAAGCAGAACACTAATGTGCGTAAAATATGCCTTTTGAAACCGTCGTTTTGAAATATGGACGTCCTTTGAATTTTTTGGTCGATATGTGACCCCAGGATTTGTTTTCAGGGCAGTTGTGATTTACAGGCCTGCAATGATTTTGAATATCAATGGACCATTAGCGCTGGGATTAAAGCTGCTGGTGTGTGAAACGGCCACAAGGTGGCAGCAGTTCTCCCTCACCAAATCTGGTTAAGAGGGCAACAGAGCCTCAATGGAAGTCGTGTTCTAGATTGGAATTTAGAATGGAATGTGCCAGGAGAAAGACCCTCATGTTTGTCTCACTACATCTTCTTCGTGTTTTTAATTTATTTTTTTATTTTTTATTACAGCAAGTTTGATTACAATGTTTGGCTTGTTGTAGGTGTGGAAGATGTGGTTCTTTTACACATATACAGATGTCTGATCTTCCTGGGATCCTTTTCCCATGTACGTTATGACAGAATGTTGAGTAGTCTTCTCTTGGTATTCCGTAGGTCTTTGGTGATTACATATGTCACCTGTGTTTGTATATATCGGTTTACCCCGATATCGTAATGAAACCAATCCTCACACCTTTCCGTTGGTGAACCATAAGTTTGATTAATGAATCTGTGATTGCCCTTCTCCGTGGAAATATCTGCCCTGGTATCCATTTTTAGGTAACACCTATAAGTGATATGATACGATATGTGTCTTTCACTTTCTGACTTACTACAAGTCACGTGATTACTTCTAGACTCATCTACGGGGCTGCAAATGGCATTGTGTCCGTTTTTTCCTTGGCTTCTATTCTGCCTTAGCGAGGTCCATTTTCAACAATGTGATTCCCTGAGGGTTGTGGATTAGCTGACCTGGGCAGCCTTACCCTGCCGGCCGGCCCTCCCCAGGTGTGCCTGGTTGAGGTCAATATAAACAGCACTCCAGGCGGCAATAGCCCCTGAAGCTGTGCCTGACTCCATATCCTAGGCCCCGTTAGCAGTCTCGGGGCTGTGCAGTTGGGAGGGATTGAGGGGCCACAGCTTTGTTGGTGGCCCAGTGTGAGGGGGGCTCTGCTGGCCTTTCTGCAGGGGTTGCCAGGCTTCCACCAGTAAAGAAGAGGATGTGTCACCCATACCTTCTGCTGGAATTTCTCTCCGGACAGAGGTGAGGAAGGGAAAATCAGTGGGGGCCTGGACAGGAAGGGTATCTCAGGCAGGGCAATGGAAAGCTTCCGGAAGAGCGCCCGTTGCCAGGACCACCCTGGCTGGCCTGCAGGCACCAAGTTGGCCTGCGTGCTGTCGCTGGTGTGGCTCCGCGGCCCTTCCTCTAGGCTTTCAAACCCTTGTATATATTCAGGTGTTTTACCTGGGAAGGGTGGGAACAGTTCAGCAGCAGCTGGCCTGGGGCTCAGCTCACGTTTACTCACAGATGCCTCGGCACGGTCCCCCAGCTTTGCAATGAGGACGCTCCTTGCGTGGGGTGTGGGTTGCTGGCTGTATGGGAGATGATTCCCCACCTCTGACCAATTTCAGAATTGTTGACCGCTGGAGAAAGTGCCCTGATAGGGTTTTCCTGTGTATAACTGGTGGGTTCAGTTTTTTTTTTTCTTTTATGGTTCAAGTTAGATTTTATTCCTCTTTTATGTATTTATAGATATAAGCATGGAAATAATTCATTCCTATAAATACATCTGTGTGAAGGGAAGAACTTTTTTCTGTTTTATGTTTAAATTTTATTTTTTTAAATTTTGAAATTTAAGTTTATTTTTTTTTATACAGCAGGTTATTATTAGTTATCTATTTTATGCATATACATGTATAGAGGTCAATCCCAATCTCCCAACTCATCCCACCACCACCACCCCATTGCTTCCCCCACTTGGTGTCCATACGTTTGTTCTCTACCTCTGTGTCTCTTTGCTGCCCTGCAAACCAGTACATCTCTACCATTTTTCTAGGTTCCACATATAGGCATTAATATACAATATTTGTTTTTCTCTTTCTGAATTACTTCACTCTGTATGACAGCCTCTAGATCCATCGACTTCTCTACAAATGACCCAGTTTCATTCCTTTTTATGGCAGAGTAATATTCCATTTTATCGATGTACCACATCTTTATCCATTCGTCTGTCTGTGGACATTTAGGTTGCTTCCATTTCTTGGCTCTTGTAAATAGTGCTGCAATGAACATTGTGGTGAATGTGTCTTTTTGAATTATGGTTTTCTCTGGGTATATGCCCAGAAGTGGGATTGCTGGATCAGATGGTAATTCTCTTTTTAGTTTTTTAAAGGAACCTCCATACTGTTCTCCATAGTGACTGTATCAATTTACATTCCCACCAATAGTGGAAGAGGGTTCCTTTGGTCCACACCCTCCCCAGAATTTGTGGTTTGTAGATTTTCTGATGATGCCGATTCTAACAGGTGTGAGGTAATACCTCATTGGAGTTTTGATTTGCATTTCTCTAATAATTAGTGATGTTGAGCAGCGTTTCATGTGCGTCTTGGCCATCTCTGTGTCTTCTTTGAAGAAATGCCTATTTAGAACTTCTGCGCATTTTTGTATTGGGTTGTTTGTTTTATTAATATTAAGCTGCATATGCTGTTTATATATATTGGAGATTAAACCTTTGTCCATTGATTCGTTTGCGAAAGTTTTCACCCATTCTGAGGGTTGCCTTTTCTCCATTCCGGTTTTTTAACAAAAAAGGAAAGAAAGAAAAAGAAGCAGAACACTAATGTGCGTAAAATATGCCTCTTGAAACTGTCGTTTTAAAATATGGACGTCTTTTGAATTTTTTGGTCGATATATGACCCCAGGATTTGTTTTCAGGGCAGGTGTCATTTACAGGCCTGCAATGATTTTGAATATCAACTGACCATTAGAGCTGGAGTTAAAGCTGCTATTGTGTGAAACGGCCACAAGGTGGCAGCAGTTCTCCCTCACCAAATCTGGTTACTAGGGCAGCAGAGCCTCAATGGAAGTCCTGTTCTAGTTTGTAATTTAGAATGGAATGTGCCAGGAGAAAGCCCCTCAGGTTTGCCTCACTACTTCTTTTTCGTGTTTTTAATTTTTTTTTTATTTTTTATTACAGCAAGTTTGATTACAATGTTTGGCTTGTTGTACGTGTGCAAGATGTATTTCTTTTACACACACACACACACACGCACACACACACACACACACACACATATATATATATATATATATATATATATATATATATATATATATATATATATATATATCTTCGTCCTGGGATCCTTTTCCCATGTATGTTATGACAGAATGTTGAGTAGTCTTCTCTTGGTATTCCGTAGGTCTTTTGTGATTATATATGTCACCTGTGTTTGTATATGTCTGTTAACCCCGATATCATAATGAAACCAATCCTCACACCTTTCCATTGGTGAACCATAAGTTTGTTTAATGAATCTGTGATTGCCCTTCTCCGTGGAAATATCTGCTCTGGTATCCATTTTTAGGTAACACCTATAAGTGATATGATACGATATGTGTCTTTTACTTTCTGACTTACTACAAGTCACGTGATTACCTGTAGACTCATCTACAGGGCTGCAAATGGCATTGTGTCCTTTTTTTCCTTGGCATCTATTCTGCCTTAGCAAGGTGCATTTTCAACAATGTGATTCCCTGAGGGTTGTGGATTAGCTGACCTGGGCAGCCTTACCCTGCCCGCCGGCCCTCCCTAGGTGTGACTGTTTGAGGTCAATATAAACAGCGCTCCAGGCAGCAATAGCCCCTGAAGCTGTGCCTGAATCCATATTCTCTGCCCAGTTAGCAGTCTCGGGGCTGTGCTGGTAGGATTTCGTGAGGGGCCACAGCTTTGTGGGTGGCCCGGTGTGATGGGGGCTCTGCTGGCCTTTCTGAAGGGTTTGCCAGGCTGCCACCTGTAAAGAAGAGGATGTGTCACCCATACCTTCCGCTGGAATTTCTCTACGGACAGAGGTGAGGAAGGAAAAAAGCAGTGGGGGCCGGAACAGTAGGGGTATCTCAGGCAGGGCAATGGAAAGCTTCCGGAAGAGCGCCCGGGGCCAGGACCACGCTGGCTGGCCTGCAGGCACCAAGTTGGCCTGCGTGCTGTCACTTGTGTGGCTCCGCGGCCCTTCTTCTAGGCTTTCAAGCCCTTGTACATATTCAAGTGTTTCACCTGGGAAGGGTGGGAACAGTTCAGCAGCAGCTGGACTGGGGCTCAGCTCACGTTCACTCACAGATGCGTGGGCACAGTCCCCCATCTTTGCAGTGAGGACGCTCCTTGCGTGGGGGGTGAGTTGCTGGCTGTATGGGTGATGGTTTCCCACCTGTGACCAAGTTCAGAATTGTTTACCGCTGGAGCAAGTGCCCTGATAGGGTTTTCCTCTGTATAACTCGTGGTTTCAGGTTTTTTATCTTTTTTGGTTCAAGTTAGATTTTATTCCTCTTTTATGTATTTATAGATAAAAGCATGGAAATAATTCATTCATATAAATACATCTGTGTGAATGGAAAATCTTTTTTCTGTTTTATTTTTAAGTTTTATATTTAAAATTTTTGAAATTTAATTTTATTTATTTTTTTATACAGCAGGTTATTATTAGTTATCTATTGTATGCATATACATGTATACAGGTCAATCCCAATCTCCCAACTCATCCCACCACCACCACCTCATTGCTTCCCCCACATGGTGTCCATACATTTGTTCTCTACCTGTGTGTCTCTATTTCTGCCCTGCAAACCAGTTCATCTGTACCATTTTTCTAGGTTCCACATATAGGCATTAATATAAAATATTTGTTTTTCTCTTTCTGAATTACTTCACTCTGTATGACAGTCTCTAGATCCATCAACTTCTCTAAAAATGACCCAGTTTCATTCCATTTAATGGCTGAGTAATATTCCATTTTATATATGGACCACATCTTTATCCATTCATCTGTCTGTGGGCATTTAGGTTGTTTCCATTACCTGGCTATTGTAAATAGTGCTGCAATGAATATTGTGGTGAATGTGTCTTTTTGATTTATGGTTTTCTCTGGGTATATGCCCAGAAGTGGGATTGCTGGATCCTATGGTAATTCTCTTTTTAGTTTTTTAAAGCAACCTCCATATTTTTCTCCATAGAGACTGTATCAATTTACATTCCCACCAATAGTTGAAGAGAGTTCCTTTGGTGCACACCCTCCCCAGAATTTATGGTTTGTAGATTTTCTGATGATGCCGATTCTAACAGGTGTGAGGCCATACGTCATTGTAGTTTTGATTTGCATTTCTCTAATTATTAGTGATGTTGAGCAGCTTTTCATGTGCGTCTTGGCCATCTCTGTCTTCTTTGAAGAAATGCCTACTTAGATCTTCTGCCCATTTTTGTATTGGGTTGTTTTATTAATATTCAGCTGCATGTGCTGTTTATATATATTGGAGATTAAACCTCTGTCCATTGATTCGTCTGCAACGATTTTCGCCCATTCTGAGGGTTGCCTTTTTCCATTCCCGTATTTTTAACAAAGAAAGAAAGAAAGCAAAAGAAGCAGAACACTAATGTGCGTAAAATATGCCTCTTGAAACTGTCGTTTTGAAATATGGACGTCTTTTGAATTTTTTGGTCGATATATGACACCAGGATTTGTTTTCAGGGCAGGTGTCATTTACAGGCCTGCAATGATTTTGAATATCAACTGACCATTAGCGCTGGGATTAAAGCTGCTATTGTGTGAAACGGCCAGAAGGTGGCAGCAGTTCTCCCTTACCAAATCTGGTTACTAGGACAGCAGAGCCTCAATGGAAGTCACGTTCTAGATTGTAATTTAGAATGGAATGTGCCAGGAGAAAGCCCCTCAGGTTTGCCTCAGTACTTCTTGTTCGTGTTTTTAATTTATTTATTTTTATTTTTTATTACAGCAAGTTTGATTACAACGTTTGGCTTGTTGTACGTGTGGAAGTTGTGTTTCTTTTACACATATATATATATGTCTCTTCTTCCTTGGATCCTTTTCCCATGTACGTTATGACAGAATGTTGAGTAGTCTTCTCTTGGTATTCCATAGGTCTTTGGTGATTATATATTTCACCTGTGTTTGTTTATGTCTGTTAACCCGAATATCGTAATGTATTGAATCCTCACACCTTTCCATTGGTGAAACGTAAGTTTGTTTAATGAATCTGTGATTGACCTTCTCCGTGGAAATATCTGCCCTGGTATCAATTTTTAGGTAACACCTATAAGTGATATGATACAATATGTGTCTTTCACTTTCTAACTTACTAAAAATCACGTGATTACCTCTAGATTCATCTATGGTGCTGCAAATGGCATTGCGTTCTTTTTTTCCTTGGCTAATATTCTGTCTTAGCGAGGTCCATTTTCTGCAATGTGATGCCCTGAGGGCTGAGGATTAGCTGACCTGGGCAGCCTGACCCTGTCGGCAAGCCCTCCCCAGGTGTGCCTGTGTTGAGGTCAATAGAAACAGCGCTCCAGGCAGCAATAGCCCCTGCAGCTGTGCCTGACTCCATATTCTCTGCCGCGTCAGCAGTCTCGGGGCTGTGCTGGTGGGAGGGTGTGAGGGTCCACGGCTTTGTTGGTGGCCCGGTGTGAGTGGGGCTCTGCTGGACTTTCTGCAGGAGTTGCCAGGCTGCCACCTGTAAAGAAGAGGGTGTGTCACCCATACCTTCCGCTGGAATTTCTCTCCAGGCTGAGGTGAGGAAGGAAAAAAAGGAGTGGGGTCCCGGACAGGAGGGGTATCTCAGGCAGGGAAATGGAAAGCTTCCAGAAGAGCGCCCGGGGCCAGGACCATCCTGGCTGGCCTGCAGGCACCAAGTTGGCCTGCGTGCTGTCGCTGCTGTGGCTTCACGGCCCTTCCTCTAGGCTTTCAAGCCCTTGTACATATTCAGGTGTTTTACCTGGGAAGGGTGGGAACAGTTCAGCAGCAGCGGGCCTGGGGCTTAGCTCACGTTTACTCAGAGACGCCTCGGTACAGTTCCCCAGCTTTGCAATGAGGACGCTCCTCGCATTGGGGGGGGGTTGCTGGATGTATGGGAGATTATTCCCCACCTCTGACCAATTTCAGAATTGTTTACCGCTGGAGCTATTGCGTTGATAGTGTTTTCCTCTGTATAACTGTTGGGTTCAGGGATTTTTTTTTTTCTTTTTTGGTTCAAGTTAGATTTTATTCCTCTTTTATGTATTTATAGATATAAGCATGGAAATAATTCATTCCTATAAATACATCTGTGTGAATGGAAGAACTTTTTTCTGTTTTATTTCTAAATTTTATTTTTAAAAATTTTGAAATTTAATTTTATTTTTTTTATACAGCAGGTTATTATTAGTTATCTATTTTATGCATATACATGTATACAGGTCAATCCCAATCTCCCAACTCATCCCACCACCACCACCCCATTGCTTCCCCCACTTGGTGTCCATACGTTTGTTCTCTACCTCTGTGTCTCTATTTCTGCCCTGCAAACCAGTTCATCTGTACCATTTTTCTATGTTCCACATATAGGCATTAATATACAATATTTGTTTTTCTCTTTCTGAATTACTTCACTCTGTATGACAGTCTCTAGATCCATCGACTTCCCTACAAATGACCCAGTTTCATTTCTTTTTATGGCTGAGTAATATTCCGTTTTATCTATGTATCACATCTTTATATATTCGTCTGTCTCAGGACATTTAGGTTGCTTCTATTACCTGGCTATTGTAAAGAGTGCTGCAATGAACATTGTGGTGAATGTGTCTTTTTGATTTATGGTTTTCTCTGGGTATATGCCCAGAAGTGGGATTGCTGGGTCCTATGGTAATTCTCTTCTTAGTTTTTTAAAGGAACCTCCATACTGTTCTCCATAGTGACTGTATCAATTTACATTCCCACCAATAGTGGAAGAGGGTTCCTTTTGTCCACACCCTCCGCAGAATTTGTGGTTTGTAGATTTTCTGATGATGCCGATTCTAACAGGTGTGAGGTCATACGTCATTGTAGTTTTGATTTGCATTTCTCTAATAATTAGTGATGTTGAGCAGCTTTTCATGTGCATCTTGGCCATCTCTGTGTCTTCTTTGAAGAAATGCCTATTTAGATCTTCTGCCCATTTTTGTATTGGGTTGTTAGTTTTATTAATATTCAGCTGCATGTGCTGTTTATATATATTGGAGATTAAACCTTTGTCCATGGATTCGTTTGCGAACGTTTTCGCCCATTCTGAGGGTTGACTTTTTTCCATTCCCGTTTTTTAACAAAAAAGGAAAGAAAGAAAAAGAAGCAGAACACTAATGTGCGTAAAATATGCCTCTTGAAACTGTCGTTTTGAAATATGGACGTCTTTTGAATTTTTTGGTCGATATGTGACCCCAGGATTTGTTTTCAGGGCAGGTGTCATTTACAGGCCTGCAATGATTTTGAATATCAACTGACCATCAGCGCTGGGATTAAAGCTGCTATTGTGTGAAACGGCCACAAGGTGGCAGCAGCTCTCCCTTACCAAATCTGGTTACTAGGGCAGCAGAGCCTCAATGGAAATCGCGTTCTAGATTGTAATTTAGAATGGAATGTGCCAGGAGAATATCACTCAGGTTTGCCTCACTACTTCTTGTTCGTGTTTTTAATTTATTTATTTTTATTTTTTATTACAGCAAGTTTGATTACAACGTTTGGCTTGTTGTACGTGTGGAAGATGTGTTTCTTTTACACACATATATATATATATATATATGTCTCTTCTTCATGGGATCCTTTTCCCATGTACGTTATGATAGAATGTTGAGTAGTCTTCTCTTGGTATTCCATAGGTCTTTTGTGATTATATAGTTCACCTGTGTTTGTATGTCTGTTAACCCCGATATCGTAATGTATCGAATCCTCACACCTTTCCATTGGTGAACCATAAGTTTGATTAATGAATCTGTGATTGCCCTTCTCCGTGGAAATATATGCCCTGGTATCCATTTTTAGGTAACACCTATAAGTGATATCATATGATATGTGTCTTTCACTTTCTAACATACTACAAGTCACGTGATTACCTCTAGACACATCTACGGTGCTGCAAATGGCATTGCGTCCCTTTTTTCCTTGGCTAATATTCTGTCTTAGCGAGGTCCATTTTCTGCAATGTGATGCCCTGAGGGCTGACGATTAGCTGACCTGGGCAGCCTGACACTGCCGGCAAGCCCTCCTCAGGTGTGCCTGTGTTGAGGTCCATAGAAACAGCACTCCAGGCAGCAATAGCCCCTGAAGCTGTGCCTGATTCCATATTCTCTGCCCCGTCAGCAGTTTCAGGGCTGTGCTGGTGGGAGGGTGTGAGGGTCCACGGCTTTGTTGGTGGCCCGGTGTGAGTGGGGCTCTGCTGGACGTTCTGCAGGAGTTGCCAGGCTGCCACCTGTAAAGAAGAGGATGTGTCACCCATAACTTCTGCTGTCATTTCTCTCCGGGCTGACGTGAGGAAGGAAAAAAAGGAGTGGGGGCCGGGACAGGAGGGTTATCTCAGGCAGCGAAATGGAAATCTTCCAGAAGAGCGCCCGGGGCCAGGACCATCCTGGCTGGCCTGCAAGCACCAAGTGGGCCTTCGTGCTGTCACTGGTGTGGCTCCGCGGCCCTTCTTCTAGGCTTTCAAGCCCTTGTACATATTCAGGTGTTTTACCTGGGAAGGGTGGGAACAGTTCAGCAGCAGCTGGCCTGTGGCTCAGCTCACGTTTACTCACAGACCCCTGGTATGGTTCCCCACCTTTGCAATGAGGACGCTCCTCGCATGGGGGTGGGGGGTTGCTGGATGTATGGGAGATGATTCCCCACCTCTGACCAATTTCAGAATTGTTTACCGCTTGAGCTATTGCCTTGATAGGGTTTTCCTCTGTATAACTGTTGGGTTCAGGGATTTTTTTTTCTTTTTTGGTTCAAGTTAGATTTTATTCCTCTTTTATGTATTTATAGATATAAGCATGGAAATAATTCATTCCTATAAATACATCTGTGTGAATGGAAGAACTTTTTTCTGTTTTATTTTTAAATTTTATTTTTTAAAATTTTGAAATTTAATTTTATTTATTTTTTTATACAGCAGGGTATTATTAGTTATGTATTTTATGCTTATACATGTATACAGGTCAATCCCAATCTCCCAACTTATCCCACCACCACCACCCCATGGCTTCCCACACTTTGTGTCCATAAGTTTGTTCTCTACCTCTGTGTCTCTATTTCTTCCCTGCAAATCAGTTCATCTGTACCATTTTTTAGGTTCCACATATATGCATTAATATACAATATTTGTTTTTCTCTTTCTGACTTACTTCCCTCTGTATGACAGTCTCTAGTTCCATCGACGTCTCTACAAATGACCCAGTTTCATTCCTTTTTATGGCTGAGTAATAATCCATTGTATATATGTACCACATCTTTATCCATTCGTCCGTCTGTGGGCATTTAGGTTGCTTCCATTACCTGGCTATTGTAAATAGTGTTGCAGTGAGTATTGTGGTGAATGTGCCTTTTTGATTTATGGTTTTCTCTGGGTATATGCCCAGAATTGGGATTGCTGGATCCTATGGTAATTCTGTTTCTAGTTTTTTAAGGGAAACTCCATACTCTTCCCCACAGTGACTGTATTATTTTACATTCCCACCAATAGTGGAAGAGGGATCCTTTTGTGCACACCCTCCACAGAATTTGTTGTTTGCAGATTTTCTGATGATGCCTATTCTAACAGGTGTGAGGTGATACCTCATTGTTGTTTTGATTTGCATTTCCCTAATAATTAGTGATATTGAGCAGCTTTGCATGTGCATTTTGGCTATCATTGTGCCTTCTATGAAGAAACGTCTCTTATAGTGGGTTTGAGCTGAATCTCACTGCCATGTTTATGCCAGTCTAGACACACTTGATTTCCTTATGGAGACATATCAATACATAGGTTTTAAGATTCTTACTAGTCAGATATATTCCTTTGCGTGGAATATGGTGTTTTGAGTCCCTGTCAGTGAGGAAGTTGTAGGTCTTAACTATTCGGTATTTGGTTTTTGGACCGCTACCTTTGCTAATATCAAACTCTGTTTTTATGCATCACCCCACCACTCCTTCCCCCTTAAGCAGGCATAAGAGTGTTTTCTCAGTGTGAGACTCTCTTTTCCTTCCTTACTCAGTTCATGTGTAGCCATATATACAGGACCTTTATAAGTGATATATTATGATCAGTTTCTTTTTCTGTGTGACTTATTTCACTTAGAATCATCGTACCTGAATCCACTCATTTTGCTGCTACTGGTCTTGTGACGTTGATTTCATGGCTGAGGGATATTCCATGGTATGTAAGTACCACAATTTTTTGAACCATTTTTATATTTCCTGGGATATTTAAGGTGTACCCAAGTTGAGGTTCTTGTTAGCAGTGCAGCCCTAAATTTTGGGGTGGCTCTGACTTATTGATTTTCAGTTTTCCCAAGTTATATTCCCTAGACTGGAAGTGCCCTTGGCTCTGTAGCTCTGTTGTTTCCTTGTTATAGGGAACACAACACACTACTCCAGAGAGGCAGTTGGCAAATTACATCCCGCCCATCAGCATAACAAGGCTCCCTGTTCTCCAGGGCCTGTCTTGCCTTTCTGGTTTTTACACATTTTGTGGATGTCCCTTTTGACCCGTGGGAAGTGATACTTCTTTGTAGTGCAGATTTGCATTGCCTGCTTTCTTGCTTGGCCAAACAGGGTGTATGCGTTTTCTCCTGGATATATTCAGGGGAAAATGAATACACCCTGTTTGGCCAAGTGCATCATTGTCGAAGTTGTGCCCATCTTCCTGTTTTTTAAAGGTGATTCCAACATACCTCTTGAAATCTGTTTCCTGCTATTCTGCCCAGCTTTCAAGTCCGCCTCGTAGCCTTCCCTCAAAAGATTTTTGGACGATAGATGTCCTTTATTACTCGGCCAGTTTGTGAATTGCTGTGCCCCTGAGCTTCATTTTTCAATCGTTTTTTGTGAGCTGTACGCAAGTCCAAATTTTGGTTCAGGACCTATATTGGTTCCCAGTGGGTGGTTGAGATTTTGGTTAATTCTTCTTCTTGCCGGGAACTTAGAGTGACATGTGCCCATCCAAATGCCTAACAGCTACTCTCTCATTGGTTCTCCCTCTTCCCTTTCATCCTCTGCCAAATTGGAAACCTGTGCGAACCAGGAGCTTAAAGGGGCTGTCTCTCCAAGTTGGGAGATTGATAGTAAAGCAGTTGGAAAGTCAAATCAGAGCACCAGGAGGGGGACTATTTGTTGAGTTTTAGAAACCTTTCGTATTCACAGTGTGTCCATTCTCTAGGTTTCCCGTACATGTTATAGCTGTAGTAATATTCCCTTCAACCTGGAGAGTTGGGACCCATGGAATGGGTGCCATGCATTATTGCCTTAAAGGGTCTGCATTTGCTCACCCAATCTCACCAATCCCCTCAGTCCCAAGTGTCCAGCCTTATGCCACATCCATCTGTCATTGTAGATAGGCCCAATCCAGGTTTCATCAGAGACGCTGCAGGAATTGTAAAGAATTTCCCTGTTTTTTTTTTGTTTTTGAAATTCCTTTTTAGAGTGGGTTTGAGCTGATTCTCGCTTCCATGTTTATGCCAGTCTAGACACACTTTATTCCCTTATGGACACATATCAATACATATGTTTTAAGATTCTTACTAGTCAGATATATTCCTCTGCGGGAAATATGGGGTTTTGAGTCCCTTTCACTGAGGAAGGTGTAGGTCTTGTCTATTCCATAGTTGGTTTTTGGAACGGTACCTGTGCTTATATCAAACTCTGGTTTTATGCATCACCCCACCTCTCCTTCTCCCTTAAGCAGGCATAAGAGTGTTTTCTAAATGTGAGACTCTGTTCTCTTTCCTAACTCAGTTCAAGTGTAGTCATGTTTACACGATCTTCATAAGTGATATCTTATGATAAGTTTCTTTTTCTGTGTGACTTATTTCACTTAGAATCATCATACATGAATCCACTCATTTTGCTGCTACTGGTCTTATGACATTGATTTCATGGCTGAGGGATATTCCATCGTACGTAAATACCACAATTTTTTGAACCATTTTTATATATCCTGGGATATTTAAGGTGTACCCAAGTTGAGGTTCTTGTAAGCAGTGCAGCCCTAAATTTGGGGGTGGCTCTGTCTTATTGATTTTCAGTTTTCCCAAGTTATATTCCCTAGACTGGAAGTGCCCTTGGCTCTGTAGCTCTGTTGTTCACTTGTTTTAGGGAACGCAATGCACTCCTCCATTGAGGCAGTTGGCAATTTACATCTTGCCCATCAGCATAAGAAGGCTCACTGATCTCCAGGGCCTGTCTTGCCTTTCTGGTATTTACACATTTTGTGGATATCCCTTTTGACCGCTGGGAAGTGATACATCTTTGTAGTGCAGATTTGCATTGCCTGCTTGCTTGCTTGGTCAAAAAGGACGTATGCGTTTTCTCCTGAATATATTCAGGAGAAAACGCCTACACCCTTTTTGGCCACGTGCATCATTGTCGAAATTGTTCCCCTCTTCCTGTACTTTACAGGCGATTCCCACATACCTCTTGCAATCTGTTTCCTGCTATTCTGCCTCGCTCTCAAGTCCGCCTCGATGCCTTCCCTCAAAAGATTTTTGGACGATAGGTGTCCTTTATTACTCTGCCAGCTTGTGAATTGCTGTGCCCCTGAGTTCCATTTTTCAACTTGTTTTTGTGAGCTGAATGCAAGTCCAAAATTTTGGTTGATGACCTCTATTGGTTCCCTGTGGGTGGCTGAGACTTTGGTTAATTCTTCTTCCTGCCGGGAAATTAGAGTGACATGTGCCTGTCCAAATGCCTAACAGCTACCCTCTCATTGGTTCTCTCTCTTCGCTTTCATCCTCTGCCAAATTGGCAACCTGTGCGAACCAGAAGGGTAAAGTGGCTGTCTCCCCAAGTTGGGAGATTGATAGTAAAGCAGTTGGAAAGTCAAGCCGGAGCACCAGGAGAGGGACTATTCGTTGAGTTTTAGAAACCTTTCGTATTCACAGTGTGTCCATTCTCTAGGTTTTCCGTACATGTTATAGCTGTAGTAATATTCCCTTCAACCTGGAGAGTTTGGACGCATGGAATGGGTGCCATGCATTATTGCCTTAAAGGGTCTGCATTTGCTCACCCAATCTCACCAATCCCCTCAGTCCCAAGTGTCCAGCCTTATGCCACATCCATCTGTCATTGTAGATAGGCCCAATCCAGGTTTCATCAGAGACGCTGCAGGAATTGTAAAGAATTTCCCTGTTTTTTTTTGTTTTTGAAATTCCTTTTTATAGTGGGTTTGAGCTGATTCTCGCTTCCATGTTTATGCCAGTCTAGACACACTTTATTCCCTTATGGACACATATCAATACATATGTTTTAAGATTCTTACTAGTCAGATATATTCCTTTGCGGGAAATATGGGGTTTTGAGTCCCTTTCACTGAGGAAGGTGTAGGTCTTGTCTATTCCATAGTTGGTTTTTGGAACGGTACCTGTGCTTATATCAAACTCTGGTTTTATGCATCACCCCACCTCTCCTTCTCCCTTAAGCAGGCATAAGAGTGTTTTCTAAATGTGAGACTCTGTTCTCTTTCCTAACTCAGTTCAAGTGTAGTCATGTTTACACGATCTTCATAAGTGATATCTTATGATAAGTTTCTTTTTCTGTGTGACTTATTTCACTTAGAATCATCATACATGAATCCACTCATTTTGGTGCTACTGGTCTTATGACATTGATTTCATGGCTGAGGGATATTCCATCGTACGTAAATACCACAATTTTTTGAACCATTTTTATATATCCTGGGATATTTAAGGTGTACCTAAGTTGAGGTTCTTGTAAGCAGTGCAGCCCTAAATTTGGGGGTGGCTCTGTCTTATTGATTTTCAGTTTTCCCAAGTTATATTCCCTAGACTGGAAGTGCCCTTGGCTCTGTAGCTCTGTTGTTTCCTTGTTTTAGGGAAAACAATGCACTCCTCCAGTGAGGCAGATGGAAATTTATATCCCGCCCATCAGCATAACAAGGCTCCTTGTTCTCCAGGGCCTGTCTTGCCTTTCTGGTTTTTACACATTTTGTGGATATCCCTTTTGACGGGTGGGAAGTGATACTTCTTTGTAGTGCGGATTTGCATTGCCCACTTGCTTGGTTGGCCAAAAAGGTCGTATGTGTGTTTTCATGAATATATTCAGGGCACCCATATATGCCATTTTTGGCCAAGTGCATCATTGTCAAAATTGGGACCGATTTTCTGTGTTTAAAATGCGATTCCAATCTACTTCTTGAAATATGTTTCCTGCAATCATGCCTCGATTTCAAGTCCTCTTCGTTTCCTTCCTTGAACAGATTTTTGGATGATAGTTGTCCATTATAATTCTGCTGGTTTGTGAGTTCCTGAGTACTTGAGCTCCATTTTTCAACTCGCTTTGTTGGTGAGCTGGCCACAAAACTGCAGGATTGCATCAGGCAATATTCTTGTTCTGGTACAGAAGGCTGAGCATTTGGTTAACTCTTCTTCGTGATGGGAAATTAGAGTGGCATGTGCCTGTCCAAATGCTTACAGCATGTCTCTCATTGGTTGCCCCTAATCCCTTTTAATCTCCGCTCAAATTGCAAACTGTCTGAAACAGGAGGTTAAAGGCACTGACTCTCTAAGCGGGGAGATTTATAGTAAAGTGGCTGGAATGGTGAACCTGAGCACAAGGAGAGGAAAAATGAGGTGTGTTTTTGAAACCTGTCCAGATCACAAGTAGTCCCGTTCTCTGGGTTTCCCAGGCATGTTTTAGCTGTAATAAGATTCCCTTGAATCTAGAGTGTTGGGACCCATGGAACGGGTTGAACCCATTATTGTTTTAAATGGTCTGCATTTGATCACACAACCTCACCAATGCTCTCAGTCCAAAGTGTCCAGCGTTATGTCACATTCAGCTGTGGGCGTTGATGTGGTCAATATATGTTTCTTCAGAGACCCTGAATGACTTTTATAAAAATTTTGCTGTTTTTGTGTATTGTTTTGAAATTAATTTTTATAGTGTTGTTGAACTGATTTTCACTGCCGTGTTTATGCCACTCTATACACTCTTGATTCCCTTATGGAGATATTTCAATACATAGGTATTAAAATTCTTACTAGTCATATATATTCCTTTGCAGGGAATAGGGGATGTTGAGTGCAGTTCACTGAGCAAGGAGTAGGTCTTGTCTATTACACGTTTGGTTTAAGGAATTGTACCTGTGCTTGTATCAAACTCTGGTTTTATGCATCACCTCATCTCACCATTACCTTTAAGCAGATATAAGAGTATTTTTTGTAAATGAGAGACTCTGTTCTGTTTTCTAATTCAGCTCATGTGTAGCCATGTTTACATTCCCTTCAAAAGTGATATCTTATGATAAGTTTCTTTTTTTGTGTTACTTATTTCACTTAGAAACATCGTACCTAAATCCAGTCATTATGCTGCTCCTGGGTTTATGACATTGATTCCATGGCTGAGGGATACCCCATAGTATGTAAATACCACAACTTCTTTATCCACTTTTGTCTTTCCTGGGATATTTAAGGTGTACCGAAGTTGATATTTTTGTAAACAGAGCAGCCTTATAATTTAGGGTGGCTGTTTCTTGTTGATTTTCAGTTTTCCCAATGTATACGCCGACAAATGGAAGTACCCTAAGCTCTGTAACACAGTTTTCAGATGTTTTAGGAAACACTGTGGACTTGTCCAGAGTGGCTCTTGACAGTTTACATCCCTCCCATCAGCGTAACAAGGCTCACTGTTCCACACGGCTGTGCAGCCTTTCTACATTTTACAATTTTTGGGGGGATGTTCTGTTTTACCAGTGGCAAATGAGAGTTATTTGTAGTCCGGATTTGCATTGCCCGCTTGCATCGTTGGCCAAAAAGTGTGTATGCGTGTTTTCTTTTATATATTGTGGAAAAAACACATATGCCCTTTTGGCCAAGTGCATCATTGTTGAAGTTGTGCCACATTTCCTGTGCTTAAAAGGCGATTCCTATCTACCTCTTCAAATATGTTTCCTGCAGTCCTGCATCGATTTCCGGTCCTCCTCGCTTCCTTCCCTCAAGAGATTTTTGGACGTTAGTTGTCCATTATAACTCTGAAAGTTTGTGAATTCCTGAGACCCTGAGCTCCATTACTCAACTCGCTTTTTTCTCTGAGCTTGCCACGAACCCTCAGGATTGCTTCAGGCCCTATCTGGGTTTTGGGGCGGCAGGATGAGGTTTGGGTTAACTCTTATTCATGACGGGAAATTAGAGTGACATGTGCCCGTCCACATGCTTTCAGCAAATCTCTCCTTGGTTCCATCTCTTCCCTTTCATCCTCCACACAATTTGCAAACTGTGTGAAACATGAGGTTAAATGTACTGACTCTCCAAGAGTGGAGATTAATAGTAAAGTGACTGGAATGGCAAACCCGAGCACAATGAGAGGAAAAAGGAGGAGCGTTTTAGAAAACTGTCCGGATCACACGTTGTCCCATCCTCTGGGTTTCCCATGCATGTTTTGGCTATAATAAGTTTCCCTTGAATCTAGAGTGTTGGGACCCATGGAACGGGTTGCACGTATTATTGCTTTAAATGGTCTGCATTTGCTCACACAACCTCACCAATGCTCTCAGCCCCAAGGGTTCAGCATTATTTCTCATCCAGCTGTGGGTGTAGATGGGGTCAATCCAGGTTGCTTCAGAGCCCCTGAATGAATTTTGTAAGAATTTTGCTGTTTTTGTGTATTGTTTTTGAAATTAATTTTTATAATGGGGTTGAGCTGATTTTCACTGCCGTGTTTATGACACTCTATACACGCTTGATTCCCTTACAGACATATTTGAATACATAGGAATTAAAATTCTTACTAGTCAGATATATTCCTCTGCAGGGAATAGGAGATGTTGAGTCCAGTTCACTGAGAAAGGACTAGGTCTTGTCTATTACACGTTTGGTTGATGGAATTTACCTGTGCTTATATCAAACTCTGGATTTATGCATCACCCCACCTCACCTTTGCCTTTAATCAGATATAAGAGGTTTTCTTTTTTTTCTAAATGTGAGGCTCTGTTCTGTTTTCTAATTCAGCTTATGTGTAGGCCTGTTTCCTTACCCTTCATAAGTGATATCTTTTTTTTATACTATTTGTTCCTTTTCATTACGACCAGAAAAACAATTCATGTATGTATGTTCTCACCTTTGCTGTTCCACTCACTGACCTGCTTTTTTTTTTTTTTTTTTGCCGTTGGAGGGCTTCTCACTGTTGTGGCCTCTCCCGTTGCAGAGTGCAGGCTCAGCGGCCATGGCTCACAGGCCCAGCCACTCCGCGGCATGTGGGATCTTCCCAGACCGGGGCACGAACCCGTGTCCCCTGCATCGGCAGGCAGACTCTCAACCACTGCGCCACCAGGGAAGCCCTGACCTGCTTTTTTTTTATCTTTATTTTTTATTTATTTTTTTGCTTTATAACCAATTTAATACGTTATACATATTTTGCCAAATCTGCCTCTGAGAACTAAAATTATTCAAGTGATTTCTGCATCTCTACACTGCCTCCTTATGCTAGCATTCTGATTCTATACATAAGGAAAGTCTATCTGACTATGGGTATCATCTTATCTTTGACAATTCGACTACTGAATTACAAGAATACATTTATAAAGTGTTTTTTTTTAAACCAATGACTCGAGGCATTATAAAGATAGTGTAATTTTAAAATGGTAGTATAAATCTCAAATTGATGATATAAATAATTTTTTCAGCAAAATAGATGTTTTTCTGGTGTTTCTGAAGTTGGTCATCCCTAAAAATACTCTGTTTGGATATATCCACACATTTATAGGTACAGTGTGCTTTTCTCTGGCACTCCCTACTTAATGAATTAATCTTGCTTTAAGATTTTGCTTTTGTAATTTAATTAACCCACAACATGGCCACTTAATGGATTCATATGCACTATAGTTAAAGAAAGGGAAATGTGTATTATTCATGAAGTATATGCAATTTAATATTGTTCAAGAGTTAAAAAGTGCGCAAAATACTGATGGTTTTCAAAATATGTGAGTACACAGGCAATATTTGAAATAAGCAATTTCTTAATTATTATTTAAAACACTAAACTCTACTTAAGCCAAAGTTTTTGCCTTTTATGAAATACACAGTAATTTAGATTTGTCCTGGTTTTCAGAAACCAGATATTCCAAACTTAAAAACTCATAAATTAAAGGGTCATTAGTGTCATTATCTAATGATTAATTAAAGGATTTCTTTCAAAAGTGTTAGTCTCTGGTACAATATTGGAAAATAAGTTGGATTAATTTCTATATTGGATATCATATTAACATCCAATGCCGCAAAAACACCGTCTACTTAGAATTTTAATTTTTTAATACCCAGTTTGCACTAAGCAAATTACTCACAATTCCCCAATCCATAAATGTACTGTAGATATAGGTCCTACGTCGAAGCATTAGGCACTTACTATTTCTTTGAAAACCTTCATATTTCAAATATTATAGGAAAACATAATGAAATATTAGGAGCTATATCTCTAACATTTCCTGAATATGTGATAAACAAAATACTACCAAAATCAAATCCTCCACAGCTAACAATTAATGTAGAAAACTTTTCAAAAAAAAAAAACTACCGACAATAATGCATGCATCTTCTGAATACAAGAATGATTAGACATCTGAGCTTAAATTCTCTTTAAAAAATAAAAATAAAATTAAAAAAGGATGGCAAGTCTGTTTTCCCCTATCAAAGACCACAAATCCCAGTTGCTGTATGAAAACAAAAACTTGGGGCTCTAAAAGCAGACCCGGTTGTGCACGAAATTACAGTGTACGGAAAGGACTTAAGGATAAACTGAGCTCTGCATGCGCCAGCCTCTTGCCTCGGGAGCACGCACCTCCCAGTCCCGCTCTCAGCAGCTCTCACTATTTAAAGCCGGATCTGGTGTTTAAATGGAGAGGTGGTGACGTAGGCCTGAAAAGCACCTTCTCATTCTGGCAGAGTCCATATTAAGAGTGGCAATGGCTCTATATAAAAAGGGCTGCCAAGGGGAGGAGGACCACAAGGTTCAGGGACTGAAAAGCAGGGTAAGCGGCCGCAGCCATGATGGATCGACCTGAGTCATCAATGGTAGGGAGCCGGGCTGCCATGGGCTTGTCTGCATTTGGGACCGGGCAAAAAAGTATTTTATTGTCTTAATAAAAATAAGAGAGTGGGGTGGACTAGTGATCACATTTTGCGTTGGTGACTGAAAAGGTTATTTATGTGACTGCTTTTTGCAAACTTACGTGATCGCAAGTAAGAAAAAAGGGACAAACGGTGAGTAGTAGGCAAATTTCAAGGCGAAAGCGGGGCACTTTGACGACTACTGTAAGCTTTCTTTGTTTTGGTGCATTTGCTAGTCGAAGATACGATGGGGGTTTTGCTTCCCCTTCGCCATTTTACCGATTCGGAAGGAACCGAGATAAGTGCTTTTCAACCTTCATCTTTTTATTTTTAAACATAAAATGGCCCCACTGAAGGCTCTTTAAGCACAACCGCCAAAACGCCCAAAGTAACCCCCAAAGTAGCCATTAACTTTTCAGTGCGTTAAAGTGGATCGCGGTGGGTCTTGGGAAGTCGCCCAGCTCCCCAAACACGGTTTTTGTTTTGAGGCTGCTCCGGGAGCCCTTTTCCAGGCGGCACGGCCTGGCGGGCTTTGGGGAGAAGCAGCGGCATCCCTCCCGCCCTCCCTCCTGGCAGCAGGGGTCTGGGGCCGGGGCCGCGCGCTTGCCACGCCCCAACCGCCCCGCGGCGGCCCCAGGCACAGAAGGCGCGCCCGCCATCCCCGCTTGGCAGCCCCGAGCCTCTGCACCCACCCGCGCCTGCCGCCCGGCGCACCGGCTCGCTCTGCCTGAGGTGGGAAGCGGCGGCGGAGGCTGCGCGGGCAACAGAGGAGAGTCGAGGCTGGGAGTCGCGGCCGTCCCCGCCACGTCCGGCCATTGCTGCTGCCTGAATGAAGCCCCCGCCGGCCACCAAACCACGTCCTTACCACGGTGTTTGTATTTGCCGAGTTCGCCATTTCCACACACAACACAAACAAGAGGGAGGGGGAACCGCGAGAAAAGATGAAAAACAAAAACAAACAAATAAAAATAAAACACCCGGTGACCCAAGCCACCGCAAAATTGGGGGGAAAGCTTTTGAAACAAAATCGGATCCTGACGGAGGACAGAGGAGCGGTGAGAGGAGGTAGAGGAGGAGGAGAGCACTACTCGGAAATAAAAACTCGAGAATCGCCCTTAAAAAAAAAAAAGGCCACGACCCTTCAGGGGACCTGGGGGGTGTTGCCTGTTCCCCACCCCGCACCCAGGAAGGAATCCAAACTGGTCGCCAATCCCCGCGCCGCCGCTGCCACCAAAGGCAGCAGTTCCAGCCCAGTGATATCTTATGATAAGTTTCTTTTTCTGTGTTACTTATTTCCCTTAGAATCATCGTATCTTACTCCAGTCATTATGCTGCTACTGGCTTTATGACATTGATTCCATGGCTGAGGGATATCCCTTTGTACGTAAGTACCACAACTTCTTAATCCACTTTTGTCTTTCCTGGGATATTTGAGGTGTACTGAAGTGGATTTCTTTGTAAACAAAGCAGCCCTAAACTTTGGAGTGGCTCTTTCTTGTTGATTTTCAGTTTTCCCAATGTATACGCCCATGAGTGGAAGTACCCTAAACTCTTTAGCTCAGTTTTCAGATGTTTGAGGAAACACAGTGGACTTCTCCAGAGTGGCTCTTGGCAATTTACATCCCTCCCATCAGCGTAACAAGGCTTACTGTTCCACACGACTGTGCTGCATTTCTAGATTTTACTTTTTTTTTTTTTTGGATATTCTGTTTCACCATTGGCAAATGAGAGTTATTTGTAGTCCGGCTTTGCATTGCCCACTTGATTCGTTTGCCAAAAATTGTGTATGCGTGTTTTCTTGAATATATTGAGGAAAAAACGCATCCGCCCTTTTGTCCAATTGCATCATTGTTGAAGTTGTGCCACATTTCCTGTGCCTAAAAGGCGATTCCTATCTACCTCTTCAAATATGTTTCCTTCAGTCCTGCCTCAATTTCCGGTCCTCCTCGTTTCCTTCCCTCAACAGACTTTTGGACGATAGTTGTCCATTATAACTCTGAAAGTTTGTGAATTCCTGAGACCCTGAGCTCCATTTTTTAACTCGCTTTCTTTTCTGAGTTTGCCACAGACCCGTAGGATTGCTTCAGGCCATATCTGGGTTCTGGGGCGGCAGAATGAGGTTTGGGTTAACTCTTCTTCGTGATGGGAAATTAGAGTGCCATGTGCCTGTCCAAATGCTTACAGCAAATCTCTTATTACTTCCACCTCTTCCCATTCATCCTCCGCACAATTTGTGAACAGTGTGAAACATGAGGTTAAATGTGCTGATTCTCCAAGATGGGAGATTTATAGTAAAGTGACTGGAATGGCAAACCCAAGCACAAGGAGACAAAAAAGGAGAAGCGTTTTAGAAAGCTGTCCGGAACACACGCAGTCCCATTATCTGGGTTTCCCACGCGTGTTTTAGCTGTCATAAGATTCCCTTGAATCTAGAGTGTTGGGACCCTTGGAATGGGTTGCATGCATTTTTCCTTTAAATGGTCTGCATTTGTTCAGAAGCTCACCAATGCTCTCAGCCCTAAGTGTCCAACGTTATGTCTCATCCACCTGTAGGTGTAGATGGGGTCAATCCAGGTTGCTTCAGAGCCCCTGAATGAATTTCGTAAGAATTTTGTTGTTTTTGTGTATTTTTTTGGAAATTAATTTTTATGATGGGGTTGAGCTGAATTTCACTGCCGTGTTTATGCCACTCTATACACGTTGGGTTCCCTTACGGACATATTTGAATACATAGGAATTAAACTTCATACTAGTCAGATATATTCCTCTGCATGGAATAGGGGATGTTGAGTCCAGTTCACTGAGAAAGGAGTAGGTCTTGTCTATTACACGTTTGGTTTATGGAACTGTACGTGCGCTAATATCAAACTCGGGTGTTATGCATCACCCCAAGTCACCTTTCGCTTTAAGCAGATATAAGAGTATTTTTTTCTAAATGTGAGACTCTGTTCTGTTTTCTAATTCAGCTCATGTGTAGCCATGTTTACACACCCTTCATAAGTGATATCTTATGATAAGTTTCTTTTTCTGTGTTACTTATTTCACTTAGAAACATCGTACCTAAATCCAGTCATTATGCTGCTACTGGCTTTATGACATTGATTCCATGGCTGCGGGATATCCCATAGTATGTAAGTACCCCAACTTTTTATTTTTCCTGGGATATTTCAGGTGTACTGAAGTCGATTTTCTTGTAAATGGAGCAGCCCTAAACTTTGGTGGGGCTGTTTCTTGTTGATTTTCTGTTTACCCAATGTATTAGCCCATGAGTGGAAGTACCCTAGGCTCTTTAGCTCTGTTTTTAGATGTTTCAGGAAACACCATGGACTTCTCCAGAGTGGCTCTTGTCAATTTACATCCCGCCCATCATTGTCAAAGGACCCCCTGTTCCACACAGCTGTGCTGCCTTTCTAGTTTTTACAATTCTTTAGGATGTTCTGTTTAACCAGTTGGACATGAGACTACTTTGTAGTGAGGATTTGCATTGCCCGCTTGCTTGGTTGGCCGAAAATTGCATATGCGTGTTTCCTTGAATATATTGCGGGAAACCACATACGCCCTTTTTGGCCAAGTGCATCATTGTCAAAATTGGGCCGCATTTCCTGTGCTTAAAGTGCGATTCCAATCTACTTCTTGAAATATGTTTCCTGTAATCCTGCCTCGAATTAAAGTCCTTCTCGTTTCCTTCCATCTACAGATTTTTGGACGATAGTTGTCCATTATAACTCTGCAGGTTTGTGAATTCCAGAGAACCTGAGCTCAGTTTTTCAACTTGCTTTTTTTGTGAGCTGGCCACAAACCCGCAGGATTGTGTCAGGCCATATCCATGTTCTGCTGCAGCAGGCTGAGCATTTGGTTAAATATTCTTCGTGATGGGAAATTACAGGGGCGTGTGCCCGTCCAAATGCTTACAGCATGTCTCTCATTGGTTCCCCCTATTCCCATTTAATCTCCACACAAATTGCAAACTGTGTGAAACAGGAGGTTAAAGGCACTGACTCTCTAAGCGGGGAGATTTATAGTAAAGTGGCTGGAATGGTGAACCCGAGCACAAGGAGAGGACAAAGGAGGTGTATTTTAGAAAGATGTCCGGGTCACACGGTGTCCCATCCTCTGGGTTTCCCATGCATGTTTTAGCTGTAATAAGATTCCCTGGACCCCAGAGGGTTGGGACCCAAGGAATGGGTTGCACACATTATTGCTTTAAATGGTCTGCATTTGCTCACACAACCTCACCAATCCTCTCAGCCCCAAGTGTCCAGCCTTATGTCTCATCCAGCTGTGGGTGTAGATGTGGTCAGTCCCAATTGCATCAGAGCCCCTTAACAAACTCTGTAAGGATTTCGCTGGTTTTTTGTTTTAGTTTGAAATTTATTTTTATAATGGTGTTGAGCTGATGTTCACTGCCGTGTTTATGCCACTCTATACACGCTTGATTCCCTTAAGGAGACATATCAATACAGAGGTATTAAGATTCTTACTAGTCAGATATTAATCTGAAGGGAATAGGGGATGTTGAATCCAGTTCACTGAGCAAGAGTCGGTCTTGTCTATTACACATTTGGTTTATGGAATTGTACGTGTGCTAATATTAAGCTCGGGTGTTATGCATCACCACAGCTCACCTTTCGCCTTAAGCAGATATAAGTGTTTTTATTTCTTAATGTGAGACTCTGTTCTCTTTTCTAATTCAGCTCATGTGTAACCATGTTTACATTCCCTTCATAAGTGATATCTTATGATAAGTTTCTTTTTTCTGTGTTACTTATTTCCCTTAGAAACATCGTACCTAAATCCAGTCATTATGCTGCTACTGGCTTTATGACATTGATTCCATGGCTGAGCGATATCCCATAGTATGTAATTACCACAACTTTTTCCTTTCCTGGGATATTTAAGGTGTACTGAAGTTGATTTTCTTGTAAACGGAGCAGCCCTTAACTTTGGTGTTGCTGTTTCTTGTTGATTTTATTTGCCCAATGTATTAGCCCATGAGTGGAAGTACCCTAGGCTCTGTAGCTCTGTTTTTAGATGTTTCAGGAAACACCATGGACTTCTCCAGAGTGGCTCTTGTCAATTTACATCCCGCACATCATTGTCACAAGACTCCCTGTTCCACACAGCTGTGCTGCCTTTCTATTTTTTACAATTCTTTTGGATGTTCTGTTTAACCTGTTGGAAATGCGACTGCTTTGTAGTGAGGATTTGCATTGCCCACTTGCTTGGTTGGCCAAAAGTCATATGCGTGTTTCCTTGAATATATTGTGGGAAAACACATATGCCATTTTTGGCAAAGTGCATCATTGTCAAAATTGGGCTGCATTTCCTGTGCTTAAAAGGCGATTCCAATCTACTTCTTGAAATATGTTTCCTGAAATCCTGCCTCGAATTTAAGTCCTCCTCGTTTCCTTCCTTCAACAGATTTTTGGACGATAGTTCTCCATTATAACTCTGCAGGTTTGTGAATTCCAGAGAACCTGAGCTCAATTTTTCAACTTGCTTTGTTTGTGAGCTGGCCACAAACCTGCAGGATTGTGTCAGGCCATATCCGGTTTCTGGTGCAGCAAGCTGAGCATTTTGTTAACTCTTCTTTGTGATGGGAAATTAGATTGGCAAGTGTACGTCCAAATGCTTGCAGTAAATCTCTCATTCGTTCCCCTCTTCTCTTTCATCCTCCACACAATTTGTGAACAGTGTGAAACATGAGGTTAAATGTGCTGATTCTCCAAGAGGGTAGATTAAATGTAAAGTGACTGGAATGGCAAACCCGAGCACAAGGAGATGAAAAAGGGGGAGGATTTTATACAGCTGTCCCGATCACACGTTGTACCATCCTCTGGGTTTCCCATGCATGTTTTGGCTGTCATAAGATTCCCTTGAATCTAGAGTGTTGGGACCCTTGAAATGGGTTGCATGCATTATTGCTTTAAATGGTCTGCATTTGCTCACATCCTCACCAATGCTCTCAGCCCCAAGTGTATAGCATTATGTCTCGACCAGCTGTGAGTGTAGATGTGGTCAGTCCTGATTGCATCAGAGCCCCTGAATGAATTTCGTAAGAATTTCGCTGTTTTTTTTGTTTTGTTTTGTTTTTAAACTTTATTTTTATAATGGGGTTGAGCTGATTTTTACTGCCATGTTTATGGCACTCTATACGCACTTGTTTCCCATACGGAAACATATCAATACATAGGTTTTAAGATTCTTACTAGTCAGATATATTAATTTGCAGGGAATAGGGGATGTTGCGTTCAGTTCACTGAGCAAGGAGTAGGTCTTGACTATTACACATTTGTTTTATGGAACGGTACCTGTGCTAATATCAAACTCTGGTTTTATGCGTCAGTCCACATCACCTTTCCCCTTAATCAGGCATAGGAGTTTTTTTTTTTTTCTAAATGTGAGACTCTGTTCTGTTTTCTAATTCAGCTCATGTGTAACCATGTTTACATTCCCTTCATAAGTGATATCTTATGATAAGTTTCTTTTTCTGTGTTACTTATTTCCCTTAGAATCATCATTCCTTACTCCAGTCATTATGCTGCTTCTGTCTTTATGATATTGATTCCATGGCTGAGAGATATCCCATAGTATGTAAGTACCACAACTTCTTTTTCCACTTTTGTCTTTCCTGGGATATTTAAGGTGTACTGAAGTAGATTTTTTTGTAAACAGAACAGCCCTAAACATTGGGGTGGCTGTTTCTTGTTGATTTTCAGTTTTCCCAAAGTATTCGCCCATTAGTCGTAGTACCCTAAGCTCTGAGGCTCAATTTTCAAATGTTTTAGGAAACACCATGGACTTCTCCAGAGTGGCTCTTAACAATTTACATCCCTCCCATCAGGATAACAAGGGTCACTGTTACACACGGCTGTGCTGCGTTTCTAGATTTTACAATTTTTTTGATGTTCTGTTTGACCAGTGGGAAATGAGACTTATTTGAACTCCGGATTTGCATTGCCCACTTGCTTCGTTGTCCAAAAAGTGTGTATGCATGTTTTCCTGAATATATTGAGGATAAAACACATACGTCTTTTTGGCCAAGTGCATCATTTTCGAAGTTGTGCCACATTTCCTGTGCTTAAAAGGTGATTCTTATCTACGTCTTCAAATATGTTTCCTGCAGTCCTGCCTCAATTTCCGGTTCTCCTCGTTTCCTTCCCTCAACAAATTTTTGGACGCTAGTTGTCCATTATAACTCTGAAAGTTTGTGAATTCCTGAGACCCTGAGCTACATTTTTCAACTCACTTTATTTTTGAGCGTGCCACAGACCCGTAGGATTGCTTCAGGCCCTATCTGGGTTCTGGGGCGGCAGTCTTTGGTTTGGGTTAACTCGTCTACATGACGG